>NC_045979.1:30880335-31255335 GCF_010909765.2 Amblyraja radiata
ACCAGGGTAGATGTCAATGAAGGGTCCCATTCTGAAGAAGGATCAGCTGCTGAAACGTCACCCTTCCATGTTCTCCAGAGACGCTGCGTGACCTCCTGAGTTACTCCAGAATTTTGTGTCTTTGGTTGTCGACGAGGAAAATTTCTCTTGCTTCAGGTCACTTGTCCCTGGGAAAGTGTGGTTTCAGATTGCAGCAAGTTCTCTTCTCAAACACCTTTACATTGTTCAATAAGTCAAGAAAGGGAGCCAAGAGTGTTTAACTGTCGTAAGTACCAAAAACAGAAGAATGAAATTCTTACCTGCACCTGCTCACCTGTCTGTGAACACAAAGATAGACACAAAAAGCAGTGTACCGAAACATGATAAGGGAATAATATTCAGTGCAAGGTAAAGTCAGTAAAGTCCCATCAAAGATAATCCGAGGTGCACCAATAAGTAAGTAAGTAAGTTTATTGGCCAAGTATTCACATACAAGGAATTTGCCTTGGTGCTCCGCCCACAAGTAACAACATGACATACAGTGACAGTTACGAATGGCTCAGAAAACACTAAACATTAATAATAATAAAACATTAATGATAAAACGCCATTGATCAAGCATGTGAAACAACAAAATACCAGATCGAAGGGACGCTATAGATTTTTGGCTGTTGAGTAGAGCAACTACTCGTGGGTAAAAACTGTTTTTATGGCTGTGGCAGCTTTGACAATCCGGAGTCGCCTTCCAGAGGGAAGTGATTCAAAGAGTTTGTGGCCAGGGTGAGAGGGGTCAGAGATGATCTTATCCGCTCGTTTCCTGGCCCTTGCAGTGTACAGTTCATCAATGGAGGGAAGGTTGCAGCCAATAATCTTCTCTGCTGATCGGCCGATTCGCTGGTAGTGAGATAGATAGTAGTTCAGAACTGCTCTCTAGTTGCAGTAGGATGGTTCAGTTGCCTGATAACAGCTGGGAAGAAACTGTCCCTGATTCTGGACTGGAGTAACTCAGCGGGTCAGGCAGCATCTCTGGAAAAAAGGAATAGGTGACATTTTGGATTAAGACCCTTCTTCAGACTGAGGACACAGTGCGGATAGATAATACAACAAACAAAAGAAAGTTCAATACATTTTACAAAACAATATTAGTGCAAAATAAATGCCCAAAGTCCCGAGTGCAGTCTAGGCTGTTCATAGTTCGGTTTGTTTGGTGTTCAAAAGCCTGATGTTTGATGGTAAGAAGCTGTTTCTAAACCTGGACGTTACAGTTTTCGGGCTCCCGTTCCTTCTTCCCGATGGCAGGAGTGAAATGAGAGTGTGGCCGGGGTGGTGTGGGTCCTTGATGATGCTGGCTGCCTTATTGAGGCAGCGACTCCTGTAGATCCCTTTAATGGTGTGGAGATTAGTACACATGATGGGCCGGGCAGTGTCCACCACTTTTTGTTATCTCCTGCATTCCTGGCCGTTCCAGGTGCCGAGGATGGATGCAATTACTCAGAGTTAATGTTAGGGAGTGACAGTGGCACGTTCTGCATGAAAGTCATCAAGATCTAGGTCTATGTTTAGCATTGTCACATGCAACGGGATACAATAAAACGCTTTGTTTTGCATGATATCAAATCAGATAATACTATATATAAATACAATCAAACTCACGTACGATAGGTAGAGTGAAGGGGATGATACAGGGTGCAGAATATAGTTCTCAGGATTATAGTGTAGCAGTTCCAGAAATCTATGTATCCATCCCGAGAATAGCCATGGACTCATTTTAACATCTCAACTGAAAGCTGGAACCTCTAATGCTGCAGAGAGACAGAAAATGCTGGAGTTACTCCTGAAGAAGGGTCTCGACCTGAAACGTCACCCATTCCTTCTATCCAGAGATGTTGTCTGTCTCGCTGAGTTACTGCTGAAGAAGGGTCTCGACCTGAAACGTCACCTATTCCTTCTATCCAGAGATGCTGTCAGTCCCGCTGAGTTACTCCAGCAATTTCTATCTTCTGTATAAACCAGCATCTGCAGTTCCTTCTTACACACTCCAATGATGCAGAACCACTACAATGCTGCACTTGGGACATCAGCTTAGATCAGATGCCAGAGTGACTCTTAACTTCACATCCTTCCCAATCGGGAGCACTGAGCCATGCCAACCCTTGGCTCAGGTAAGGTAGACATTAACGCAAAAACAAAATACAGCTGACATTTGCAAATTCGAGATGAAAACATATGTTGGAAATATTCCTCAACTCAAGTTGTGGGTGACACTCTGCCTAAGAGTGCCAAAGGCCCGTGGTCGATCCTGACCTCAGATGCTGTCCGTGTGGAGTTTGCACGTTCTCCCTGTAACCAGGACTCCTTCCAATGTTCCAGTTTCCCCCCACATCACAAAGACGTGCGGGTTTGTAGGTTAATTGGCTTCTGTAAATTGCCCCTAGAGTGCAGGGAGTGGATGCAAAGTAAAACACCATAGAACTAGCGTGAATATGTCGACTTGATGGTCGATGGCCAACCTGGGCTCGGTGGGCCGAAAGGTCTGTTTCCATGCTGTATCTTTCAATCAATCAATTAACCAATCAATTGTCACAGTTTTCTCTCTTAGAGCTCTAGGGGCTAGTGGAATCAAGGGATATGGGGAGAAGGCAGGCACGGATTATTGATTGGGGACGATCAGCCATGATCGCAATGAATGGCGGTGCTGGCTCGAAGGGCTGAATGGCCTCCTCCTGCACCTATTTCCTATGTTTCTATGTTTCTCCTCATCGTTTCACCCTTTTCTGCCACTTAAACACAAAGCATTTATTAAACGAACGGAAACATCTTACTAAGGCTGCACGACTTTGAAGGAATTTCTTGAAACTCCTATGAGTAAAGTGAACACAATTCACGAAGGAGAATTGACGAGAATGACGCGACATTTCAGCGGGAAGTTGATCAACAACTTCCTGCAATGCTCCCCTCGCTGGAGACTGGTTAGGGTTTTTTACGGGAAGGCAAGGAATATTTAAAGCCTGCGACATTCCAAAGAGTGCATGTCACATTCACCAGACTGGGAGTGAGTGGGGAGCGGGGGTTGGTGAAACGACTATGCAAGGCTGTCTGGGATTGAACACGGGGACAGTGCTATTTGTCACTGGGAAAAACATCCATGGAATGCTTCACATCGAAAAAAATAGTTTTGTTTAAAACTTAACCCATGTGACGTGCATATCTTTCTTTCATTGTTCTTTATCTCTCTACATCTTCGCCTATATCTCTAATTTCCCTTATCCCAAACCAGTCTGAGGTAGGGTCTCAACCCGAAAAGTCACCCATTCCTTCTCTCCAGCGATGTTGCCTGTCCCGCTGAGTTACTCCAGCTTTTTGTGTTTGACTTCAGTTTAGTTTATAGCCACGTGCACCAAGGCACAGTGACAAGCTTTAGTTGCGTGGTAAGCAGTCAGGATGTTACTTTGGTCCTTGGAAATTGCCTTCACAGATGCAGCACGGAAACAGGACCTTCGGCCCATCGAGTCCATGCCGACCCACCCCCCCCCCCCCCCCCCCCCCCCCGCACTAACACTATCCTACACACGAGGGACAATGTACAGAAGCCTTTAACTTACAAACCTGCACGTCTTTAGGATCTGGGAGGAGACCAGAGCAGTCGGAGAAAACCCACACAGTCACGGGGAGAACGTACAAACTCCGTACAGACAGCACCCATGTTCAGGATCGAAACAGCGTCTCTGGTTCTGTACGGCAGCAACTCTATAGCTGCACCACCTTCACTTAAATCACAAAATGGGAGAGGGAAAAAATGGAACTAGAATCACCAATGTTAAACGGGAGCATAAAATAAGGATACAAAACTGTGGCGTTCACAGAATTGGAAAATGAATCGGAGAAATTATGTTGAACGCATGGAATTTAGATTAAAATGTGAATTTTGCTCATCACAGGACAATAGGCAATAGGTGCAGGAGTAGGCCATTCGGCCCTTCGTGCCAGCACCGCCATTCACTGTGATCATGGCTGATCATCCACAATCAGTACCTGGTTCCTTCCTTCTCCCCATATCCCCTGACTCCACTATCTTTAAGAGCCCTATCTAACTCTCTCGTGAAAGCGTCCAGAGAATTGGCCTCCACCGCCTTCTGAGGCAAAGAATTCCACAGATTCACAACTCTCTGGGTAAAAAGGTTTTTCCTCATCTCCGTTCTAAATGGCCTTCCCCTTATTCTTAAACAGTGGCCACTGGTTCATCCACATTCAGTACCCCGTTCCTGCCTTCTCACCATATCCCCTAATTCCGCTATCTTTAAGTGCTCTATCTAGCTCCCTCTTGAAAGTATCCAGAGAACCGGCCTCCACCGCCCTCTGATGCAGAGAATTCCACACACTCACAAGGACAACCAGGCATAGAGAATTCAGGAAAAGATTCACAAGGATGATAGCAAAACAGAGAGGTGATGCCTAGCTGGAAACATTAAAGGTGCTGTGGCCACTTTAGACTTGAGATACAATGCAAAAATAAGGCCCTACAGCCCACCGATTGATGGTCGGTGGGCCATGGGGTTCTGTATCCACGCTGTATCTCTAAAACTAAAAGGGTCAAACGCAGGTAAAAGGGACTCGCATAGATGGATATCATGGTCCGCGTGGACAAGTTGGGCTGAAGTGGCTGTTTCCGTGCTGAATGACTCGAAAATCAGAAATCCATCCTCCCACTTCCCCCAACAAGAACCACAATCGCACAGGGCGGCACGCTGGCGCAGCGGTAGAGTTGCTGCCTCATAGTGCCAGAGACCCAGGTTCAATCCTGACAACGGGTGGTGTCTGTATGGAGGTTGTACCTTCTCCCCGTGACCTCGTGGGTTTTCCCCGGGTGCTCCAGTTTCACCCACACTCCAAAGACGTGCAGGTTTGTAAGTTAATTGGCTTCGATAAAAAGTGTAAATTGCCCCTAGTGCGTAGGATAGTGCTAGTCTACAAGGATTGCTGGTCGGCACGGACTCAGAGGGTCAAATGGCCTGTTTCCCTTCTGTATCTCTAAACTAAACTAAATCAAATCTTTTGAAAGAAGGGTCTCGACCCAAAATATCACCCATTCCTGATGCTGCCTGCCCCGCTGAGTTACTCCAGCATTTTGTGTCTACCTTCAATTTAAGCCTGCTACTGTTGTACAGGGCCCTAATGAGGCCACACCTGGAGTATTGTGTGCAGTTTTGGTCTCCAAATTTGAAGAAGGACATTCTTGCTATTGAGGGAGTGCAGCGTACGTTCCCGGGATGGCGGGACTGTCATATGTTGAAAGAATGGAGCGACTGGGCTTGTATACACTGGAGTTTAGAAGAATGAGAGGGGATCTTATTGAAACATATAATATTATTAAGGGATTGGACTCGCTAGAGGCAGGAAACATGTTCCCGATGTTGGGGGAGTCGAGAAACAGGAGCCATAGTTTAAGAATAAGGAGGAAAGCCATTTAGAACGGAGATGAGGAAACACTATTTGACCCAGAGAGTTGTGAATCTGTCGAATTCTCTGCCTCAGAAGGCACTGGAGGCCAATTCCCTGGATGCTTTCAAGAGAGAGTTAGATAGAGCTCTTAAAGATAGCGGAGTCAAGGGATATGGGGAGAAGGCAAGAACGGGGTACGGATTGTGGATGAGCAGCCATGATCACAGTAAATGGCGGTGCTGGCCCGAAGTGCCACATGGCCTACTCCTGCACCTATTGTCTATTGTCTATTATCTGCAGTTCTTTTCTACACATAAATCAAATCTTTCATTGAATATCTGTATAATCTTTTTTTCCTAAAATGTAAAAACAACACATTATGGATAATCACATGTAGCATGTACATATTTGGACAATTTGTTCTAACTCACTCTGATACATTTATTATCACCATAACAGATTTATATTGTTACATACCTCATACTTGGGTATTGCATTGTCAAGCTTACAAATAGTGATTAATTTGACATAGAAACAAAAAATGATCATCTGTCATTTCTGTCGACATACTACGTTTATTTTTCATTACGCGTCATTATCAGATGCCAAAGGGAAAATAATCCCTTTGCTAGCTAGAGGCAAATTCCACTTAGAATCACCAGAATGAATTGGAAATACTTAACTAGTCAGGCAGTATTTGGGGAGATATGTAACCTGGGCCCGGTAAAATATTTCCAGTACCTTCGATTTCTATTTCAACTTTCCAGCATCTACGGTTTTTGTGTTTTTCTCTTTTGCCTTCGTTTTGATTTAAATTTAAAATTGGGGGGTTTCCAGGATTAAGCAAAAAGATGCCAAGCGCTGGTGTAATTCAGCGAGTCAGGGTTCATCACTGAAGGAAATGGATGAATGATGTTTTGGGTCGGATCTGAAGAAGGGTCCCAACCTGAAAAATCCCCTATACACATACGCATACTCATGCTTACTTTATTAGCTAAGTATGTTATGCTACATTCGAGGAATTTGATTTGCCATACACTCATACTAATAAAAAGCAACACACAAAATACATTTTAACATAAACATCCACCACAGTGACTCCTCCACATTCCTCACTGTGAAGGAAAGCGAAAAAAAAGTTCAATCTCTTTCCTTCTTTGTTCTCCCGCGGTCGGGGGCCTCGAACCTTCCGTTGACGGGACCATCTTGGCTCCCATAGCCGGCGGCGTTCGGGCACTCCGCGCCGGGGCGATCAAGCTCCCACATCGGGGGGGTGTCTCAGCTCCCCCGCGCCGAGCAAACGGACCCCGGGTCGGGGCTGGTCGAACCTTCTGCGCCATTGGACCTCCTGAAATCTCTGGTCTCTACCCGAGACTGCGAGCTCCCGATGGTGAAATCCGTAGGCCGCGTCGATCCCAGGCAAGGATATGGCTCCGATGGTAAGTCCACGCCCCGCGGTGGGGCTCAAAGTCAGTCCCGAGCAAGACTTCCAGCTCCATGATGTTAGGCCGCAGAGCAACCGGAGACACGATCCGAGACACGAGACATTGAAACAAAGATTCTCACAACCTCCTCCCCCACCCCCCACATAAAACAAACCAGAGAACATTAAAACAAAGTTTTAAAACACACTAAAACACACTAAAAATAACAGCGCCCTCTGGTGGTACCCATGCGAGAGGTGCCCCCGGGGCACAAAGGTGGATGGGCAAGGAGAGGGACATAGATCAAGACGTCCAAGAAAGGCAGTGGCTGGAGGCCTTGCAGCAGCATGGGGCTTGTCTGGATTGGGTGCCACTCATGAAACATAGAAACATAGAAAAAAGGTGCAGGAGGAGGCCATTCGGCCCTTCGAGCCAGCACCGCCATTCATTGTGATCATGGCTGATCGTCCCCTGTCAATAACCCGTGCCTGCCTTCTCCCCATATCCCTTGACTCCACTAGCCCCTAGAGCTCTATCTAACTCTCTCTTAAATCCATCCAGTGACTTGGCCTCCACTGCCCTCTGTGGCAGGGAATTCCATAAATTCACAACTCTCTGGGTGAAAACGTTTTTTCCCACCTCAGTCTTAAATGACCTCCCCTTTATTCTAAGACTGTGGCCCTGGTTCCGGACACGCCCCACATTTATCCTGCATCTAGCTTGTCCAGTCCTTTTATAATTTTATATGTCTCTATAAGATATCCCCTCATCCTTCTAAATTCCAGTGAATACAAGCCTAGTCTTTTCAATCTTTCCTCATATGACAGACCCGCCATCCCAGGGATCAATCTCGTGAACCTACGCTGCACTGCCTCAATCACAAGGATGTTCTTCCTCAAATTAGGAGACCAAAACTGTACACAATACTCATGATGTGCTCTCACCAGAGCCCTGTACAACTGCAGAAGAACCTCTTTACTCCTATACTGAAATCCTCTTGTTATGAAGGGCAACATTCCATTAGCTTTCTTCACTGCCTGCTCTACCTGCACGCCAACTTTCAGTGACTGGTATACAAGGACACCCAGGTCTCGCTGCACCTCCCCCTTACCTAACCTAACCCCATTGATATAATAATCTGCCCCCTTGAGACCTAGAGCATGGACTGGACTTTGAAAATGATGCCAAAACCTCATGCCTCTTGCATGAGCGCTCAATGGACTATTTCTGTACACATCGCTAATTGGTGATTGCACTTAGGCATGGACTGCATGCAAGAAAAGAATTTCACTGCACATGTGACAATGAAACACCATTGAACCATTCTCCAGAGATGCTGCCTGACCTACTGAGTTACTCCAGCACTTTGTGTCTTATTTTCTATACCTTTGTCCGCAGTTCCAGGGTCGAACAATTCTGGTTTAATGACACAAAAGGTAAATTACTATGTTATAAAAGCTTCTGGAAACATGAATATGTGAAGCTGCGGTCTGCCAACTGGTTGTTCTCAACCTTCTCAATAAATACCATTGATGTTAGACACAAGAAGCTGGAGTAACTCAGCGGGACAGGCAGCATCTCTGGAGAGAAGGAATGAATGGGTGGCGTTTCGGGTCGAGGCCCTTCTTCAGCTGATCAAGTGGGTTTTAGATCCACACATCCTTACCAAATTACTAATTGCGTCACATTTTGATGAGTTCATGATGAGTTGGAATGGAACTTTTGGACAAAGTTACATCGGTCTTCACATTTCCATCCTTGTCTTCCATGGCCCCTCCCTGCGATAGACGTTTAGAGACTTCAGAAATACAACGCAGGAACAGCCCTTCAGCCCGCGCCGACCAGCGACTTCCCCGTACACTAGCGCCATCCCATACACATGGGGACAATTTGCATTTTTACCGAAGCCAATTAACCTACAGACCTGTACGTCTTTGGAGTGTGTGGGGTGAAACCGGAGCACCTGGAGAAAACCCACGGGGTCGCGGGGAGAACGTACAAACACCGTACAGACAGCACCCCTAGTGGATTGAATCTGGCGCTGTAAGACAGAGACTCTACCACTGCACCACTGAGCAGTCTTGACTGAGGTAGATAGTAGCTCAGGACCGCTCTCTAGTTGTTGGTAGGATGTTGGAAGGTTGTTGGTGGCGGGTGCCTGGAATGCACTGGCCAGGGGTGGTGGTGGAAGCAGACGCCATGGTGGCATTTACCACGCATATACGCTGGGAATGGAGGGATATGGATCATGTGCAGTTAGATGAGATTGTTTTAACACGGCATCAAGTTCGGCCACAGACATTCAGAGCCAAGATACCTGTTTCTGTGCTGTACTGTCCTATGTTAGATAACCTTATACTACCCACTAGCAAACACCGAGCACATATATTTTAAGCCTGGCCATATTTAGCTTACGGATCACTGCATTGAATTATTGCTGTGCAGACTCTAACATTATCTGGGACAGTCTGTCCCGCTAGCTACTCTGGTTTCCTGCTGATCATAAATTCTAAGCGAAGAATTCAGTAACAAGGCCAAGGTTTGAAAAAAAATATCATTGTTTTCACCCTTCGCAAATACTTTCCCCAAATTGCATCACTTCTTCATAGTTTCCCGAAGCAGGTGGACTGAGCCGCTGCTGTTGATATATATTTCACCATGTCTCTCAAGCTTTGTGATTAGTTTGGTTTAGAGATACAGCGCGGAAACAGGCATTTTGGGCTACCAAGTAACCTACAAAACCTGCACTTCTTTGGAGTGTGGTGGTAAAACCGGAGCACCCGGTGAAAACCCACGCAGGTCACGGGGAGCACGTACTAACCAAAGATCATAGAGCGGAGCATGATGGTCCACTCGTGCGTGGAGTGTGGGAGGGAACCGGAGCTTCTGGAGAAGACCCACGCAGGTCGCGGGGAGAACGTACAAACTCCGTACAGAGAGCTCATGTCAGCTTGTCACATCGGCTTGTACTCGCTAGAATTTAGAAGATTGAGGGGGGGATCTTACAGAAACGTACAAAATTCTTAAGAGGTTGGACAGGCTAGATGCACGAAGATTGTTCCCGATGTTGGGGAAGTCCAGAACAAGGGGTCACAGTTTAAGGATAAGGGGGAAGTCTTTTAGGACCGAGATGCTAATTTTTTTTTCCACACAGAGAGTGGTGAGTCTGGAATTCTCTGCCACAGAAGGTAGTTGAGGCCAGTTCATTGGCTATATTTAAGAGGGAGTTAGATGTGGCCCTTGTGGCTAAAGGGATCGGGGGTATGGAGAGAAGGCAGGTACAGGATACTGAGTTGGATGATCAGCCATGATCATATTGAATGGCGGTGCAGGCTCGAAGGGCCGAATGGCCTACTCCTGCACCTATTTTCTATGTTTCTATGTCAGTTTTGAACCCGGGTCACCGGCGCTGTGAGGCAGCAACTCTATCGCTCGGCCACTGTGCCGCCCCTAAATACTTTCCAGGCTATGGCACCTCTCTCTTTTATCCAAGGTACAACATGTGGAGATGTCAGGGATTGAACCTGGGACTTCAAACATCCCAAAGATGCACTCTACCTCTGAGCTACAACCCCTCTTATAATTCTAGTGCGCCAATTTCTGACTGTGTGTTCTCACACAGTGAGTGAGGTCTCCCAGATAAGGCTGGTTTTCCACAAAGGAATTCTGCGTTCATTACTTAAGAAGGAACTGCAGATGCTGGAAAATCAAAGGCAGACAAAAATGCTGGAGAAACTCAGCGGGTGAGGCAGCATCTATGGAGCGAAGGAAATAGGCAACGTTTCGTGCCGAAACGTTGCCTATTTCCTTCGCTCCATTTCTGCGGGTTAAGTACATTGCAAAGAGTGGTAGGCCATTCGGCCCTTCGAAACTGCTCCTCTCCACACCATCAGTCCGATCTATTTCCCAGCCCCACTTCCTCATTTAACAACGGTGCAGCCAGTAGAACAACTTGCCCCTGGTGTGCAAGGAGTGGATAAGACAGTGGGATAACATAGAACTAGTGTGAGCAGATATCGATGGTCAGCCAAAGGGCCTGTTTCCATGCTGTATGGCCACAACTAACATGAATCCTCTGACTTAACAATGGGGGGGGGGGGGCCCAGCTGTTAGAGCTGCTGCTGCCTCACAACTTGCCAGAGGGGGGAGTTGAGGAATTTTTAAAAGGCACTTGGACAGGTATTTTTCTTGTCGAGTCCACGCACGAGATTAGAAGTTGTTCAGTCAGTCAATGGTGTCTGTTTTGCGCTTCTTGTGCGTGGTGGTGGAAAGATTAGCGGAAACAGGGCCGCGACGTGAACGCTCTTTCCTTGACCCCACGTGGACAGGTATTTGAATAGGAATGGTTCAGACGGATTTGGACCAGGTGGGACCAGCTTGGATGAGACAGGTTGGGCGGATGGGCCAGTTGCCGTGCTGCATCTTGTTGCCAAATCTCATTGAACTTCCAAGAAAGTCGAGGTTTTGGTCCACCTTGTTCGTGATTACATCTGTGTGCTGTTCACTCACCATAATCATCCCATCTGAACATGTCACAAGGCTCCAGCTTTCCGTACCTCCCTTTGCAATGGGTTCCTTGCCTTGCCCGACGGCACACGATCGGAAACCATCGTAAAGCAACCAACAAACTTGCTAACACCAACCTCTCAGGCTGTGAATTCAAACCAATAAATCACGAAGACTTAATTTTAGACTTTAGAAATACAGCGTGGAAACAGGCCCTGCGGTCGACCGAGTCCGAGCCGACCAGCGATCACCCTGTACGCTGACACGATCCTACACATACTAGGGACAATTTACACGTCTTTGGAGTGTGGGAGGAAACCGGAGCGCCCGGAGAAAACCCACGCGGTCACGGAGAGAACGTACAAACTCCGTACAGACAGCACCAGTAGTCAGGATCAAACCCGGGTCTCTGGCGCTGTAAGGCAGCGACTCTACCATGTGCTGCCCTCAGAAAATGATCTTTCATGCCACCTCTGTTCTATTAACAATTACAAAACCACACATTCTGTTGCTTTCAGGAATTGGAAGCAGTTTCGCTTTGTTTATCCAAGCTTTCATGATCTTGAACACCTCCGTTATATTTGTTCCAGTAAAACAGTCTCCGCTTCTATGCACATAACTGTAATCTCACATTCCTGGAAACATTCAAGTCAATCTCTTATTTTATTAAAGTTCCTATTTATTGACTGTGCAAGAGACATGTTTGAGGCTGGTTTCAATACTGCATTCCTTTGAGAATTTTATGAGCAGTTTGCCAATGTCACTCACGCAATGCGACTTCCAGCCCAGGAAATGTTTCTGACAAATGATTGAAGTTTAGTTTTAAAAATAATTAATATTTAGAGTTGAAAAATCTACTTGTTAAAATACAGGAGGAATTTCTCTGCAATTAACCAACCAGCAGAATGACAGGAATGCAAGACTTCAAAGAAACAATCGGTAAGAATGCAATTATATTACGAGGCCATTAATTATACAAGAAAGTAAAAACATTCCCCAGCTTGTGTTAAATTGTACCTCTTCTGGATGCAATGTTCCTTTCCAAAGTCTGCAAACAGCATCCCCTAGTGGTGCTAGATTGGTGTAGGAATGGGACTGCCTTTTCTCCAGATATGCTGTCTGGCCCGCTGAGTTACTCCGGCTTTTTGTGTCAACCTTCAGGAACTGCAGATGCTGGTGTACACTGAAGATAGACATCTAATGCAGGAGTAACTCAGCGCGACAGGCAGCATCTCTGGAGAGAAGGAATGGGTGACGTTTCGAGTCGAGACCCTTCTTCAGACAAAGTTTAAGGAAAATGTGGAATGAATCAGATGGAGGATTGTGCCATGCTCTGGGCCACAATACAAAGGGAACGACTTTAATATCTGGTACAGACCGCAGAGGAGATATATACCAGTGGTACTAGGGATGAGCAACTTCAGTAACATAGAAAATAGGTGCAGGAGTAGGCCATTCGGCCCTTCGAGCCTGCACCGCCATCCAATATGATCATGGCTGATCATCCAACTCAGTATCCTGTACCTGCCTTCTCTCCATACCCCTGATCCCTTTAGCCACAAGGGCCACATCTAACTCCCTCATAATTGAATGATCCATGCTACATTTTCCTTGAACTTCATCCCCTTTGATCTCTCGTTTTCACACCTTTCCCTTTGTTATCTCTATGTCTCCCTCTCCCCTGACTCCCAGTCTGAAGAAGGGTCTCGACCTGAAACTTCATTCATTCCTCCTCTCCAGAGATGCTATCTGACCCACTGACCCGCGATTTACTCCAGCATTTTGTGTCTATCTTCGGTGATAGAGTTGTGCTTTCAGTGGTTAGGTGACAGATGGAGGATTGAGCCTTGTTCTGGCCGACAGTCCTTAGGAAACAACTTTAATATCTGATACAGACTTGCAGAGGAGATATATAGCATTGGTACCAGGGATGAGCAACTTCAGTAATGCAGAGAAACTATTAATACTGCAATTTTTCACTGTAGAGTGTGAAGTGCAATGGAATGTTCCAAATAATATGTGGTAAATGAAGACAAGAAAATGCAGATTATCTGCTCATTTGATGCAGTGGAAAATTGTGTCGTTTTGCATGCAGTGTTATTCACCACACTGGCTACATTTCATTGAAACTAAATCACTCGAAGACACAAAGTGAAGCTAGACGCAAAAAGCTGGAGCAACTCGGTGGGTCAGACAGCATCTCTGGAGAAAAGGAATAGGTGACGTTTTAGGTCAAGACTCTTCAGACTGAGTTACTACAGCTTTTTGTGTCTATCTTCGGTCTAAACCAGCATCTGCAGTTCCTTCCTACACAATGACACAAAGTGCTGGATTAACTCAGTTGATCAAACAGCACCTGTAGAGAAAATGGAGAGGTGATGTTTCAGGTTGGGGACCGTTGTCCGGTGATGATGCCCAACCTGCTGCTTTACTCCAGCACTTTGTCTTTTTAATTTTGTAAACCTGCAGTTCCTGGTTTCTCCACTTTATGAAAACATTTGAATTTGGATTGAGCTAGCTGGGGGGGAAAATTCCATTCTTTCACCATTTTCCCCCAGTTTTAATACTTCCAAAGACTTTAGACCCAATAAAGTACTTTTGAAATTATTGCACCAGTAATAATGCAGGAAACACGAAGCATATTTTTGCATGCAGCCAGCTCCTGTGATCAGACAATGACAAGTGTTGGCGGAGGATTGCATATGGGCGGGACTTGCTCATCCCCACACTCCAAAAACAGGCTCTTCGGCCGACCGAGTCCAAGCCGACCGGCGATCCCCGCACACAACTAGCACTACCCTGCACACTAGGGACAATTTACAATTTTACCAAAACCAATCAACCTACAAACCTGTATGACTTTGGAGTGTGTGAGGAAACCGGAGCACCCGGGGAAAACCCACCAGGTCAAGGGGAGAACGTATAAACAGCACATGTCGTCCGGATCGAACCCAGGTCTCTGGCGCTGTAAGGCAGCAACTCTACAGCTGTACCACTATGCTGCCCCGGTGATGGAGAAAAATGTCTCCTATCCTGTGACAATTCTAATAAACTTAATACCTGTGCCAACTACCTAAATAACTTACTATGACATTAGTGGTGCAGTAGCAGTTAGTAGAGCCATGACTTCACAAGGCCAGAGACGCAGGTTCAGCCCTGACACCAGGTATTGTCTATGGTGATTGTGCAGGATTTCTGTGTGACCAATTGGTAAGTTAATTGGACTCTGCCAAGTTGCCCCTAGCTTGAGTGAGCAATAGAATCTGGGAGTAGTTGATGGGAATGTGGGGACAATAGGATTGGTGTACAAGGGTGCGTGTGTGGTTGTCACAGAGCCTATGGGCCGAAGGGCCTGTTGCCCTGCTGTGTTTATGACTCCAACTTGAGCAAACCTTTCTGATCTTGGTTTCAAAGGTGGTATACACTCTCTCACATCCACAGGGAAGATAAGACACAAAATGCTGGAATAGCTCAGTGGGTCAGGCAGCATGTCTGGGAAAAAACCTGGAGAGATAGGTTTCTTGGTTTATGCCTCAAGTCCGATCGTGCAGCACTCACTCAAAATTGATCTTCAATCAAATGTTTTGAATCGGACGTGTTCCTGGAATGGACTCTCAATCTTCTGGCTCAGAAGCAAAAGCAGCGTGGTTGGTCTACGGCTGAAGTCAAGAGGCTTCAGCTGAGCACTGGAAGTGAAGCAAAAATAATCACTGGACAAAATTGTGTTTAAAATTCCAGCGGCTTCGCGTGTGCAGCTTAAAAGGATAGATTGCACATTTAGTGTCAAGAGTATTTATACAGTGTAATCTCCTGTGGCTGGAATGCCAGGGATCTTTATCTGGAAAAGTTGAATCAGTGAATAGTTTTAATACTTTTCTCCGTGAATTTTGTATTTTAGGAATTATTGCACGCCAGACCAGCAAGATTTCACAAGGCCAAAATTTTCTTTTAGTTACCCAAGAGGAGCAGAAGTGTGTGTGCGTGTTATGATCACAGCTTTGGATACTTCACGTGGTTAAAAGGTCAATGGAACAAGGCCAGTATTCGTGTGGATTCTTCAAGACGATTTCTGGGAATAAATGTTCAATTATGCGTCATTACCTGATAAATAGCAGAGAACCAAGTTCCATCTTCTCCTTTCAAAGGTCGTAATTAATAGATAGATAGATAGATCCTCCAATAAAGGATCTATCTATCTATCTATTAATTACGACCTTTGAAAGGAGAAGATGGAACTTGGTTCTCTGCTATTTATCAGGTAGCTTTTGAGTTGACGTGCTAAAGAATTGAATGAGTATAACTTAAATTATATTTAATAACTGTCCATGTCATTAGTGGCGCAACTGGTAGAGCCATTGCCTCGCAAGTCCAGAGAACTCAGTACAATCCTGACCTCGGGTGCTCTCTGTGTGGAGTTTGCATGATCACCTTATGATGGCCAGGTGCTAATGAGTCTGAAAAATGGCCCCATACCCGAAAGCGCACCTATGCATGTCGGCCAGAGATGCTGCCCGACCTGCTGAGTTACTGCAGCACTTTGTCTCTATCTTTGAGTTCCTCCAGCAGTTTGTTTATGGCCTCAAATTCTAGCATCTGCAGTATCTTGGTTAATCCAGAGACATTTTATGCACATTTCTGGATTCCTTGTGAAATGCATCCTATTTTTTTCCAATGAATAACCTGCAAATTACATCAACGGACCCATCACTCTCACCATCGATCAGCAGTAGGACATCCAATCTCATTGGTTTGAAAAAATAGTTCTTTCCTCACAGAAGCGCTAACACTCCTCCTATGAAGAAAGACTGGATAGATTCGGCTTGTACTCGCTAGAATTTAGAAGATTGAGGGGGGATCTTATAGAAACGTACAAAATTCTTAAGGGGTTGGACAGGCTAGATGCAGGAAGATTGTTCCCTATGTTGGGGAAGTCCAGAACAAGGGGTCACAGTTTAAGGATAAGGGGGAAATCTTTTAGGACCGAGATGAGAAAAACATTTTTCACACAGAGAGTGGTGAATCTCTGGAATTCTCTGCCACAGAAGGCCAGTTCATTGGCTATATTTATGAGGGAGTTAGATGTGGCCCTTGTGGCTAAAGGGATCAGGGGGTATGGAGAGAAGGCAGGTACAGGATACTGAATTGGATGATCAGCCATGATCATATTGAATGGCGGTGCAGGCTCGAAGGGCCGAATGGCCTACTCCTGCACCTATTTTCTATGTTTCTATGAACCTATGCTTTTAAAATGGTCCGTCAAATTTTACTCTTCATTTCCACGTAGGATGATCTAATTCTAGATCCAACAATATCAGCCATCCAAAATTGCCAAGCCGTCCAACAAAGAAGTCATAGGCACAGAAATTCTCTTCAGCCCAATGCTAACCCAGAAGCCATATCCAATCTAGTCCCATTTGCCGACGTTAAAATTGTAAGAGGGACATACAGTGCCCTGCCCTCCATAATGTTTGGGACAAAGACCCATCATTTATTTATTTGCCTCCGTACTTCACAATTTGAGATTTGTAATAGAAAAAAAATCACATGTGGGAGTGGCAGCTCTGCCTTGCAGCTGCGGCTCGCCTGCAGTCCGTTTGTCTTTTCTGTTTTTTGTTTTCTTTTGTCCTGTTTTTGCAATTTATTTCGGTTTATTTAGTTGTGTATGTGTGGGGGGGGTGGGTGTAGCATGTTTTTTTTTACTCTTCCTTCGGGGGGGATGCGACCTTTCCTGCCGTATCCCCGTCTCCGTGTCCGTCTGCGCTGAGGCCTATCGCGGAGCTGGCGGCCTCCAACTGCGACCGACCTCGAGGCTGCGGAATCAGAGCCAGGACTTACCAGCGCGGGCCTGGCCGACTTCGGGGCTGTGGTTGCGGTGCGGCACAGCTTCCGACCCGACTTTGGAGCCTCGGAGGCTCGGCCGCGGGCCAGTGGACGACATCATCGGGAGCTCGAGTTCTGTCTTCCGGAGCTCCCGCAACTACAGCTGCATCCGCTGGACTGGAGGACGGCAGCTTCGGCAGCTTCGTCCGCCCCGGGCCGCGGAGTTTGAACCGGCCCGTTTGCGGAGCTCGGATTCAACCGCGGGACTTAACCTACCATCACCCGGCGGGGTCACAACATCGGAGGCTTGTATTGCCTCAGCGCAGAGGGAGAGCAAGGAGGGAAGAGACAATGACTTTGGGACTTTGAACTGTGTTGAGTGTTTGTTATTTATTCTATGTTATGACTGCAGGCTAGACCATGTTGTTTGTTTTGTTTTGTTTTTGTCTTTTGTTTTGTCTCTTGTCTTATTGATTGATTGTGTTGTGATGTGTTTTACCTTGTTTACCTGTGGGACTAAAGATGGAAATTAGCTACTGGCTACAATCTTGCGTATTACATGTAAATGTTTATTAATATGCACTGTCCCTAATAAAATCAATTCAATTCAATGTGGTTAAAGTGCACTTTGCCAGATTTTAATAAAGGCCATTTTGGTTTCACCATGTAGAAATGACAGCAGTGTTTACACATAGTCCCCTCCCATTTCAGGGCACCATAATGTTTTCCAGAACTGTGGTTGCTCTTTTAAGTACTTCTTGGCAAACTAACCCAGCCATCCGATTTTTGCAGCTAACCAGTGGTTTACACCTTACAGTGCAGCCTCTGTATTTCTGTTCATGAAGTCTTCTGCGGACAGTGGTCATTGACAAATCCACACCTGACTCCTGAAGAGTGTTTCTGATCTGTCGGACAGGTGTTTGGGGATTTTTCTTTATTATAGAGAGAATTTTTCTGTCATCGGCTGTGGAGGTCTTCCTTGGCCTGCCAGTCCGTTTGCGATTAGTAAGCTCACCAGTGCTCTATTTCTTCTTAATGATGTTCCAAACAGTTGATTTTGGTAAGTCTAAGGGTTGGCTGATGTCTCTAACAGTTTTATTCTTGTTTCTCAGTCTCATAATGACTTCTTTGACTTTCATTGGCACTACTTTGGTCCTCATGTTGATAAACAGCAATAAAAGTTTCCAAAGGTGATGAAAAGTCTGGAGGAAAGACTAGGTGCTGAGAGCTCACTTGTACCTGCATTAAGGAGGCAATGAAACACACCTGAGCAATTACAAACACCTGTGAAGCCATGTGTCCCAAACATTATGGTGCCCTAAAATAGGGGGACTATGTATAAACACAGTTGTAATTTCTATATGGTGAAACCAAAATGTATAAAAATACCCTTTAATAAAATCTGACAATTTACACTTTTTAAAAAAAATTTTAATAAATAGAGTGGTGGGTGCCTGGAATGTGCTGCATGGGATGCTGTGCATGCAACACATTCATGGAGGCAGTGGTTCATTGTGGTGTTGGAGGCTTTTGGACAGGAACGTGGATATGCAGGGAATGGCAGGATATGGATTTTGTACAGGCAGATGAGATTAGTTCATCTTGGTATCAAGTTCGGCATGGACATTATGGGGCGAAGAGCCTGTTCCTTGTGCTGCAATGTTCTATGTTCTAAGACCAAAAAAAAAATGTGGATAAATGTTGGTGTTCTATAATCTTAACCAAAGTGAAGAGCAGCCTAAAGAGAGCTTGGTGCATGATGCAGATTGGCCTAAAGAACCATACATTAGTTACGGTCTTTGGATCGTGAAACATGGTGGAGGGCGGGAGAATTTTTGGAAAAGTCCTTCAGAATAAATGGCATATTTTACGATGTAGGCGGTATGCAGTACAGCTGCAGTCAAAACTATTTTTGCCACGGAAATGCGTGAGGAAGATCTTGCAGCTGTGACCCTTAAGCACTGGGAAATGGAGAAGATACACACGAGGCTGTTTGCAGAGTGAAGGGTGGCTTCTTCAGAGCACAAATGACCTGGTTTTATCCTGTCAGAAAGGACATGAAACTTCCTGGGGATGGGGTGTACCCTTGGCTAGCCAGAGGGACAGCGTCACTGATGATGCTCCTCAGTTGTGCTGTAAAAGCACAAAGTGTTCAGGCTGGAAGGTGTGGAAGGTCAATTCAGTATTTCCTGACCAGCAGCTGTGCTGGGAGGAGAAGGAAAAATAGCAATGTTGTCTTCCATGCATTTAAAATGCAAGGAGTCACGAGTTTAAAATTCTCACTCTTGCTTTTCAATCACTACACATTTCGGTTACATGCCCAGAAGCCAAACTGGCATAATGGAAAAAACTGTTTTGGCGGGTGGCACCGTGGCGCAGCAGTAACGTTGCCGCCTTATAGCGCCATAGACCCGGATTCAATCTTGACCACGTTTGGTGTCTGTGCAGAGTTGGTACGTTCTCCCTATAGCAGCATGGGTTTTCTCCGGTTTACTCCCACATTTCAAAGACGTACAGGTTTGTAGGTTAATTCTCCGACGCTGCAAGCACTGTAAGGCAGCAACTATACCACTGTGCCACCATGCAGCGTATTAGGACAAAAAAGTGTAAATGAAATCACCCACTCATTGAGCTTTTTTGGACTATCTCCAGATTTGAAACATGAACACACCCAGGAATTGCTAGGGCAAGTCCCGAATTATACAATAATGGGCCTATCGCACTTGGGCGTCATTTGCGTGTCATTTACGAGACATCTTAAAAATTGGTTGGTGCATCGTGACACGCGCCGAGGTGCGGTGGCGTATGCAGTGACGCGTGGCGTCCCAGGATTTTGGAATGCTCAAAATCCTCGCGCGCCACCTGCATGACATATCCCTTGCGCACGCTGACGTACTGACGGTGTACGTGTAGCGCGTGGCGACGCATGGTTACACACAAAGATTGTCTATGCTTATTTATTATGCGTCACCGCGCATCAACGTCCGTAACCATGCGCCGCCCGTACGCCGTCGGCGCGCCATTTGCGCGTAATTTGAGCGCCGCACCACGTGACCACCCCGGTATAAAGCGTGTGTAGGTCTGAAAATTTTTCATTGGGAAATCCTTGTCACGGAGATCGGACTAAATAGGAACGACATCGCAAATGGCTCCCAAAAGAAGCAGGGCCCTCAAGAGCACATGGCGTGCAACTGTCATACTGCTAGACGATTTTCGCGCGTCAGTCACTACCAGCCTGTCACGCAAATGACGCCCAAGTGGGACAGGACCTTTAGGAGTCAGGATTGATGGAAGTTGAGGAGAACTAGTGCAAGCTGAATAGTTTGTAATATCCTGGGGACAAACAAATCTGAATAAAACACCAAGTGCTGGAGGAACTCAGTAGGCAAAGCACCATCTACGGAAGGAAATGGGTAGACGGCATGTTGGGTCAGGACCCTTCTGAATAAACTATTGAAAAACTGATTATTTTTTTCCAAAATAATTTTATTTACGGTTATTTCGATTGTACGGAGAAGTGTACAGTTATTTAGAACATTTATTCTTCTTCCAGAAAGTAAAATGAATTATGGAATTTTTCAACACACATTGCATATAATTGAAAACTTTAGTACCTATAACTTCTTGCTACACACATTTGAATAACGAGGAACATTGGTAAAATTTCCCCAAGGACTCAGTAACCAAAAGGTACCAATTAATTATTTATCCTCTCTTTTTACCATTGTATATACCATTATTTGTTCAGTAATGTCTCTCCATTGGAGACAACAAAATAAACAAAAAGAAAAGTAATTCTTTAACCACCTGAATATCTCAAGGGTATAGACATCAAATTCCTTGACATTAGTACATGCTTCAGGTAGTGAAGAAAATGACCACTATAATTGGACATCTACAGTGTCGAAGCAACCAGCATGGAAATTGGTGGAAAGTTTTAGGTTTAAACAATTCACAAACTCCCAATAAATCCATACTTTAATAATGTCTGTCAAAAATGCCTTGAGATTGTAATTCAGTTTTCCTCTCTGGCCACCTCAGTATTATTGTCTGAACAGAGAGTCTTCTTGTAATGGATCTGGGATCTGTCCTCGGACATCTGTCTATCCAGCCCTTCCTGTGACAACTCCAACTATTCTCAGGCAATTCAATCACACAGAAAATCACAAGCACACTACCACCCACATTTGTCCAGTCGGCATCAGCAGCGAGATAGGATTGGGAATTGAACTTCAATTAGTCCTAGTCCAACACTGTATCCCAACTGCAGCCTCGGGTTATGCTCAATACACAACATTAAATTATGTATCCGCGCTACGTTGGAAGTGGGGGAGAAACAAGCTAAGGTACAGGGATGGTAAAATTCTCTTTGTTACATCAATGCATACTTTGAGGCCATCTGTGGTAAACAAGTCGATAGACACACATCTGAAGTAAACAAGTAACAGGTTTGAATAATTTTAGGACTGGTATCAGGAACAAATCCATGCACAAAGTGATCTGGATTCAGAATGGATTTCTGGGTGGCCTAAAAGTTTGTAATGCATCTTGTGACAGAATGGAGAGCACAAAATTCTTCCAGAAAGACTTCACAACAGAGCCCAGTTTTTCCAAAACCAAAGCTGAACACATTTCTCCGTATACAAGAAAAGTATTTTCGATTGTTGGATTTCTAAGGGAAAAAAAAATCTACAGCAGTTGCTTTTCAGTAATAAATATTGTTTAACAAGTAAATAAAAGAAAATATTTTAAATAAGTATAATCTTTAAATAACAACATTGGAACTAATCCAATCGGTGAATATCTACAGTTACACTGCCTAGGAATGCTACCAAAAACAGCCTTTACAAACTTGTTCCCCAGGAGCTGGTGAAGAAATAAAGTATGAAGGAGCAGCTAGCCTGTAAAGGCGTGAGGAGTCCGCAACTTCTGTGAAAGGTTTGTCAGCGAGAAGAGCAATTAAATAATTCAAATCAGTAATATAAATAAATATACTACAATTTAACTTCAGGCTATCTAATTAAACAACTAATAAAATAAACTTTGGACCTTGCAGCACACAGGGAGTATTGTGGTCGATTACATTCACTTTAACAACTGAAGGAATTATGACTTCCATAGAGTTAGCATTTATAACTCATAACCTTCAAGGTTCTGTATTTCCTCCTGGAGCACAATGGACCTTGCTTCTAATCAATAAAACTGTCTTGAAGAAATACAGTGCAAGTTCCACACATGTGCTCTGTTGAACCACAAGTACAGACAAATGTTTATATAGCATTAAAGCTATACTGACTTGCATTAGATTCATACTGCACATTTGAAGAGATTGTTACGTTTTTTTTGAATGTCCACTAGTTTTAACCCCTTTTTAATGTTTGAACCATTAGAATCCAAAATTAGGAAAGTATTTCCAGTTTTGGTGCAGAACATAGAAATTAAAGATGAATTACAACTGTAAATCTGCTCAATAAAATCTGCTCTATTGGCTGCAGTATCCTCTTTCATGCAACAGAAGTGAAGATAACTGTCTTGTAATTGGATACAGAGGAAAAACTTTAATACATACATTGACTTTGAATGGAAATTAATTTTCTGGGCTGCAGAGGATTCTTTCATAGCAAATGTCCACATTTAAAATAATAATCAGATATAATGTTGGTCCAACCAAAAATTTAGCAAGCACAGCTTAATCTGAGACATATGTTGATATAATCAGGGGTGGAAAAATCACCAACGGTGCAAAGGTGATTGAAATAAAACAAACCACACCTTCCAAATATCATTTTAAAATCACAAAAGTGGGATGTACCTCAAGTAGAAAGCACTCCTGATTCTCAACACAACTTCTCATTTACCCCCATGTTTGAGAACTTTCAAATAAGCAGCAGCTGATCATAAAGGCAGGGAAGCAGTTCATAAGGCATGAAAAGCAACTTTGAAGCATGTATACAAACGATTAATGAAGATGTAAAAACAAAACATACCATATGCAGGGAGCCATCCTTTATTTCAATTGAAAGGCCATCTTTCATACACTCGTAAATTACTTGAACTCTAGTTAGTTACCAGAGACCCTAATGACATAAACTAGGCATGAGTTTGCATTCCATAACTTACCCTCTCTCTATATTAAGATTATAATGTTAATAACACAAGTTAGTCAGTGGTAGACATGCTATTCTTTCTCTGTTAGCAACACTGTTTAATGTAAATAACATGACATTCAGAGAACAAATGGCAGGAGACCCCTTAAAATGGAGGTCTACAGATTCGCTACCAGATTAAGACAGCCCGCTTCAGTAAAATGGAGTTGCATCGGGTCCTGTGCATTCAATCTTTCACCCATGTTTTGTTTCATAGTATAATCCAGTGCAACAACAGTAAGACAGTACATCAGAGGTTATTCTCCCAAAACGGGATTGCTTACCTCTTGTATTTATGTGCCAAAGTAATAGAGCCTTTTTGGCAGCCTAATAACAAAGGTCTATTCTGCCTGCGTAAAGTGCTTGATGGTGGAAGAGCAGCAAGATCCCCAAGGAGAGGTCCATTTAGGAAGTGGCAGTAAATCTTCAAAGTACAATACTCTTAAAATTGAAAAGGAGAATAATCAATTAATTGCCTAGCTGCTGGCACTCGAGAGGAATGAATCCCATTATCATAAAGTACTTTTTAGAATCACATGTGTGGGAATTATTTATAAACTCACTGTAGCGATAGCAGAAATCTTCCCCCAATATGGGATAATGTCTACAATTAAAACTTTGGTTTTAAAACTTCGCGTCCAACAGACTAATATTATACGACTATCAATATGTGAAAATGGTTAAGTCAAAATTGCAAATAGAAAATTTTCAAACTAAAGTTCACCCAAAAGGTTTTGGATTTGCAGTTACAGGATGATGTTTTTTTCCCAACATAGTTTTCTGTATAGTTTCATGCCTATAACCAGGGCATACTATTTGTAGTGAACATTTTTTTGTACGTTTGCTTTTGAAGTACTAACACCATTTGCTGTTTTTGTGCAAAATATTCAAATATACACACAGAACAAATCACAAGTACATTTTGGTGGTTTGATGCTGGACTTTACAACAACCCATCTCATTTTCTGACGCAAAAACCAAAGTACTGGAGGAACTCAGTGGGTCAGGCAGCATCTGTGGAGAGAAATGAACATACGACATTTAGGGTCGAGACCCTTCTTCAGACATGTCTGTCATTTCCCTTTCACAGATGTTGCCCAATTTGCTGTCTGACAAGTTGTATTTTTTTTGCTCACGATTCCAGTCTTTGCAGTCTTGCGCATTCATTTTCTGAAGCGATCGTGGTTTGCTGAGAAATCCAAAACCATACCCCAAAAGTAACTTAAACAGAGACAGAGAATAACGCAAGTGCATGACAGATCAATCAGTAGCCGGAGGGAATAGGGAGGAGAGGATTTGTAATATAGATTTTTTTTTTTTTTTTTTAAATATAATCGATTTTCCATTTAGCATAAAGTACACTCTTCAAAGAAAAAAGCACAATTAGAAAACAAATGGGAGGGGTCTGCACAAACATACAAATTTAGAGGCTTATCATGAATGAAGTGATAGAACACAAAATCTATTTTATTATTCCAAACATGGATTCCTCACAGGCTTTGCTTGTCACTGTTCTGAAGCTTAAAACATGCCTGCCTGCGCATCATTTTTCAAATCTGAAGGTTTCACAGCCTGGACGTTAGCTGGTCTGCTCGCTTCAGAAACGTCCGACAGACTGGTGTTGAATTCTCACTGAATTCTCTGTGTCTGCTTCAGATTTTCATCACACACACAATCCCACTTATGCTAGACAACGAGTGCAGTGGTTAAGTGTAATCATGATGAATGTAATTTGATGGGGCGACTGACAGAGTTTTTGGCACCAGTAGTGGAGGGAGAAATTTGCCGCACAGTTTCAAACTAACAAAATCAAATGCCAAATCTTAAACCATGGCCTATTAGGACTGATAATCATTAGTGTTATTGAATTAATGGGAACGCGAACTTCAAAAAAAATAGCCTATTTATAACTTATTCAGTTCCAGAAATTCATTTACTTTGAACATTATTCTGTATTATTTGACTAATCAACGTCTCATGCTGTTACTCCGAGTGTTAAAATGATGAAAAATGGATCATGCTATGCCAACATATTTAAAAATTGTTCTTAAATTTCCAATATAAATCCAACGTCCATTATCAATGGAAACAACTGAGTAAATCTGTCACATTACTTATGTAAGTACTTATGCATTTATGTAAGTTTTGCATCAAAATTGGCAGGAAGGCAATCGAGCAGTCAGGCAAATTTACAAAATCAGCTCCCTTTCTAAATATTTGGAATGAAAACTGGAAAATTAAACATTATGTACTAAATTTCTGTGTCAACCAAAATTAGAAATGTAATGCTCCGACATCACCTCTACGTTCTTTTGTTTTTAATCTGTTTTTCTTACACTGGAGATTCGTGGTTGACCTTCACACGGTACATGGCTTTTCCTTGTGCTGTTCTTTTACAGGAAAGCACATCCCTTCCTACATGGTGAGAACTTTAATCGTGTTAACAGCATATTACCTTGTATTATCGCCCTTCCTGTTACACATACTGCAGTGTATTACTGATAGAATAGTTAGATCCTGCTGACACTACATTCTCACACTTTATTCCAGCACCAAATATGCTGTGATTAGGTTTACTTACAATACGAAGAGATTAAATTAGTTAATTCCCAAATTTAAAAAAAAGGCTCTCCCTTCCTCCATTTTCTCTCCTTCCGTCCTCAACATCGACCCCTTGTATTGGTACAGTCTCTCTCTACTCTCTCTGTCCCTCAATTCTAGCTATCATTTTGGTGCACCAGCCCCAAAGCCTTGGCAGGAATGCTATTCAATCAGGAATGAGCTCATGGATTAGCTCCATGGAGTCCTATGCGACCTCGAACTGCAAATGCACACAGAAATAGCTAAATATGGGTCAGTGGACAGAGCGAAGGCTGATTTTCCCTTCCCCCATTGAAGTCAGTTTGTGTCATCCTTTCACCCCTGCTGATGCATTGCAACCCAGAAATTAAACCTAGGAATCTCTGGGTGGGGTTTTTTTTTAACCTGAAATCACATTGTGTAAGATGTTTACATATTTAGCCATCACGATAGCAATGATCATAGCGGAGGAAGATACAGTCCCCATCCCATTTCTAACTTGATTTTCAGGCCACTAAGCCTCTGCACAGATGCTCCAGTAACCCCCCGTACCCTACTTAATTTTACCAAATTAATACTCAACCCGACAATGCTTGTTGTTAAAGATTTGCATTGCACAGCACTCACCATTCGAATGAAAGAATAGTAGAGATACTTGGAAAGAGAAGAAAACTCAGCAGGCAACCGGCAAACAGACCCACAAGCTGTAGTTTTATATTGGGCAAATAATTGGCTATATTAATGTTGGCTGATATTGGTTGGGATGCTGGAAGCATGTCCGGACCTTTCCCTGAAAGATTGACTTAAAATTGGCCATGCCCAGCAGGAAGAGCTGACAGGCCCCATCCAAAAGTGGAACATTACCTCAATACCGTGCACCAACTAAAGTGGCAGTACAACCATCCGAGTTACAACCAGCATTATCAAACACCTAAAGGAGTGCCAGTTCTCATTAAAACTTAAAAGCATATGTTGAGGTGCTGTAGTCATGGTAATTATTTTTTTCAGGAATACTTATTTTTTAATCTATATATAAATGCCAATTATGTGACAGACATTATCATGGCTGCTTTCCCTTCACTCCATCCGAACAATGTCTCCATTACAATCAGTATTTGCTTCAACAATCTACTCTTTGGAGTTACATCACTAGCCAAACATTACATATCAGGATCAATAACACCAAGATGGCTAATTCAAGGTGTGAAATGGAACAGCAAAAAATCATTTTAAGAATGGGACTACAATGTATCTGTAGATTAAAAAGGCCGAATGTATGGTTGGGATTGTGATGTGGAATCTGTTGGAGTTTTTTGTTTAAAGGGGAAATAGCCATGGTGATTGATTGATCTGCAGTCCACTTTGTGGCTTGTTGTAACTGGTTTGTTTTGCAGCCACAATCCATCCACTAGAGTCCTGTGCAGTGTTCCTCATTTCATGCTTCCTGATATAAAATAACCAATTCATTGAGGCATTTGTTCTCCTTTACTTCACAATGGTTTGATACTGAAAATGGAGGATGAAGGATGAGAGAGCAAAAAAAGATAACATAACTGATAAACACTTGATCAACTCATATTCTTTAGCTGCTGCCTTGGAGAAGAAACACCCACTTGTTCTTTCATCAAATACTGCTCAAAAATAAAATAATATTTAAAAAAAACAAATAGATAACAAAAGAAAAATCACTGTATTCAGATGAAGTTAAAGTTTTCATGCATCACTTATGTCCACACAAACCAAACATACTCTGCAACAATTTGGCATTGTAGCAGCTCAGGAAAAATAAATCTACTTGGTACAATTTTAACGCCAGTCGCAACAAAATCCTTTCTTGCTCTTAGTTACTGGATTCAGGGTGGCCAGAGAGGGAAAGGCCCCTGCCTAGTTAACAGGTCAAAAGGTAGTGGGGAGAACAAAGTGCAATAAACTATCATACTTAAATTCATTTTTTTTAAATGTAAATAATTTAATTTGTAACATTTATCATGATGGTCTTAATGCCATACCATTTCTGCAGTGGCTGGCCAGTGAGCTACTGAAATGTTTCCCACCTCCTTATCACTGGCACCAATGAGTAAATTGAGAAGAAATGCAAGTTTGGAAAAGTTAAAAATAAAAATAAATGGTCCAATG
This sequence comes from Amblyraja radiata, assembly GCF_010909765.2. Taxonomy (NCBI): domain Eukaryota; kingdom Metazoa; phylum Chordata; class Chondrichthyes; order Rajiformes; family Rajidae; genus Amblyraja; species Amblyraja radiata. The sequence continues at coordinate 30,908,366 of NC_045979.1, forward strand.
CTGCAACAATGTGTCACCAAGAATATAAAAAAATCTCCTCCCATATTTTTACTCTCAAATGAGTTTTTAAACATGTTATAAATGTAACTATTTTCTACTGAGATGGCAGGCCCTTAGATGTCCTGTCCGCACACTACCCCATCCCACCCCACCCTCAACATTCAGTAAGATATTGATAATGCACTCTCTTGCCATTTCATTTCTGCAGCAGCTGGCCAGTGTATCATTGAAAGATTCCCCACCTCCTGATCACTGGCAGCATTAAATTAATAAATTGCAAAGAAATGCAAGACTGGAATAGTTAAAACTAAAAACAATGGTCTAATGCTGCAGCAATGTGTCACCAAGGGCATGTTCGAAATTTTCCTCCAAAATTCTTACTATTTCTTCATTGCAAACATACCCACATGAAATGAAATTTCCTTCACACTTTTGCCGAAGCTGTCCAACAAAATTACCTCTGACACTCTTTCACCGAGTGCCTTAGAAATGAACGTACTTGTTTCTCGGATTGTTTTACATAAACAGGAATGTGCAATGTGATTAAGTTTAAGGGATTTTGCAAACCTCTTTACTATACAATCGAATGTATATTAGTTATAATAAATATCAGCACTCACGCAAACAATACATTTTCTCTCCCTGCTCCTCCCTCAAGAAATTAAATATTTGTTATAACTTAACAAGTAAACAAAAAAAAAATACTGAAATGGTAAAGCACAGTAAGAGCAGTGGCTTCCTCAAATTGCACTCGGTAGTTCGCTCAGTGTGCGTGCAGTTTCTCCAGAGCTGTTTTGATTACAACCTTTCCAAAAGAGAAGTAGTTTGATCGGCTCTATCAGAACTCTGCCTCCTGACCGGGCTCCATCTTGCACTGTTGCCTGTGTCCGTTAACTGGTGATATTGTCAACAAGTAATGGTGGAGGCAGGGGACGAGGAAGAGAAAAATAACAAGTTCCTGAAATCCTGTCTTTAAGAAAAAAATCACGCCGGTCTGCCATCTAACCAACGGCGTCTAGATCAACTGGGCAACCAGATCTGTTCTGAGAAATATACAATATTTTCCCATTGCTTCCACAGAGAAACAAGGAACAGCACCAGTAGCAGTGTGCTTAGCACCCGGAAACGTGTCTTCATTAGAGGAGTAATAAAGTTAGCAATGGTGGAGACGAAGACCAGAATGACAGCCATGAGTGCCAAGATAACGTTGATGAATTTGCCCAGGAGTGCCCTAGCATTAGCATTCTCCACTCCCTCCAGCTGCACCACTTGCTGTTGCTGCTGCTGAAGTTCCAACTTGGTAATCCGGGTAAGACACGACTCCAGAGCCTCCTGTTAGACACAAATAGGAGAGAACACAGTGAAGAGAGCTCTCAAAACAGCACAAAGATACATACGTATATTCTATTCAGACATTGAACTGGGGACCATCCCATTAAAGGTTGGTTACTGTGGAAAATATCTTGGTCATAGAGTCAAACAGCATGAAAACAGGCCCATCGGCCCAACTTGCCCACACCGACCAGCATGTCCCATTTACACTAGTCCCACCAATATAAACATAATCATGCAATCGGATTTGAATGAATGTAAAATGAAATGTTAACATAGTTAGATAAGAACGCAGAAAACCCAATGTGTCCAATAGCATCCTCTCAAGCCCAGTGAAAGAAGATACGATACAGGGTACAAAGCTGTATCAGTTTTTTTTTTAAACTGAGTATCTAGGATTTTACTTTATGGATAGATACAAAGTGCTGCAGTAACTCAAGAGGTCATCATGCAGCATTTCTGGAGAAAAAAGATGGTTAAGGTTTCAGTTTGACTTCCTTCTTCAGAGTTCACTTTATACAAACGTTTTACTTTATGAAAATGGAACGTTCCTCAGATTCAGACCAATGCTTGGTTCCACTTTGCAATTTCAAATTAAAATAATGCGACATTGATCTTTCATAAAGACAAACATGTGATATACATTTTGCAGAATAAATCAACTGCAAATCCGGTGGAAAAGGAAACAAAGATGAAAAAGGTGTATTTAAGGATGGATTAAAAAAAAGAGAAAATTACTTTTGCAGCTGTTAAACATCTGGGGTTATGGAAAATTCAAACTATCTGCAGACTTTTGAAAGGTTAAAGAGCGTTGAGCAACTGGAATTGTGGCTATAGTGCTGTGAGGTCAGCTAACAAAGCAGAGTAGCCTAGAATGAGTCAGAAGTGCTTCAGACAGTTCAGGAATGTGTCTATTCAAACACTGTCACACTTATCAGGAACATCCTTGTCTGAACAATGCATTTTGTCGTGCAAGATTATCTTGGATACACCACATCAAAGCCTGTTTCAGCGAAGACTGATAGGAACATCCTGAACCTCCCACACGCCCACACACATTCACACCACAGGCATTCTCCAGCTCCTATTTTTGACAAATCATCATATACAATTGCTCAACACATCATACCCTGATTCTTGCTCACTGCCCCCTGCCAATACCACGTTTCATGTAGATACACAACGCTCAACACAAATGATAAGCAATTCTACTTGCACTCTGTCCTCTTGGCCAAGAATATACCATGTGGGAATTTACAGAGATGAAATTCCTCTTCCAAAGCAAAACAGCAGAATGCCTTCATGTTTTGTGTGAACAGTGGATCAAAAGTAGGTCCTCCAACGGATTGATCATATCTCATGGCCCATTGCTTTTGGTTCCACACATCCCAACACCTCCAATTATCAAAAGTCACTCAAATATCCCACAACCATAAGGAGCTCTGGGAAGAGTTTTTCCAAATTGTAACTAATTTTTACACAAAGTGTTTCTTGATAGTTTAGAGATACAGCGCTCAAACAGGCCCTGTGGTCCACCAAGTCCGTGACAACCAACAATCCCCTAAATGTCTTTTAAATGTTGCGATAGTACCTGCCTCAACTACCTTCAGTGGCAGCTCATTCCATATACTCACCACCCTTTGTGAAAAACATTGCCCCTTAGGTTCCTATTAAATTTTCCCTACCCCAACATAAATCTTTATCCTCAGGTTTTTCATTCCCCTACTCTGGGTAAAAGACTTGTTGCATTTCCCCCATCTAATCCCCTCATGATCTTATACACAAGGGCGGAAACTGCCAAGTAACTGGGTTCTATTCCGGTCTTGGGTGCTCGGTATGGAGTTTGCACGTTCTCCTTGTGACCACGTGGGTTTTCTCCGTGAGCTCCTGTTTCCTCCCACATTACCAAGACGGGCGGGTTTGTTGGTTAATTAGCTTCTGGAAATCACCCCCAGTGTGTGGGATAGAACTTGTATGGATCAACACTAGACGGCATGGACTCGGTGGGCCAAAGTGCCTGTTTCCACACCGTATCTCTAAACTAAAAACCTCTATTAGGTTTCCTGCGCTGGATTTCAATAGTTTGTGCCAATTCGTTCCATGTCTAAATACATAATGCATCGTGAGTGCAGACCTATTATTAATACTGCAGAGGTTTACAACATTGGTGTACAAAAGAAATGCAGATGCTGGATTAAACCGGATAGACACAAAATGTTGGAGTAACTCAGCAGGAGACAGCATCTCTGGAGAAAAGGAATAGATGACGTTTCGGGTCAATACCCTTCTTTGGACTGTAGAAGGGTCTTGATCCGAAACATCACCTATTCCTTTTCTCCAGAGCTGCTGTCTGATCCGCAGTCTTACTCCAGCATTGTGTGTTTATTTACAATTCTGATTCCTGGATTAAGGCGGCGGTTCCACGAAGGAGTAGGCCTGTTTCTTCTGGAATTTCAAAAAAACGTGGTATTACCAAAGCATACATAATTCCGAAAAGGCTTTAAATGGTAGAAATGGAAAAAGTGGTCTCCTTCACAGCAGGATAAGGCTGACGAATTTCTTCACTCAGTGTTTTGAATCTTGAAATTCCCCACAAAGGACAGTGAAATTCACTTGCATGAATATCAGCAGATTTCTTGACTCAATAAGGACTAAAGGGCCTGTCCCACTTACGCGACTTTTTCGGCGACTGCCGGCGCCCGTCATAGGTCGTCGAAAATTTTCAACATGTTGAAAATTCAGCGGCGACCAGAAAGACTACTCACAACCATACAGGCAACAACCTGGTGACATGTCGCGGGGTGAAGTCTGTATGGTCGTGAATAGTCGCCCAAAGAGTCGTACCTTGTTCTGGTCGCCGCTGGATTTTTAACATGTTGAAAATGTCGCGTAAGTGGGACAGGCCCTTAAGGGATATAGGGATTAGTTGGAAAAGAAAGCTGATCCAGAAATTCCAGTCTTTGGCAAATGACAAGCAAGACTGTATGCTGTGCAGCTTATTTCTGGTCCTGTTTATTTTGCCTTTATGCAACTCTGAAAGAAAAAATGAATGAAGATTGCTTTTTTTTTTCAAGTTGGACCACATTAAAGAATCACGTTTTAAGTTCAACTCTTCCAAAACTACCAATGAGCTTCAATGTTAAAATCCAATTAACCATGGATTCTGCGAGAGACAATTACACAGATTTTGAATGTAATATACTCAGAATATCAAAATTACTTCAAATGACCGACATACATGGAGAGTGGGGAGCAAACAATGAGATCGGGAGTTAGACAAAGTGCTGAAATAACTCAGTGGGTCAGGCGGCATCTCAGGGGGAAAAGGATGGGTGACATTTCAGGTCGGAACCCTTCTTCAGTCTGAAGAAAGGTTCCAACCCGAAATGTCACCCATCCTCTCTCCATGGATGCTGCCAGACCTGCTGAGTTACTCCAGCACTTTGTGACTATCTTCGGTACAAACCAGCATCCGCAGTTCCTTTTGTATACATGAGATCGGGTGCTGTGTATTCCCATTGCTGCCACGCAAAAGCCTGCTGTAAAAATGGTAGTTTGTGTCCAGCATTATTTGATGAACAATATGAATACTATTCCTGCGAGTAAGAGCCTCATCCATTAGAAAAATTGTTCAAATATCCAAGAAGGGAAACTGTATCCAATAGTAACCAAACAAACAGCATTTCTTTGAGAATGTACCTGGATATCTCTGGCTCTCTCATCTGACTGGTAAGCCACTTTTTCTTCCATACTGGCAAGTTCCTGTTTCAAGTTAGACATTTCATTTTGATGAAGCTCAGTCAAATCATTCAGTTGCTCCTCCAAACGCTCATACCTGGACATAAAGTTCAAGATTATTAAAGCAACCAAATTATTTTTGCATGTATAAACGACAGTGTTCTTCGATAGACTATGGTTGAAATTATACGGTGTGCATGATGGAAAATGACAGTAGAGACACATTGCGTTTTACGCGGGGGTTACGTGGTTGAAAAGCAGCATGTTATTAGAAAAGGCGTCATTTAAATATAGACGTGACGATGTTGTCAGCAGTAAATTTGATCGTGTTATTCCGAAAATAGTAACGTGCAAGTCAAGATTTGGTAATGAAGGAACAAGTGCATTATTTCAAAAACACAGATCAAATACGCGTAAATCACGAGGTGTCTGTACGTGATGAATTGAGGTGTTTAGTTCTTGTATTCATAAAACAGACAGGGACAAATTACAAGCTCAATTCACTCCTCAGCAATGCATGTCCATGATTGTACAGTATGAGATGCAGCCTTCTCATTACATGCCACTTACTGTTCACTCTGAGAACAAATTCGATCTACAGCGTCAAGAGGACAGAAATATGCTAGAAATCATTGAACCCAAGCTTGAAAAAAGGCGAATCTGTTTTAATCTACAATGGTATAAAAAGGTAATAAGATTTGGACAGACATGTTAAGGTCCAGCACAGAAATGTCTGGACAAAAGTAAAAGTTATGGCATGTTTTGTTCAGGATTGTTAACCAGAAGCATGTCCAGTCAATATCTTGTATTTGTTTAGAATAACACTGCATTAGACCACATATTATTCTGCTATTGAAGTAGATCAAACTGGAAAGTAAATTATTAAATACAAGCACTAATAGAATGAACAGCAAATTACTTATTCATTTCAGAGCCAAGGTTAGTAACAAAGAACAAGCATGCAATGCCTATGAGCATGGACGTGAAGAGATTATTTCATTTTAAATATTTAGTTGGCTTATCTAATTTTACTGTTATATTTACCCAATCTTCTAATCTGTATTTTAATTGTAAGCAAGTAACTTGCTCTGAATTCATTTAACAAATCTAAACAAAGTTTAGTGGGATATGGTCCAAACGCAGCAGGTGGGACTAGTGTAGATGGGCACCTTGGTCAGCATTGACAAATTGGGCCGAAGGGCCTGTTACCACTCTGTCTGACTTCATGACTAAATTGAAACTGGTCAAGGAGCGGCACGGTGGCGCAGCAGTAGTTGCTGCCTTACAACGTCAGAGACTACTAGGTGCTGTCTGTGTGGACTTGGTACGTAAAGTTGCGGTGCAAAAAAAAGAGATGTGAAAGAAAAAGGTTTCAATTCATGAACCATTACTGGGGAAAGAGGAAGCTGAATGATTGAAAAGGCTTTATTTGAATCAGCCTAGGATTGGTATCCAAAAAAGTAACCTGGGTTTCAAATAAGAGTTTCCGGTGGGGGGGGGGGGGGGGGGAGGCATGTTGCAGAGAAGTTAGGTGGTGAGAAGGGCAGAATGACACAGGGACACAAAAGAGAAAGGATAAATTGATAATGTAAGGGACAGAGCCTGCAAACATGAGAATATACCACTAATCTTTGTGCAGGGATCAAATTAGCAGTAACAGGGTGTGACATGAATTCATGAAATGTATAAGAAATGTTCACTGGATCAATATGGTGAGGAATCAGTGAGGCAACAGTGGGACAAAAGAAAGCATGTGTTCTGCCTTGAGAAATGGTTAATCGATAATCTGGCGATTGATGGGTCTCAAGGGATGAATGATCAGAAAATATTTTTTTCCCCCTAAAATCTTAGTGATTTACATTAATCTGAAACTGTGCTCTGAAAACTAAACTAAGCAGCTTAAGGTAGTACAAGATAAGGGTTGTCTAAAGTAGAATTAGAAATGACATGAAGAGGCAAGGCAGTAAACAAGCATTGACTGGCATTTAAAGAATAAATACAGAATTTACAACAATTATATCTCTTTCAGGCATAAAAACATCAGGAAATGTATAGCTAACGAGAAGCCAAGGTAGTATTAGATCAGCGAAAAAGGCTCATGAAATTGCCAAAATCTGCAATAAACCTGATCTCTGCGAAACATTTTAGGATGAAACAAATTGATAAGGAAATGGAAATATACATTAAAAATGGATAGTAGTACCGTCTATGGACATGTCAAAAGACAAAGAACAGCAAAGGTTAATGGGGGGGCCTTTAACAGATGGAGAACGGATGAATGAAATTGGGGAATAATGAAATGGTCAACAGCAAATGCTATCTCACTGGCCATACACTCTGCTCGGCACCATCTTGATTAATGGAACACACATGTCAAGCAACTGTTCACCGACTACAAATCAGCATTCAACACTATCTTTCTCTTACAACTTATCACTCCAAGAGCCTCTGTACCTCCCTTTGTAACTGGATTCTTGTTTTTCTCATCAGCAGACCCGAGTGAGAATCTTCCTCAAAGACCATCAAGACAGATGCACCTCAAGTTTACGTCTTTAGCCCCCTGCTCGACTCTTTCCAGCCACATCACGTACAACTAAGGATAGCTCCGACACCCATCTATAAATTCGCCGATGACACCACAGTGGTTGGCAGAATTGCAGCAGGCGATGAGTCAGTGTACAAGAAAGACGGATCACTTGGTTGAGTGGTTCCGTAACATGACCTCTCGATTAATGTCAACAAGACCAAGGAACTAAGGCCTGGACTTCAGAAATGGGTAAGTCGATGACCGAGTGCCAGTTATCATGGATGGGTCCGGTGAATGACCAATGCATGACAGAAATGGGGTTGTCCACTTTGGTGGAAAAAAGGTAGAATATTTTATGCGTGCTGAATGGAGATGAGAAAGAAACAGAGCAATATGGGCTGCCCAACACACACTATGCCCATTGAACCCCCTTCCCCCCCGACTGCTCATCCCTCTCCTCTTTGTGGTTCCCATCTGCAACTGCCCCTCTCTTATCTTCCTTTCCTATTAGATTCCAGAATGGACAGACTTTTCTTCTCCACTTATCACCTCCCAGTCTGTCACCATCTCCCCCCCCCCCCCCCCCTTCCTCACCTGACTGTTACGCAGGCTCGTTCTTTCCCCAATCCTCCCCCCACCTCTTTGTAGGTATGTTGCAAAGCCTACCTGAAGCGTCGTTGAAGATCTGCTGCTGAGGGTGTGCGCGATTTTGGCGCCGTTTAGAGGGGGCGGGTTTAAAACGCGATTTTCTCTAAGCTGTTCCAATCAAAGATGTTCAGCCTAGTTAATTATTAACGAAAAATCGCTGGAAGACCCCGTCGCAAAAGCTATTATTAGGTTTAAAGGCCTTGAATAATAGTTATAGTAGTTTAAAAATCAATCTCTAAACCCGCGACCGCCAGCAACCGCAGGGTCTCATAAAGCAAATAGCAGAAGTTAGGTTGTATATTTTTACATTAAAAAGGGCTTCTAAAGATCCCTTTATACTAAGTTTAATATTGCGAGTAGCTCAATTTGGGCCCATTATATCGCGCAGTATTTTTCTCGGCATTTGGGGCACAAATCTACCGCAATGTGAACGTTCTAAACCAGCGCGTTCCACAGGGACCCACTGGAAAGCTGATTTAAATGGGCATTTATTTACAGCAATTAAACACTAAATTCCTTCCATTTGGCCTATAAATTAATGTAAATGAGATTTAAAAATCATGTTTTATTGTGAATTATTTGTGAATATTATTTGGACATTTAGGCTATTTAAAAATGTTAATCATTTATTAAGAAATGGATAGATGTTTAGATCTAGTAATTGAAGTCTGAAATTAGCTACAATTAGGTAACTAACTAATTATATGCTTTAATTTCAGGTCATCCAAGTAAGATTATTTTATATTTGTTTCAGAATGCTTCAATCTATGATAACTGAAAATTTCATTCAGTTCTTTTAATTTTTAAGAAAGTTATGGGCTTTTGACTGTTCACGATCACAGCTTTTTTGTTATGTCCATAGAAAATCAATAGGGAACAAGATGCTCATTTCCCAGTATGAAAATGGCCATAACTTTTTAAATACTTGAGATATGAAAGTGAATTAGGTGTCAAATTAAACTTATTTTTATGCTTTATCTGATGGGATAAATTACAGACTTGATTTTTAAAATCTCAAAATTTTGTAACATTGCTACTCTTTGCACTCTATACCCTTTTACAATAAATGAAGAGTTTGGACCTAAAATACTGAGTACCCATTTCACTCCAGGTCCTTATCCCTCTTGTGCTTTTCTGTCTAAACCAAGCTGTCTAAATAGTTTTTAAATATTGGAACTGAACTTGCCTCCATCATGTTCTTTGGCAATTTGCTCCAGATAACTATCATCCTCCATGTGAAAAAATTGTCCTTCAACAATTCCTTTAAATCTCTCCCCTCTCGGGGCACGGAGGCGCAGCGGTAGAGTTGCTGCCTTTCAGCAAATGCAGCGCCGGAGACCAGGGTTTGATCCCAACTACGGGTGCTATCTGTACAGAACTTGTACGTTCTCCCCGTAACCGCGTGGGTTTTCTCCAAGATCTTCGGTTTCCTCCCACACTCCAAAGACGTACAGTTATACAGGTAAATTGGCTTGGTAAATGTAACAATTATCCCTTGTGCGTGTGTTAATATGCGGGGATCGCTGGTGGGCCAAAGGGCCTGTTTCCGCACTATATCACTAAACTAAACTCTCACTTTAAAGCCATATCTTCTGGTTCTCGACTTCCTGCACCAGGCGGGGTAAAGAAAACTATCTATCCAATCTATGCTCCTCATAATATTATAAACCTCTATCAGGTCATCCCTCAACCAGGTAAGTTCCAGTGAGAATAAACCCAGTCTATCCAATCTCTCCTTGCAGTTACTGCCCTCTATTCCAGGCTACAACCTGGTCAATCTCTTTTGCACTCTTTATATTGCCACATTCTTCCAGAATTGTATGCAATACTCCATGTGCATTTGAACCAATGTTTTGTACAGCTGCAACATGTCCCAACTTCTATATTCTATGCATCAGCCGATGAAGGCAAACACACCAAATGCAATTTTCATCACCCGAGCGTGATCATTTTCAAAAAGCTACATTCTTGCACCCCATGGTACAACAATGCTCCAAAAATTGAGAGGAATAGATCGGGTAGATGCACAGAGACTCTGGCCCAGAATAGAGGAAATCAAGAAGCAGAAGACAGGTTTAAGGTGAGGGGGGGAAAGATTTCATAGGGGTAACTTTTTCACACAAGGGTGATGGGTGTATGGAACGAGCTGCCATAGGAGGTAGTTGAAGCAGGTACAATGTCAATGTTTTTGAAATATTTAATTAAAAATATTTAATCAATTCAATGATAGGACTGATTTGGAGGGATATGGGCCAAATGCAGGCAGGTGGGATTAGTATAGATGGGACATGTTGGAAGGTGTGGGCACGTTGGGCCGAAAGGCCTGTTTCCACGCTGTAGTTCCTGCCATTTCCTCCACATGCTCAAGAGGAGCTTGACTTCCCAAAGTGCTTTACCTCAGCTTTCCATCTGATTTGTATCCTTGACTGAAACCTTGGACAATATTCCTTGCTGATCACACCTTTCCCAACTTTGGAGTTTCCCTTAAACCTATCACTCATACCTCCAACATTCACATCCAAATCTATAATATATATCACAAAGTCCAAGCACCAATCCCTGTGGTACACCATTGGTCACAAACTTTCATTCCGAAAAGCATCCTTCTATCACTGTCCATTGCCTCTCATAACCAAGCCAATTTTGGATTCATTTATGCAGCTTGCCTTGGATAAAGGCCTAATTGTGCCTAATTTTGTGGACAGCTTAACACAAATGACTTTGCCACATAGACAGGTGCCCAGTTTTTATCAACATCCTTAGTTACCTCTAAAAATTCCATCAAATTAAAATTCCACACAAACACACACGGTGTCATCTTTCTAAATGTCAATTAATCTTATCCCTGAGCATTTTCTCCAATAACTTCCCTACCATTGACACAAGGCTCACCCCAGCTTGCAGTTATCTGGCTTATCCCTGCTACACTCCTTAAGGAGCAATATTAGCTATCCTCCAATCTTCTGGATCCTCACCTATAGCAGGTGAAGATGCAAAACTATGAGGGGGTCCCAACCTTCTCCCCTGCTTCCCACAGCATTATTGGATAAATTTCATCTGGCCTTGGGTACTTACCAGACTCAAGCTGTGGTACAGAATGGTTGGATTGATAAGCCTTGTGGAGGATATGCAAGGGAAATCAAAATATTGTAACAGAATCAAAATGTGTCTTTCCAGACCAATTAGAATCTACTGAAACTTGAAATCGTAGCCATGGAACAGCAAAAAGAAAAAAAACAAAACAAAACAAAATGTGAAAAGCAGGGGTGATTAAATGAAAGTGATCGAGATGCAAGGGAAATTAAGCTGGGTGGAGGCAGTGGCAGATTTTAAAAATGGATGTGAATTGTTGGGAAAAAAAAAAAATTTGAGTTTCATTTACCAGGCACAGGTCCAAATAAAATATCCGTTAAATAATGGAGCACTCGGTGAAGTATTGTGTAGTCAGTTGGAATGCATGCACATGGTTAGGTGGAGCACACTAAAACAGCTAAAAACAATCATGTTGGCATGACAGTACTGCCATATCCCATGGTGTGCAGCACCACCATCAGTCACTTCAAGGTACAACAACACAAAGTGCTGGAGTAACTCAGTGGGTCAGGGAGCATCTCTGGAGAACTTGGATGGGTCATGGATACCACTGTTCTTCAGACCTGAAATGTCACCCAGCCATATTCTCCAGAGACGCTGCCTGACCAACTGAGTTCCTTGTATCTACTCTGTAACAATACTGGCCACCTAATCGCCCAGTTCCCCTTCCGGCACAGTGAATCTCTACAATCTCCCCTCTTCACCAACACAAGTTACCCTTCCAGATGGAGACAAAAGATCCCAAAGGCTGGAATCATGAGCAAAAAAATAATTGCTGGAGGAACTTAGCAGGCCAAGCAACATCTGTGGAGGGAATGGAGAGATGACATTTCAGGTTGGAACCCAGAACATTGCTGCCTGACTCGCTGAGTTACTCCAGCACTTTGTCTGCAAGTCCGGCTGACACTGATCCCACCATCCTTACAGGCAGCAAGTTGCTAACAAGCACTTCCCTCACATTTTATGCCTTATACTAATCATTTCAAAGCCACCACTGTTCTCGAACCATCTACTAATTGCATTAATGGAGAAAACAAATATCACAATCTAAACCGATGATTTTGTAAACTCTACTTTTTCAAAATTCATTGAACAGTACAGCACAGAAACAGGCCTTCAGCCCAAAATAACTGACAGCACGGAGAAACAAGGTATGTGAGCTCATGTGATATGGCTGAGGTAAGGTTAGAATCTTATGCTTTCATCGATCGTTGGTTAAATTTTCTTCCACATCAGTCCAACCAGAAACATCAGAGCAGCAGCCAAGGTGAGAACAATACTGCCACCACATGGTACAATGTTAACAAATTTATATGAACATTATAGATTGCAAAATCTCCTAGGATTTTGATCACTTTTCCTCTCACTTCACAAGGGTCTCAATCACAGGTCACCCTTCTATCCATCACCATGGTGCAACAGCTTATATTCAGTGACCCCAGCAGAAGCCACTGGATCATAATCATCAGGGGGAAGCCTTGGGTAAACATTCTCCACTCTTACCTTAGGTTAAGCTAAATATAGCATCAATACAGCCCATCAGAGAAGCACCCTAAGTAGCCCTGGTGCACCTGATAAACAAAGGCGCTAAATTGATTATGGAGTAAAAGGGGTTTTTCAAAACACAGCCCATCACATGATCATACCAGAGAGGTCACAGGGCACCATTATCGTCCACAGTAAACTTGGAGCAAGTCTACTTACGTTAAATTGAAGAACGTATCACTGGGCATATCATTTCACGTCTAACAATGATGACCAGTAGTGAAAGGAAAGAGAATGAGCATACTGATATACGTACTGTATTCATTTTGGAACAGAAACATAATTTCTTGTGTCAGTATAATGCTTGCTGATGCGAGTACAGGTCCATCACAGGTGTCAGGGGTTATGGGGAGAAAGCAGGAAAATGGGGTTAGGAGGGAGAGATGGGTCAGCCATGATTGAATAGTGGTGTAGGCTTGATGGGCCGAATGGTCTTGTGAACTGATGGTCCAGCACCTCCATTAAACTGGACGAAATCACAAGAGCTCACTCAAACTTCCCTGAGCGGCCACAGATGGCATTGCGTGTGGTGTGCGCTCTTTCGGGACATGTCCCTCCGTCCCAAAAGAGTAAACTGTTAACATCTGCAGTTGTTGGTTGTGAACCCTTGGTTTTGTGCTATTCTTAGCTCATTGTGCTTACATTTAAACCTGGCTATGGGTTCTAAGCAAAGTCCAAGCGACGGTGTCGTGGTTAAGCATGTTTAATATTTGTTTTAAGTTTCAAGCAGTCCATGGTGCTTCTGAGACACAGTAGGGGTATAATTAGTGGGTCAGAGGTATACTGTTGTATCATTATTATCTGATCTCCGTTGGCTCAACAAAATGGATAATCCGGCAGTACCTGGAACAAAGGTTGCCGTAAAACCGGTGGTGGACCTATAGAATGAAAGGATAAGAAGGCTTTCTGGAACTGTCCAAATTATAACGACTCAAGAAGCTATCTATTTTTCTGATACACAAACCAATACAAAAATATTATAAAAGGCAGATACCTGTATCGTTCTTCCTGCAAACACTGTGTCATATAGGCATAGTCTCTTTGTAGCTGTCCTTTCAAATCTTCCATAGCATCCTCTAAATGGGACTGACTTTCTTTAATTTCACGAAGTTCATCCAGAATAGTATCAAAATTGTTATGATGGCTGTCCAAAGTATTTGACTTTGGACTGCCCATGCCTCCAGCTCCTGCCCCAGAGTTGCTGCCACCTGCAGAGCCAGAGGTTGCACTGGAACATTCATCCTCGCTTCCATACTTGGGACTGGACACCAGCGTAGCACTGCCACTTAGTGTCCTGGTGGCTTCCTCCTGGTGCGACTCATCCAACGTGTCTTTCAAATGGGCAATGTTGTCAGCGCTGCCAAACTTGTTCCGTATCAGGCTGGCAAACTCCCTTGGCTTTGAGACGACGGCAGTGTGAGTGACCTGGGAAAGGCCAGACAAACCTCCCTTCACACCTTCCACCACACCTCCGCCAAATCCACTGATACCAGCTCTGACGTTGGCACCCACGTCCTTGAGACCTTGCTGCATGTCCCGGAGAACATCCTTTGGCTGCCTCGAGAGGCCATTTTGTTCTATCTCTGCAAAAGTTCATTTTTTAATTTATATTAGTAAAAAGCACCATTTACGATTAAAGTCTCTTTAATTGTCAAATGGAAATAAAAAATGTCTTGCTCGCCAACATATTGACAAGTATTGAAGAAAGACATTCAGGCAATCTCTGCTCTCACCCATCTCACTCTAAATGTGCTTTAAAGTTCAGATTAACACCACAAAAAAGCTTTTGACAAACATTCACTACTCCCCAAAATCAAAACACAGATATTTCATTTAAAATTTGTGTTAAACTAGTTCTCCAGACCATTCTCCAGATTTTTAAAGCAAGGTGAAGAACAACGACACACAATGGGGTAGCAAACATCGATCCATTCAATGAAGACACCAGAAATAGCAGATCATAAGGTCACGTGATCGGAGCAGAATTAAGCCATTTGGCCCATATAGTCTACGCCGCCATTCAATCATGGCTGATCTATCTCTCCCTCCCAACCCCATTCTCCTGCTTTCTCCCCATAACCTCAGACACCCATACTAATCAAGAATCTATCTATCTCTGCCTTAAAAATATTCATTGACGGCCTCCTTAGCCTTCCATGGCAAAGCATTTTAGACACTGGAATCTTAAGCAGAAAGCAAAGTGTTGGAGGAACTCATAACTCACACAGTTGTAGTTTCAAAACCAATGGAGTTGCTTTTGCTTCTGAATCAGTCTAGAGAAGGCTGCCAACTCAAAACACCATCTGTCCATTCCCCCCATAGATACTGCCTGACCCGTTGGGTTCCTCCACCACTGTTTTTTGCTCTGTCTATTCAACCCCTTATTCAGGTAGTTATTTTGTATATATTCTCAGATCGTGAAAATATCTGGTTTCTTTCGCTGAAAACCACTCGGAGATACATGATGGCGGACAACAATCGATACCAAGGATGAATAGTAACTCGATCTGAAGTTGCTACCTTTAACTCAAATACAAGTTGCTGCATTCCAGCTGCTGTTTTAACCTGCTTTCAGTGCAGACTGTATTAAAGCTCGGACCTTCTGCTCTTTGGCTTTTCTAGGTGAAGGAAATATCCCCAGTAAGGATGCAATCCCTTTTATTTTATTCTGATTCATGTAGTTTTAAATGACAGATTACTTGAACAATGATAAGCCAGTTTACGTTTAAAAAAGGAATTTAAGCATTGAAATCCCCTGCAATCTGATATTTTGTATATCCAAAAGACAAATAGATTTCTAACTGCTAAATGTTAAAGGTAATCAGAGTCTCTGCAGTCACAAGTATTTAGCAGTGTTACTTAATCACTGGAGCTGGAGATCTACAAATCCAGACACACATGGTTGCAAATGCCAATGAGCTACTGCAAGACTTGCTTCTTCTATATAATGTAATCAATGCATCTTCTCATCTCTCTCTTCTCTCTCACTCTATAAAAACAACATCATTCCCAAAGATAATCACTGGGGGAAAAAAATCAAAATTTTCATAGCTCCACATAGTGAAATCCTAACTTGCTAACTTCCATAATTATTCTGCAATTCATCGCTCCAGCAGGATGCTAATTATTCTTCAGGAATATCAATTTTTGTTTTGCTTTCTAATTCTGAATCGCATTTATTGTCTAATTTGAAATTCAGCATTACAGGAAATGTAAACAAAATAATTTGGA
Organism: Amblyraja radiata; assembly: GCF_010909765.2. Classification (NCBI taxonomy): domain Eukaryota; kingdom Metazoa; phylum Chordata; class Chondrichthyes; order Rajiformes; family Rajidae; genus Amblyraja; species Amblyraja radiata. The sequence continues at coordinate 30,924,480 of NC_045979.1, forward strand.
ATGAAAGTTTAAAAATTTCCCCAAAATTCCTGGTTTCAGTTTCCATTTCCCTTAGTAGCATTTTACTCTGGGTGGGGAACGAAACATAGATTTAATTCTCTTTATCCTCTGCTTTCGGTTTTCAAAAATTGTTGGCAGCAGTGAAACCAGAACTAATGTCAAACACATGAATTGTGGGGCGGAACGGTACCGCAGCGGTAGAGTTGCTGCCTTACAGTGCTTGCAGCGCCAGAGACCCGGTTTTTCGATCCTGACTACGGGTGCTGTCTGTACGGAGTTTGCACGTTCTCCCTGTGACCTGTGTGGCTTTTCTCCGAGGTCTTCGGTTTCCACCCTCACTCCAAAGACACACAGGTTTGTAGGTTAATTGGCTTGGTATAACTGTAAATTGTCCCAAGTGTGTGTAGGATGGTGTTAATTGCAGGGATCGCTGGTCGTTGCGGAGTCGGTGGGTCGAAGTGCCTGTTTCCGTGCTGTATCTCTAAACTAAACTACCAAAATTAAGATGCTCCATTTCATTGAACTTAATTTCAATCTTTAAACCAGTTGGAAGTCCAGAAAACATTTTTTCCTATCATCTCATAATAAAAGCATAGTACAGATTTGGAAACAAAAAACATACATAGCAGAAGCTTTAAGATAACCATTTGATCAAGCAAAATGTCTATGATTTCTGGATTACACCGAATCAGGTAAATTCACTCATATATGATCTTTGTGCCACAAGGTGCAATTTAACTCAACATAGATTCCCATTCATAATTAACAAGTTGTAATCTTTCATGGAAACACTTTTAGAAAGCATAACACAAGGATGGCATTAACACACTGAACACACACGTGCAGATTCAGGGAGTTTCTTCCCAGCTGTTATCATGCAACTGAACCATCCTACCACAAGCAGAGAGCAGTCCTGAACTCCTATCTGCCTCATGGGTGACTCCCGCACTATCCTTTTCGATCGGACTTTTTCTGGGTTTACCTTACACTAAATGCTATTCCCCGATCGTGTATCTATACACTGTAAATGGCTCGATTGTAATCATGTATTGTCTTTCTGCTGACTGTATAGCACAAAAGCTTTTCATTGTAATTCGGTACACATGACAATAAACTAACTAATAAACTAAATTAACAAACTCAGTTTACTTACGCTCAATCCGCCTTGGCCCATGCGATCTCCTGGTTTCCAAGCATTTTAATTCCCCTTCGCATTGCATATTGACCTCTCTGTCCTGGGCCTTCTCCACTGTCAGAGTGAGGCCACACGTAAATTGGATGAACAACACACTTGCATTTCGCTTGGGCAGCTTACAACCCAGCGGTCAAAAGTTGATTTCTCTAATTTTTATTCTCCTGCATTCCCTCTTCCCCCCCCCTCCCCCCTCCCCACCTCTCTCCTCAGTTCCACTGTTCGCATCCTTGTAACCCTCGTTATCACATTTGTTATCCCCAGCCAACAATGGGCCATTATGGACTCCACCCTTCCAGTGGTCATCTGTTGCCGGCCATGTTTTGTTTCGGCCTTTTCTGTCTTTCAGCCTGAAGAAGGTTCCGACCCGAAATGTCACTTTTTCTTTTTCTTCAGATATGCTGTCTGATGCACCAAGTTACACCAGCATTTTGTGTCTATCTAAGGCCCATCCAAAAAGTTCACTATCCTGGCGAAGGTATCCAAATGGTGCCAGGTTTACACCCTAATGAGTCACTACTTTCGGAAGGGACAAAAAGCACAAGAAAAAAAACTGAATGAAATAAAGGAAGGAGCACACGCGACAGGTTCCAGCATGCCCTCATTCATTTTAGATTAAATATCTTTGGTATTTGGAAATTCTTATTTTTTAAATTAATTTTGACCAGGAATCTGAAATGGTTCATGTCCAATCCCTTGCATATTGAAACAAAAATACACCAGTTATCTCTAGCTCATCCAAAATTGTTGTAGAGATGAAGAACAAATTAAAATTCAAGTTTTTTTCCCCCAGACCTTCTGGAAGTAAGAATGTCATTGTTCTATCTGGGACATATGACAATAAAACACTCTTGACTCTCTTAACAGAGTTTATTTCCAATGAGAAAATAAGAAGCTTGTCAGACCATTGATTCACAGAGGATGAAACAGAACCAGAGACTGCATGGGTTGTATGCAGTAAAACGTTTAGTTTAGTTCAGAGATACAATGCAGAAACAGGTCCTTCAACACACCTAGTCCGCACTGACCAGCGATCCCCAAACACTCTAGCACTATCTGACACAGTAGGGACAATTTGCAGTCACGGGGAGAACGTACAACCTCTACATAGGCAGCACCTGTAGTCACAATCGAACCTGGTTATTTGGCGCTGTAAGGCAGCAACTCTACTGCTGCGTTACCATGCCGTCCTTAATTTTTGTGCTTATTAAATATTCAGGCCAATCGACCTCAAGTCCACATGGTTAGGACTGGTGCAGTAATCAGCGATCGATATCATCTTAATACATAAATACTTAACTACTGTTAGCATTACCTTTTAGCTTTCTGTGGTAGTGTTCTAGCTTCTTGTGCAACTGGGCTATGGTCTGTGCCGATTTCTGGTTCTTCTTCTCAAAGACTTGCTTGATACGGGAGGCTTGCTGTTTGTCTGCATTGTTGGCCAACTTCAAGTACTCAGCTACATTATCGTCCCGTGCAGTCTGCTCAATTTTTATCTGCTCTGTGATTTTCAGGATCTTCTGATGAAGATGGTCGATAGCAGCTTTTGTCTTATGGGGATCTGGGGTGCCATCGGGAACCTCAAGGCTGATGTTGGTGTCCGAGCCACCATAGCTTGTGTTTGCTGGCAGGCCGAGTGTACTTGCATCCCCCTTTTCAAGCTGCAATGAAAAATAAAAGTAGTAAGGGACATATTCTTCACTCCTTCCAAATTGTATCGTTCCTTGAAAATGCCAATGTAAGTCAAGATATCCAGAGATAGTCCGGTCAACAATATTATTCATTTATGACCTTAGCCTAAATCTGTTCTTATACATGTATGGATCTATTATCCAGATGGCCCAACCAAACTCAATTTCATGCCATTTATTCTCATCAAAAATATTTGGAGCAAAACTAGTTTTCACAAGTAGCATCGAATGAATTTACAGCGACAAAGTTGAACACCATTTCTTCTGTTTCTTCAACTAGCATTAGCAAAGACCAAATGTGCCAAATGGCCTGTTTCTGTCTGAGAAAATTGATTATTACTAATTCATACACTCTTGCCTTCTCTTTTATCCATGGCATCCACGTAGTCTGGGTTAGTTTTAGAGATAAAGTGCAAAAACAAACCCTTTGGCCCACCGAGTCTGCGCTGACCATGATCTCCCTGTACACTAGCACAATCGTACACACAAGGGACAATTTAACCAAAGCCAATTAACCCTACAAACCTGTGCGTCTTTGGAGGAAACCAGAACACTCGGAGCAAACCCACACAGTCACAATCAACACCCGTAGTCAGGGTCGAATGGTTTAATCTTAACTGATGTTCAATGTTGACCATTCATGTGTCTCTTGGTCTTTTATATATTCAAAAAAAGAGATTTCTGATTTTGAATATATACACATTGGAACAGTGTCTATAGTTGATTTAATTGGTTTTAGTGATTTAGAACTTCCCACGCTAGGAGAGATGCCATAGAAGGGCAAATTGATTCTTAATTTCCAATCTTTTCTACTTCCTGGCACAGCAACAGTTCAATTTAAAACATTTTGTTGTCAAATTATTTTAGCCCTTTTTCTTTCAAGCCACTATCTGCCGAACACACATCAATGTCTCTGCCCTTCAACAGTGATCTCTTGTGCATTCCAAAATTTTGCTTGCACCATTATTCGCCCTAGTTCGGCACTGTAGTGCAATGGTAGAGACTCAGGTTTGACCCTGGCTATGAATTTTGCCTGTATGGAGATTGCACATTGTCCTTGTGACAGCGTGGATTTTCTCCATGTGCTCTGATTTCCCAACACATTCCAAAGAACTGCAGGTTAGTTGGCATCTGTAAAATTGTCCCTGGCTTGTGGGATGCAAAACTGGAATAACAAAGAGCTATTGTATGGGTACTCATTCGCCGGCGCAGACTTGGTGGGCCGACGAGGCAGTTTCCAAGCTGTATCTATATACTAAACTAAATTATACTGTGCTTTCAGCAGGTTTGACGAAGTTTAGCAAATCTCTTCCGAAACGACTTTTTCATCAGTCCCTTTAAATCGTCCCAATGTCCTCAAGTGGTTCAATCTCTAACATATCTGCGAGTATGTCCCACTGAAGAACGTTAGGATGCTATACAATGGTAAAGGTGATATGCAAATGCAAGTTCTTGTGACCATGGATTCTCGATAAAGTAAAGTAGTTCTTTGGTGTATGTGACAGTGAATGCATTTGATTTTTAAATGCTCTCACATTTATTCATTTACAGCTGCTTCACAGCTGTAGCAAAAGTCCTTTCCCACAGATGGGTTACTGTGTATTACAGTAACCTTTGATTAGATTCTAAAACTTTTAAGATGAAATAATATGCACACGGACTTGTGTAATACATAGCATTGTAAGTAGCTTTCAACGTGAATAAAAATTTTTATCCCTACAATGTGCAAAACCATAAATTGAAGTTAGAAGAAATTCAACTGTGAATTTGTATCGTTTGACCATGTATATTTTACACCAATGTGTGACAACTCAAAACATTTCATGAGCAATAAAAAGACCTACAACTTCCACAATACCAATCTTTAACCACTGAGGAACAAAATTGAGTCATAGACAGTGACGGGGTCATGCAGAGTGGAATCAGGCCCTTCGTCCCAGCTTGCGCACACTGATCAACATGTTCCATCTACATTAGTGCCACCTGCCAGCGTTTGGCTCATATCCCACTAAACCTGTCCCATCCATGTACCTGTCTAACTGTTTCTCAAAGATTGCGATTAGTACCTGCCTCAACTACCTCCTCTGGTAGCTCCAGCAATTTGTGTCTACCTTCAGTTTAATCCAACATCTGCAGTTCTTTCTTAAACATATAGAAAAAGTACAGGTCGACACAAAATGCTGGAGTAACTCAGTGGGTCAGGCAGAAGGGTCTCGATCTGAAGAAGGGTGTCGACCTGAAGAAGGGTCTCGACCCGAAACGTCACCCATTCATTCTCTCCAGAGATGCTGCCTGATCCGCTGAGTTACTCCAGCATTTTGTGTCTACCTTTGATTTAAACCAGCATCTGCACTTCGTCCCTACACCTAGAGAAAGCACAGTTGGACAAACTGACAGAAGCTGCTCATGCCGTAGTCTGGTGCCTCAGCATTAATGAACAGGAAACATGCTATTGCTTTATTAAGAAACTTCCCCCGATGTCCTGCAACTTTTGGTTTGCTCCTCCTCCTTCCTGCTCAGCAAATATTAGAAGAACTGGTTAAGATGACAGTACCCAGAGGAAGATAATATTTATAAGTTCATGAATCACTCTGATCTGTTGACCCAAGTACCTTAAAGGTGAAATAGAAGATCAGCTTGACCATTTTCAGGTTTCCATAGAAGTGGCTTTGGTTGATGTCTGCGCCAAAGTGTGAGACTGTTACTTGACTGGCTTAGACTTACATAGCACCTTTCATATCCCTTTCCGAATATCAGAGTAAAGTATTCCAAAGTGTAGTCGATGCTGAAACTTAAGAATGGAGTCAAATTGTTTGAACACAGCTTCAGAAATGTGATCACCATCAGCTACATTGTACATAATATTATTTCAAAGATAAATCTTGCCTGTGACACAAGGGACAACACCATTGCTCTTTGTTCAATTGTTTCCAAGAATCTCTTACATCTATCTGAGGGAGCAGTCAGGGCCACAGCTCAGATCTCACCTGAACGATACTGCCTCCAACACCACAATACTGAACGGGAACGTCAGCCTAGACTTTTGTACTCAAGCCTAAGGTGTGGGACTTGAATCTTCTGTCTCAAGAGAAGAGAATTATGAACTGAGCCAAAGTAGACTCTTAATGTTCTGTCTGACATCTGTAAATGACAGTCTTTCCAGAGAGTCTATTGAGCAAGGAGTTATGTAGTGGCACCACTGCTATTAATATACCCTAAATATTAACTGACAGCTTTAGAGAACTCAGTAATAATAAATTAATTCACACCAAAGTAGACTCGATGGGCTGAATGGCCTAACTCTTTTCCTATGACATGTGAACTTATCAACTACGAACTAAATTAAATCAGTTCTGCTGAATTGAGGACATGTTTTACCTCAGTAATGATAAGAGTAGAGCAAGCCCTGCAGGGTGATGGTGTAAGTGGTGTATGAAGCTTCACAATAACGACTTTCAGCTGAAATCTCACCCCCATTCCCAAGTTACATTTGTATCATCAATTATCTTACATAATAACAACTTTTCAATGAGCTGCTGCTTCATCAGAAAGATTTTGCTATGTTGGGGCAAATGTAAATTCATCGACTGGGAAAGAATGCCATTGTAAACAAAATATCAACAGTAAGATTCTAACAGTTTAAATTGATTAAAATCAGAAATCTCAGAAAACCTATAATAATATCATATTTTTTCTACCCATTTGCATTGATCTAATGCATCCAAGTCTAGATCGATTGTATTATTTTCTATTTGGCCAGTAATATAGAGTTTGATGATGAATAATCCTTGAATCTTTCAAAAGATATTTCATAACACTGCCCAAAATCAACAATGTTTTTGAAACAGCATAACCAGTCCATAAAAATTTACAAGGTTTTGCATCTAATAAAATAAATAAATATGTTGTAAAGGGGAAAATGAAGCTATATTTAGTAGCGTCAATGTATGTAGAGTCATAGTGGAAACAGGCCCTTCGGCCCAACTTGCCCACACCAACCAGCATGCCCCATCTGCACTTGTCCCACCTGCCTGCAATTGGCCCATATCCCTCTAAACCTCTCCTATCCATGTACCTGTCCAACTGTTTCTTAAACATTGCAAAACTACCTGCCACAGCTACCTCCTCTGGCAGCTCATTCCATACACCCACCACTCTGTGTGAAAAGGTTACCCCTCAGGTTCCTATTAACTCTTCCCCCCCCCTCTCTCACCGTAAACCTATGTCCTCTGGTTCTCGATTCCCCAACTGTGGGCGACAGACTGTCCGTCTACCCGATCTCTTCCTCTCGCAGTTGTGTACACCTCTATAAGATCACCCCTCATCCTCCTGCGCTCCAAGGAATAGACTCCCAGCCTGCTTAACCTCTCCCTACAGCTCAGGCTCTCGAGTCCTGGAAACATCCTCCACTCTTTGAGTCCTGTCCTCTTCTAAATCCTCGGATTTGCTGTGGAAAACACATTAGTGAAGAATTAGTCGAGGGGAAACATTTACTGTACCTTTGGTTTACTTGCATTAAACTGGTCTCTCCACATGATGAGAAAGCGTTAGCAGTGCTCAGATCCAGAAGCTCCTTGTTGCAGGAGAGGCTGCAAAGTCGAATCTCAGTATATCTCATGGGACAGTCATGTCCATTAACCAACAACATGTAGTGCAATAACTTCACCAATTTGGCACTGAATCCAAACTCTACACCAATTCAGACTAGTCCCTTTGTCACACATTGTTGATGCATGTCGCAAGAAATGAGGTACAATAATAACTGCCCACTGCAAATGCGCTTATAAACTACATGGCACAGCTGAAATGAGCTGGATTTCCCAATATTTACGTCATGTATGCTTCAATACAAATGGTTTGACAAAATGTGGTTGCATCAGAGAGAGTTTCCTTTTTCTATTCTGCTGAATTTCAAATGCTTTTTTCAAAAATGTGCTGCTCTATGAAAACTGAAGTAATGAGACATATAGCAGACATATATAGCTTTTGAAGTATTCCTTTCACCAACTTCCTTATTGTTAACTCGGACACAGCTTTTCTTTGAATTCAAGTTATGAGGCAAGGCTTCGGATGGCTCACTTTACAGTATCACTTTACATTGCCATTGTGCTTTGCAAAGGGTGTTTGTCACTGTTATTGTCACCTTGTGACAGGAAGCGAAGGATTTATTTGTCTCTCTCTGGTTTAGAAAGACTGTACCACGATTGGGTTAATGCAATCATTGCAAATACTGATGATTCTATACATGTTCATTAATCGTTCAGGACTCTTGTTAGTAGTTTATATCTCTGTGAATAAAATCGAGGAGTCAAGTTGTTTTGAAAAGTACAGCATATTCAAGAGATTTAAGAATACTTTGAACATATCTTTTTTTTTAAACTGCAGTTGCCAGAAAACTAAACACACAACAGTTTGGAAATACTCAGCAGGCGGGCAGCATTAAAGGGAAGAGGGACACAGCTAATGGTTTAATTGAAGACCATTCATGAGAACTGGAAATGAGAAAAAAGTGTTCAGTTGCAGGGACGATGCGGAAGGGGGGGAGGGGGGGGGGGGGGGGTGGGGGGTGGGGGGGGGATGCTATCCCTCAACATATAATCATGTCCCTTGAAAAAAGACAAAGTACTCAAGTAACTCAGTGGGTCAGGCAGTTTCTATGGAGAACATGGATAGGTGATGTTTCAGGTCTGGACCCGTCTTGGTCTCGCTAACCATTATTTAGTAAAAAGAGATGCAAACATTTATATTCACCTGCAGGTTCCCCCTGGCTAATGCTCGTAAGTTAAACATTTGGCAATTTGAAGATGCTGCCTTGAACTGAGCTCCCACTGGCAGATGTCTGCAGGGATGAGTGGTTCCATGGGAATAAACAGTCCAAAGAAGCATTTTAAATCTCATTTCGCCAATAAATCTGACCAATTGTTTATCTCTTAAGATTTTAAATGAAGGGGGTATTGAATTAATTCTCCTCGCCTCCCACCATGGCAAACTCATTGGAATCATACAAAATAAAACCAATCCAGAAAAATACAGTCGGCAGAGGTCACTGACAATTGTGGGTGCTGTTCAAATTGGGGATTCTGTCACCAAAATAAAAATATTTTAGCAATTTGAGAACAGGACAACGGAGTGTCACATGACAGTGAAGGAAAAAAAGCCAGGAGATGGGACATGAGTTTCAGAACAGGCCAGGATGTAGTTAATGTAGATAGAGTAGGTTAAGGTAAAGTGGGATTCGGCAGACGTAGCCGACCTTGTGGCTTGCATGTTAGTACAAAAAAACTTGCACTAATTGCTGGAGAAAATAGAAAGTTGTTGAAGAGATGGAAAAGAGCCTGTATCCATTTTACCTTCCCAGTGAAAATGACAGCAGTGACCACATCTGACAGAAAGTAGTGTTCTATCCAGTTCAGATAAATCTGGCAATGGTGAAATTAGATAAGAAACCACTTCAAGTTTGTGTCAGAGGGAGAAAGCAAGGTATTACTTCGGATATTGGGTTTTAAAAAACACAAATATAAGGGATCAATTGAGATTAGCTGCACATTATGACAATCAAGAGAGCAACTGTAGAAATCAGCAGACATTGTACACGTGCAAAGAGGCCAACAAAAGACATGCTGCATGTTACTATTCTTTATAGCAAATCTAGGTCAATCCATGGAACAGAACATTACAAGCACAAGAACGCTTCGGCTCACAATGTCTCTGCCGAACATGATGTCAAAACCAACACTTAACTGGCTGCACATAATCCATATACCTTAATTCCCTGCAAATCCCTATGCCTATCTTAAATACCACTATAGTATCTGCCTCAACTACCATCCCCAGCAGCGCATTACAGGCATTCACCGTCCTCTGTGTAAATAAAAAACTTGCACCGCACTTTTTTCAACATTGCCCCTCTCGTCTTAAAGCTATGCCCTCTAATATCTGATGTTCCCAAACTGGGAAAAAGGTTCTGGCTATCTACCATCTCTATGCCTCTCATAATTTTATAACTTTCTATCGGGACTTCCTACAACCTCCAGCATTCCACAGAATATTCACTTCTTGGAAATACAAGTTCTTCAACATGGGTATAAAACAAATAGACTATATATTACAACCATTTATCTAATTTTAGTGTAGCTACTGATAAATGGAATGAAACACCCTACTGACAATTGGCAAGAGTCAAGAGTAAAAAAAATATTATGATATTCAATAAACTAATTTTTAACGATAAAAAGGACAAAGTGCTGGAGGAACTCAGTGGGTCAGGCAGCAGTCCTGGAGAACATGGAAGTGAGTTTTTGGATCGGGACACTTCTTCAGACTGGATCCAAAGAAGGGTCCCAAACTAAAATGTTACCTATCCATGTTCTCCTGGGACGCTGCCTGACCCACTGAATACTACAGCATTTTGTCTTTTTTTTGTAAACCAGGCACCTGCAATTCCTTGTTTCTACCTTCATTTTTTTAGTGATCATGAGCATTCCTCTACATTTTAAGGGATAGAGGTGGAGGGCTGATCTTGGGTTCATCTTTCATCTGAAAGATTGCACTTCCTCCAATGTAGCACTTCCTCGGCACTTCAATGGAAGCCTCTGAAGTGAAAATTGAATTCATGATACGGCAGTGTGCTATCATGTAGTTATGGCCATTATGGGAAGGTGCATATTCTAAATCCCTGGTGATTTCTTATGTAAACGAAAAAAGTGATAGAAGTATTATGTTTAACAAAGCACCCTAGTCCTCAAGACAGTTTACCAATATCTCCAGTAATTAATCTCGAATGCAACAGAAAACAAAGTCAGGAAGAACATTTCAAATTAAAGTCTAGGATCACTTCTGTGCCATCAACGTGCAATATTTTAGTTTCAAATATTTAGCATTTGACTTTTTTTTTTAAATCTCATGTTAGATGGACTTGGATAATAAAGTGATTTACAAAGCTATTATTTTTTTCAATTACACACAATTACACAGAAAAATTACAAAGGCCCTGTCAGAAATTATCACTGTTTTAAATTCCGGGTACTGTTGATCAAGAGCATCCCAATTTCATACTTTACAACAGATGCTATTACACACACTTCCCTTTATACACTATTAAAATCTTTCATACTTCAAGAAAACCCTTAGAAAAATGAGAGAAAGCGATACAACATCCATACATCAGATACCCTCTCCACAACCCCCCCCCTTCCCCTCCACCACAACTCCATACCATAACTAACATCCACCAATTTTGATTTTGCTTTAAACTTTTAAAATAGCTTCAGTGTTGTTGCCCTTTAACTTCAATTCAACTAGTCAATGCACGAACAAAATAAGAGACATTTCAAATTTTAAGAATCCAAGCTGAATGTGGCAAAATCGCTCAAAAATGTATTCAATTTTAAAACCCTCAGGGGTTATGATGTGCAAGATGATACCCAAGAATACAAATTTCAAAGAAAAAGGAACCAAATTAAATTTTGAATTTCCCCCTCCATCATATCTTTCCCCACCTCTGGAGATTTACAGCAAAGGACCACATAATCTGAATTTACCGTGTTGCTGTGCAAAGGAAGAGCAGTAACTGTCTCCTGGTGACATCGGTCAGCCGTAAATGGGAGAGCCTCGTTCCCTGGCATGGCTAAATGTCTCAGAAGTCACTTTTGTTTTCGTGCAGCTTTTTCCTTTCTCTACCACATCTCCAGATGTAGTAGACTTCTTTTTGTGTGGGTGAGATGATCACTGCAGTCGGAATGCTTTGCTTGTGAAAGCACCCATGCCATGCTTCAAACAGATTACTTAGCACGGAATTAAACAGAATAGAAAGGAGCTGCTCTGAACTTGATTTATCTATTATCTTCAAGGGTTGGTCTGCAACTGCAAATTAACAGAAACGCTGCGGTTTTATGCATTTGATTTGTTTTGCACAAGATTCACATCATTAAATTCAACAGCGGCAGTATTTACTCATGATTAATCCTTTGGGGCAAATATCAACATTTCTCCGCGTTTCCTCTTGCGTTCTACTCCCCTGTTGAATTCATTTTCAGTTTAATGGTTCAGACCAAGAGCCCGTGGCACAAATGTCTTTCTCTCTCTCTCTCACTCTCTCTCTCTCGGGAGGTGCACTACTTAGCCTACTGTACAGATGGATTCAGTGTGGGATTTCCATATCAAGACAGCATTTAAAAAAAAGGAATTAAGCAGCTTTGGAATCAAAAACAAGTTGTTTTGCTTTTCCAGTCAAATAGTTCAACCATCTATAATCATTGCGCAGGTCCTTACCTTCTGTCCCTTCAATGGATTTAAAAAAAAATCTACCAAAAAACACAATACTAATACAAAGAACAAAAGATAATAACTACAACAAAGATGTTCTATTCATCTCAAGAATTAATTGAAATACTCTCTTTTGTTAATGTAAATCGACAGTAGAATGCAAGTTTTTCGACATGGTAATTCGTTATTTCCGGATTCTGGAACTGAATCAATAAATGGTGACAGGCGACATTTCCATTCGCAGGCACTGAAATTCATACTGAGCAAAGTAGGATGAGTTTCATATAGAGAACAGGCCTAATAATTCAAATTACTCAGAAGGGAGATGGGTTCGTGTAATAAGGAAAGCTGAAGAAAAATAGTCAAAGCCAAAATCAGAGCATGGTAAAGATTTAATCAGCAATACACATAATAATCATAATGTAAGAATTTTACACAGAGTTTTAAAGCGACATACAATGCTAAATTTCCCTTGCAGGTGGAGGTTAACAATGAAGAATGGTTCCAACAAATGTGTGCAGTGTTCTCAATCCCACCGCCCGGAGAGCTCACCCTATTGAAGCACTACGAAAGCACCTTTACCATATCCATTCAATCCTTTGAATGCTTGCCACAAGCACTACTTCTCTCTAAAAGCATGCCCTAGGAATTGCATCGCCTCTCCTCTCATACTTAGAATTTAGAAGACTAGAAGCCTCGACCCACAGAGATTGCGCTACGCCGGCTCCCAATCAAAGGCTTGCCCAAATAATCATTCACTGAATTAATCTAAAATGCTTTCCCTCAGTAGAACCATTACTCCATTAACGTGCTCAAGTTGAGCTGCCAGCCCATAACCGCACTCAATGTGGTTTGAGTAAAGCCCAAAGCTTTCAATGCCAACCTTCCAGAGTTCCTGAAAGACTCACAACTAAGCATAATTCCATTCAAACGTCAACTCTGCACATCAATTCATTTCTCTCAATCTTCACCTGCCTCTACTTCATGTAGAAGAATAGTTGGCTGTTCAGCCTCTCAAGCCTGCTCCACCATTCAAAAGGTCACAGCTAATGATCTGTCTCAATTCCATATTCCCACTATTTCCTTAACAATCCCATTCAGTTAAATTAGTGTTTTCCTCAAATGACACACTAGAAATGGTAAGCATCTCTGGAACTATCATACGGATGACATCAGGACCAAAATCACACCTTGCAGTTTTATTGTGTTGCTCAGCCAGATCTGTTGAACTAAACATTTAACAATTCAAAATATCATTACAAAACAAAGTGAGGAATAAATAATGTTGAATAACCTTTGACAGAGATACTTAGTTCAACAATTCCTCCCTCTGTTGTGGGACGCAAAGCAATTCGGCAACTCCATTAATATCAAATACTCAACTGCATTCTTACAACAAATTAAGTAAAATTTAAGATTCATGTGAAGAGTTGAAATAAAAATAATTGTTAGAATTCTCCACAATTCAAAATTCACCATTTTTTCTTGAGTAGATAAGATTGCTGACTAACATCTTTCTTTGATTTCTCCCTCTTGATATTAATTCATTCTGTTCTAGAGGCTGAAGTAACACAACTATCTTTTCAAAACTGTGATTTTTTTTTTGATTTTTTTTTTTTTTTTAAAGCAAATGTTTATCGGCCATGGAAAACCCACTCCTGAGTGGATATTCCACACAAAACGCCTCTGATTAATAATCAGGGCTGCAAACCTCTGATTCTTTCTCATGCAAGGCCGAAAATACAGATGCCAATTATAGTGCTCTTACTGCCAATTTCACCCAGCAAACATAAAGAACGAATCGCTTTGTACAGTACAACACTAGTTATTATTGTCCACACCACTGGGACATCCCTTAGAGGGTTTTCTCCCCCTCAATTTTGCGATACGTTCAATGTACTGGTCTAGAATTACCACAGCAAGCTCTGTATCCAAAAATGAGAGTTGTCAAAGAGCAAAAAAAAATAAAAAATTAAAGTCAAGTCATCTAGCAATCCGAATTGCTATTCAACAGTCACACTCACACTTAAAGCAGTTGCACGACTTCTGAAGCATCGTAACAATCATTTTATTTAAACTCATCACATTTCAAATAACTCTTACATTTTAGTTAATTCATTGTAGGAATGCAGTTTGGGATTTGATTTAAATGGAGTTGTCCAATAGATTTACACCTCACAATAGACTGGGGAATTATGGACTAAACATCATTCCTAAAGATGATTTATTTCTCTCTTTATTTTGTAATGATCTTTTGAATTCAATTAAATATTCAGTTCAAGAAATGCTGGTAAATGGAAAGTGGCTTTCCAAACAAATAATATGAAACAAAATATTAAATAATTAACAAACAAACATCTAGCACTGGAAATTGTTAAATATTGCCCACAAATATCCAAATAGGAGTAAAATATTTAAAAATTCAAGTATCCATTGATACAAGTTTTAGAAGTAGAATTCGTAGCTTTACATCTCAAAACAGTGTCAGAATTTGATCGATAATAAGCAAGCTAACAATATCACACAAAAATGCATATCTGAAGCTCATTTCTTTGGAATAACCATGATTATTCCAGATTATCTTTTTATTTCAAATTTTAGGCAATCACAGTACTACAGAGAACACAGAACAGTATAGCACAGGAACAGACCCTTGAGCCCACAATGCCCATGCCGAACATGATGCCAAGTTAAACTAATCTCCTCTAGATGCACGTGAACAATATCTCTGTTTTTAGCTTCAGTATTGGGATCTAATTGGGTTATGAATTGAATGATTGACAGGTGAAAATTACTGGGTAAATGTCATATCTTATAGAAAGGTATACAGAGTGACATTTGTAAAATTGACAGCTGTCGAGAATTATTTATGAATTGTGGGTTGCAAAGACAAGACGCAGTTGAGTTGCTTCAGCCTGGTAATTACACAGCAAGTTGCAATGCAAAGATACTTATGAATTGACACAGCTGCAAGGTATTGCCACTCTGAGGATAGAAGTTATCAAGTTAAAAATAAATAAGATGAATTTGCATCTAATTATTTGAATAGCACGATTCAACAAATCATATGGTGGTATACAGACACAGCTTTAAGCTTATTTGGAGAGTTGCTATCAGTGAAACGCCTGGAGAAAGTCACAGGGACAAAGGAAATTACAACAAATATCACTATTTTTAGAACTGTTATTATTCAACAAATTTAAAATACTTGAAGCTCATGCTTTAAACAGAGAGATGTGTGCGCTGCACGGTAACACAGATGTTGGAGCTGCTGCCGCACAGCATCAGAGATCCAGTTCGATCCTGACGTCGGGAGCAGTGTCTGTGTAGAGTTTGCACAATTTCCAGGTAGTGTAGAGAAAGCAAGAACTTGGACAGATTGGAAGAGTGGTCAGAGAAGTGGCAGATGGAATATAGTGTAGCAAAGTGTTGAGTCATGCATTTTGGTAGTAGGAATAAAGGCGTAGACTATTTTCTAAACGGGGTGAGAATCCAGAAATCGGAGGTGCAAAGGGACTTGGGAGTGCTGGTGCAGGATTCCCAAAATGTTAATCTGCAAGTCGAATCAGTAGTAAAGAAAGCAAACTCAATGCTAGCATTTATTTCAAGAGGGATTGTATGCAAAAACAGGGATGTAATATTGAGGCTCTATAAGGTGCTGGTAAGGCCACATTTGGAATATTGTGAACAATTTTGGGCACCATCTGAGGACAGATATGCTGGATCTGGAGAGGGTCCAGAGGAGGTGCAGAAGAATGATCCCAGGAATGAGTAGGTTTGATGAGCGTTTGACAGGAGAGTCTAGGATTAGAGGTCATAATCTCATAATTAAAGGACGTTCTTTAAGGAAGGAGATGAGGAGAAATTTCTTTAGTTCGAGGGTGGTGAATCTGTGGAATTCTTTGCCACAGAAGGCTGCGGACGCCAAGTCAATGGATATTTTTAAGGCAGAAATAGATGGACTCTTGATTAACACAGGTGCCAGAGGTTGTGTGGAGAAGACAAGAGAATGGGGTTAGGAGGGATAAATAGATTAGCCATGATAGAATGGTGGAGTAGACTTGATGGGCTGAATGGCCTAATTCCACTCCTATCCCTTATGACCATCTCCCAGTGACCGCGTGGGTTTCCTCCATGTGTTCTGGTTTCCTCCTATATCCCAAAGACCTGCAGCTTTGTAGGTTAATTAGCCACTGTAAATTGCCCCTTGTGCATAGATGAGAAAGTGGGGTTACATAGAATTAGTGTGAACAGATGATCGATGGGCTGCGTGGGCTCAGTGGGCTGAAGGGCCTGATTCCATGCTAAAACTAAAAATGATCAATCTATCTATGTTAACTTGTAGAAAATGAAAGGAAATGCACTACGTATTAGCATCAGTAAAAGGAAAATGTGGGTGACATTTTATCATTTAACTGTCATAATATCATCTTTGAATGCCTTTCCATCTACCCACATTCTTTTTACTGCATTGATCACAACCACACCCGAATAACTGCAGGCAAGTTGATCGACATCTTTCTAAAGAAAACATGAAGTTTATGGGCAGTTTTTATTTTCCAGTCTGTAACAACATGATGGCCGAAAGTAGGAAATAACAGAACATCTGAAGATCTGGAAATGCTCAGAAGGTCTTCCAATACCATGGGATATGGAACAAAACTTCAATATTTGAGGTCAAAAGTCTTTCAAAAAGATTCACCATTGAAGGCAAGTCATGGGTCTAAACATCCATTCCACTTCTCACTCAGGAGACGCTGAATATTTCCAGGACTTTATTTATCACCTTACTGAAAATCAGCAAAATGTCAGGTGACACATATCAAGCCCTCCTTACAACATATTCAACTACTAACAGCAGTTAAATAAGTTAAACGATTATGCTCTTTTAGTCTGGTGCACCAATTACCGAGTCAAGGTCAAATATATTCACAGCAGTCCCATAATAGTATAGTGGAAAATCAGCAGAAGCAAAGTGCTTCTTCCCTACTTGATATTGGCATTAACACAGGTGTTGCTGATTTCAGCATTAAAGGAGAATAGACCTAGAGTAAAAGTAATTTAGAGTTGCTGTAATAACGTCAGAGGCATACAGCACAGAAACAGGCCGTTTATCCCCACTCATTAATGCTGATCCCATTTTCCTGCAATTGGCCCAGATGCTTCTGTTCATTTCCCAACCATGCACCAATCCAAATGCTTTTTAAACACTGGTTGTACCCGTCCCTACCACCTCCTTTGGCATCTTGTTCCATCCACCCAAAAAAAGTGCCCCTCAGACAGTGCCGGATTTAGATGAAGAGAGGCCCTAAGCTGTTCCACTTGTGAGGCCCCCAGCGACCGGACAGCCATGGCGGCCAAATCTCCCACAATTCAAAGCGAGAGAGAAAGTGCCCAGCGTCGACCAGTTGCCGTTGCAGTGCGCATGCGCAGGGCGGCCGATGATGTGCTGGCCGTGGTTGTGCGCATGTGCAAGGCGCTTATATTTTGGAAATGTACACCCCGTTTTTTTCAATTTTTTTGGGGGGCCCCCTAGAAAGTGGGGGCCCTAAGCTGTAGCTTGTTTAGCTTATACGTAAATCCGGCACAGCCCTCAGATCTCCTTTAACTACTTCCTCTCTTGCCTTAAACCTTATGTTCCCGACCAGAGGAAATGATTGTGACTATCTAACTCTTCAATGCCCTTCACACTTTTATAAGCTTCAATACACTCAACCCTCAACCTCCTGTGCACGACTATGAACAAACCTAACCTATCCAATCTCTCCTTGTAACTCAAGTCATCCTTTGCTTCCTATAACATATGGGATAGAATCCTTCAGGACCTGGAAATTGGCGAGTCAATGTGAGTCAATATCTCTAACAATTCCTCTTTCTAGTTACACACATTTCAGACTATTAACGTACACCCCATCTAACTCTCGCCCTGCTCCCTGTTGAATAACGATGTAAAATATTGATTCAAGACACCACGGCTATCTCCCGACTACAAACAAAGACTTAACATTTGGTCCCTGAGGGGACCTACTATTTCCTGTTAAAGTAATCTACAAATTCTGCCTCTGGTCCCCTCAGCCTCGAAATGTCTTACCCAGCATACAGAGAGAGAGATTGAATCTTGCAACTGTTATATAGCCTTCGAGTGCAAAATATGCAATCAGCTCACAGTGTCAAAGTTGGCTCTTTGAAAAGATTAAATCATTCCCACTCATGCTGCTGTGGCAATTATTTCTGATCCAATTCCCTATCTAAAGTTAAACTGAATCTGCTTCCACCAGCTTTTCAACTAACGCACGTCAAATAATATCAACTCACTGCCAAGAAAATAAACTTTTCATCTCTCACTTCCATCTATTGCTAGGTATCTTGATTCTGTATCCTCTGGTTACTAACATTCCTTCAGAGAAAATCCATATCTTGTTACAATTATGCTTCCCATATTATTACAGTGACTAGACATCAATAGATGTTTCTGTGGCTATAAAAGACATATTAAGGACAACTAAATTTCCCCCTTAAACACCCCCATTTAAAGATAATGAATTCCAGATGTTCTGCTCTTTTCACTTAACTTATAAGTAATCCTTCCTGTCATTCTTGAACACTTATATTGCACCAAAATTGAGTATAATACTGTGGTCTTCTGATTGTTTTACAGAAGTCCCCCATTATGGAAGGCAATCTTGTTTAAAATCTGTCCGTTTGTTTTCAATGGGCATGGAAATATCATGAAAAGAACTAAAAGTCTTTAAATCTTGTTGCTCTGAACTCATGTCCCACATCATTCAACTTCTAAACATTCAAAGAGGTAGAATATTATCTGGCTCATGACATTTTCTTCTGCTATGAGATTGTGTAATTATTTTTAATCTACTGCTGTCCTCATTAAAACAGTTCTTATCCAAAGGCTGTCATGAAGCCAAGTGGATTTGTATGCTTGTCGAAAGTAGCTTTCAGCTGACTGAGCAATGAATACCAAATGCAACAATAGCACAATAATACTTCCTTGCAGAGTCTAGAAATTGGAGATGCATTTTGATGCTCTTTATAAAACCGTTTTGGTAACATTCCTCAAAAGTACTAACATGGATGAATGGCAAATACTCTCATCTTTAAAATACAAAGCAGAGAGGATGTTCTACAAACAACCACAAAGGAACAAACAGAGCAGAATACAGAGAGAATAATTTCACTAAACATGTGGAGAGAAAGCAATTACTAGTAGGTTGGTCAGTTATAAACTCAAGTTGAATTTAAACATCAAGACTTGATGCTCTCAAAACAAAGGCAAGATCAGAAGCCCCAAGCCTAATTAAGTTATTGATCTCTTTCAGGTATGCACTGCATGAGCAGTCTAAAAATTGGACGACTGTAAGTACAAAGCTAAAACTCCTAAAGCCTCCTCGCTGTCAAAAGAAATGTGGAAGGGGCCAAACCTCATGGTATCACTGAACCTATTTCACATTTTGGAAATTGAGCCATTGAGCCAAATTATGTTTTTTCCAAATATCAGATTTCACATTGATGATACTTCACAAAACTATTGCCAATGAAAAAGGACACAAAGTGCTGGATTCATTCAGCAGGTCAAGCAGCATCTCTGAAGATCATGGGTAGGTGATGTTTCGGTTCAAGACCTTTCTTCAGACTGAAGATATCTTCCTGATACAGAGTCATGATCCTAAACATCCATTATCCCTTGGCCTCCACAGATGCTCCTCGAACCACAGTTCTCCAACAGGCTTCTTCTTCTTCTTCTTGCGTATGGCGTGCACAGCCTAAAGTTGTAGGACAACTTATTCTATTTGATCTTATTTGATTGTGCACGCCGGGTTGATTGCATTCATCGAAACAGGGCGGATCACATGAAGGTTGCAATCTTCCACCCCCTCCAACAGGCTGTTTTTGTTTTGCCCCAATTCCAACATCCTTGTGTCTTTCTTCAATCTTATTGCTTTTTCACCTACTTTACAATTGATTAGCTACCCTATTTATAGGCTGCTCATGTAATACATACTTGCATGAGATCAATAACTGAGTCACTGTCAGGACTTCTGATCATGGTTTTGCTGTTCTATGTCTATGACTAAAGGCAATAAATGTATTCTTTTCATCATTTTCAACGTCTCCCTGCAGGAGAAATTCTTCTATGATTTGTTCTTTGGTCTGTGCTGTTAACTGCATAAATGCTTACTGCATAGCAGTTTTCTGATATATTACCTCTCAGACTTTTCAACTTAAGTAGACGTTCTAGACAGAAGGATACCAATTGCACTCACATCCCTGCATATTAATGTGTAAATCAAATGGTCTAAAAATATGCTGCCTCTGCAAAACCAGAATTAATAACTTTTCTCCCTCAGCTCAGTGTTCCTGGTGCTGTGCCATGATACTGAATTAGAAAATCCATGAATAATGCACAACAAAATATTTTAAATATACTCCAGAAAGATTTTGACACAGGAGGCCATTTTTACCAACTGAGTCTGCCTGCTCTTTTAAAGAACAGCTCAATGAAACCTCCCATCCATTTATTTCCCAAGGGCCCATTTCTGTGCTGCATGACTAAGAAATCTATATTAATTCTGCAGGTAGAAGGCAAAGTTACATAGAGGCTGGCAGTAATACAGCTGAAGCTGAAGAGATCATACTGTGATGCTACATAATGCAGGCACATATTGGAATCATAATCACGGCCCCCTTTAACACTGCTGAATTTTATATGTCTCAAATGTGAAATGATGAGAAAGAAGCCTTTGTGCACTGCACCACTTTGAAGTTAGAAAAGTAAAGAGTTTCAAAATGGTTGAACACTCCGGGGACAGCACACAGCCCAGAGCCCACTATATTATACAAAGGCTTGACATCCGAGAACCTAGCTTGAAACTCGGAATCATTGAAAACTGCTTCTCCAGTTAGGTATGACAATTTGAATTCAATTCCTAGAAGCTTGCCACAACAAAACCCTACTCCTAAACCCAGTCATTTGAAATCTGTGAAAATGTAGGTGTCACAAATATCAAAACAGCCATACCAGGACAGATGTCATCCTTTCCGGCCACGTTAAATTACGGCACAGTGGCACAGCGATAGAGTTTCTGCCTTACAGCACCAGAGACCCGGGTTCAATCCTGACTGCGGGTGCTGTCTGTACGGGGTTTGTACATTCTCCCTGTGACCGCATGGGTTTTCTCTGGGTGCTCTGGTTTCCTCCCACACTCCAAGGACATACAGGTTTGCAGGCTTCTGTAAAATTGTAAATTTGAAGGCAGAGATAGATAAGATTCTTGATTAGTACAGATATCAGTATTTATGGGGAGAAGGCAGGAGAACGGGGTTGAGAGGGAAAGATAGATCAGCCATGATTGAATGGCGGAGTAGACTTGATGGGCTGAACAGCATAATTTTGTTCCTATAACTTATGAACAAGAAATTGTCTCTAATGTGTAGGATGGTGTTAGTGCACGGAGCGATTGCTGGTCGGTGTGGACTCGACTGGCTAAATTACCCGTTTCCCCACTGTATCTCTAAAGTTATAAATTGCCTTAAGATAAGATAAGTCAATTACTCATTGATTTTCTTTGATTCCCTTAATATCCAAAAAGGTTTGGAACTGTCTGAATATACAGATCCTCACCAGGTTACAACAGGGTTGTGTTCCCAAGAATTATTTGCAAGCCAAACCGTTCGAAAGTTGGAAATGTGGTTGCCTGGCAATACATTTAAATGTAATCATAGGCCAATCATGGGCAACATGTAGTTAAATCAGGGCATTTAACTCACAATTGATATTTCTCAGCAAGATGCAATGATATTGCCTCAAAACGAGTTCCTACACTGCGGAGGATGCCTATGTCCTGCGGCAGCTGGCAAATCTATTCTGCCAGTCTCAAAATGTTGTTTAGATGCAAGGGGTGCACATAAGTCACGTGTTTGTAACCTGTGAGGATCTGTACTTGATTAGCACCTCCTCCAACCTCATCTACTGTATCCGCTGTTTCAGGTGTCAACTTCTCTACATCGGCAAGACCAAGTGCAGGCTCGGCAATCGCTTCACTGAACATCTCCGCTCAGTCCGTCTTAACCTACCTGATCTCCCGGTTGCTCAGCACTTCAACTCACCCTCCCATTCCCAATCTAACCTTTCTGTCCTGGGCCTCCTCCATTGTCAGAGCGAGGCCCAGCGCAAATTGGAGGAACAGCACCTCATATTTCACTTGGGTAGCGTACATCCCAGCAGTATGAACATTGACTTCTCTAACTTCAAATAACCCTTACTATCTCCTCCCCCTTCCCAGTTCTCCCACCAGTCTTACTGTCTCCGACTACATTCTATCTTCGGCCCGCCCACTCCCCTGACATCAGTATGAACAAGGGTCTCGACCCGAAATGTCTCCAATTCCTTCCCTCCAGAGATGCTGCCTGTCCCGCTGAGATACTCCAGCACTTTGTGTCTACCTTTTGTACTTGATTAGTTTAGTTTCGAGATGGAGAGCAGAAACAAGCCCTTCGGATCACTCAGTCCTAAGGACGAGGGACAAGTTTACATTTTTTACCGAAACCTGTACATCCTTGGAATGTGGGAGGAAACCAGAGCACCAGGGAAAACCCAGATAGTCACGAGGTGAATGTATAAACTCTGTACAGACAGCACCCGTAGTCAGGATCGAATCAGAGTTTCTGGCACTGTCAGGCAGCAACTCTGCCGCTGCCGCCCTGAGTCTCCGCAACCCAATTGTACAAGGGAGTCTATGATTCATCATCGTCTGGGTGAAGAAATGTTCTGCAACGATTGGCGAGCTCTTTATTTTGAGACGGGGAAAGCATCAGCATCAACCCTGCAACATATCTGTGCTTTCAATTAGATCATTTCCTATTCTTCACAATGATAAAAGACTCTTTATATTACCATATGTAGCATATCTTGCAATGCTGAGATAACCCATATTGTTTTACAATTAATTGTATACTTCTGGAGTCATCAGATTGAATTTGCTTCTATAAATCCACCAGAGCCTCCTTTGTATCATGAATTCAGCAAGCAAATTGGATAATATAGGAATTTTAAATATTTATAAAAATAACTTTTGTTCAAATAAAATAACTTTTCCCACACTGTATCTACTGTACATTCGGTAATGAAGCTAATTAAATAACTATAACCACAAAAACTGCACTAGAGACCCGGGTTCGATCGTGACTATGGGTGCTGTCTGCATGGAGTATGTACGTTCTCCCTGTGACCACATGGGTTTTACCCGGTTTCCACGCACACTCCGAAGACGCACTGGTGTGGAGGATAATTTGGTTTCAATAAGTATCGTAAATTGTCCTTAGTGTGTAGGATAGTGATAGTGTATGGGGATCGTTGGTCAGAGTGGACCCAGTGGGCCGAAGGGCCTGCTTCCACATCTCTTAACTAAAAATCTAAATTGCTTATACAGTAATATAAATTGAACCCAGTACATTTTCGGATTCAAAACCAGGCACTAAATTAGTGCTGCCCAAAGAATGATGAACGTAAAAATTCCAAAAGCAAAGGCACACGAGATAGGTTATCCATTATACTCTCCATGAATGAAAATCCGAGATAGTATAATGGATAATATTGCCCGTAGGAAACCAGCACCACTGCGTCGCTAATGTTTTCAATGATTTAATAATAAATAATATAATAATAGATAGCCTATGTTGACCACAGCAGCTTCTGCGCACAGCAACATTATACAGCACACAAATGGCGTCCAAAGCTTACACTTATCAAACAAGTGCCAGTGGCATAATTTGTCGCAAACCTTTACATGTCACATATACACCAATGCACGAGAAAGAAGTGAGCAGAATCAAAATTGTCCGCATTAAAATGTAGAGAAGTTACCACCCTCTCAAAGTGTCAAACAAACATCTACAATGTAAATTTAGGCATAAATTATTCTGGAGACACAAGGGGCTGCAGATGCTGGCTAATCTACCGCAATTTTGGGAAGTAAATTAACTGAATACAAAAGGATAATCATGGATAAAATGCAAGATTTGTAATTGATCCAGAGAATGGACACAGTATGTTTGAAGTGTATTTTGAGAAAAATCACTTTATAAATATATTATTTAACTTCTCCTCCTAGCCTCTCAATAATACTGAAAAATCCCAATACATTTCAAAAGTAAAAAAACATACAAAGCGCTGGAGTAAACTCAGTGGGTCAGGCAGCATCTTTGCAGGTCACGGATAGGTGACATTTCAGGTTGGGACATTTCTTCAGTCTAATGGGTCCACATTTCAAAATGCATTCATGGCAGTTATGAAGTCAGGCATCCCCAACAAATCCCTAAAATAATAAAGGTACACCAAAAATAATCCCCAGTTTTGAAAGGCCATTTGCGGAAAATCTGCAATAATTTATTTGGCACTGTCTTGCACAAACAATTGGTTGACATATCCTCCATCTTTAATTGACAACATCAAAGAGGGATTCATATACAGGTAAATCTGCTATAAGATAGATAAAAAGCTGGAGTAACTCAGCATCACAGGCAGCATCTCTGGAGAGAAGGAATTGGTGATGTATCTGGACAAGACCCTTCTTCAGACTGAAAGTCACGGGTAAAGGAAATGAGAGATATAGGCGATGATGTAGAGATATAGAACAATGAATGAAACATATGCAAAAAAGAAACGATGATAAAGGAAACAGGCCATTATTAGCTGTTTGTTGGGTGAGAGCGAGAAGCTCAAGCAACTTGGGTGGGGCAGGGATGGAGAGAGAGGGACTGCAGGGGTTAATGAAGTTGGGAAAATAAATATTCATACCACTGGGTTGTAAACTGCCAAAGCGAAATATGAGATGCCATTCCTCCAATTTGCATTTAGCCTCACTGACAATGGAGGAGGCTTAGGACAGAAAGGTCAATGTGGGAAGGAGAGTTAAAATGTTTATCAGCCGGGAGATCTGGTAGGTCCAG
Organism: Amblyraja radiata; assembly: GCF_010909765.2. Classification (NCBI taxonomy): domain Eukaryota; kingdom Metazoa; phylum Chordata; class Chondrichthyes; order Rajiformes; family Rajidae; genus Amblyraja; species Amblyraja radiata. The sequence goes on from NC_045979.1 coordinate 30,949,590, forward strand.
CTAGACTGAGCGAAGGTGTTCAGCGAAGCGATCGCCCAGTCCACGTTTGGTCTTGCCGATATATAAGAGTCCACATCTTGAACAATGGATACAATAGATGAGGTTGGAGGAGGTGCAAGTGAACCATTGCCTGACATGAAAGGACTGTCGGGGTCCCTGGACAGAATCGAGGGAGGAGGTCGAGGGCCAGGTGTTGCATCTCCTGCGGTTGCAGGGTAAGGTACATGGGGTACGGGTGGTTTGGGTGGGAATGGATGAGTTAACCAAAGAGTTGTGATGGGAACGGTCTCTGCGGAAGGCTGAAAGGGGTGAGGATGGGAAGATGTGACTACTGGTGGGACCCTGTTGGAGATGGCGAAAATGTCTATATGTTCTATCCACCTGTATTCCGTTCTTCCCCTGGCAAGGGCCTGTTTTTGTGCTGCAAGAACCTATTTTTGTGCTGTATGACTCCATGACTCTACCACTGACCTATAAGTAAGCTAGCTATGAATCCAAATGACAAAGTCACCGAAGATAGCAGAGAAACATTTGATTTAAAAGACAGCCGATGAAATATTGATATCATCTCACTTACTTAGAGCATCTTTCAAGGTAGGATGGAACAAAATTTGACAAGGAAAAAAATAAACTACAGAAAGATAAATAGCATTTGAGAGTGAAAATCAAGAATGGAATTCAATCACAGGATTTCCACAGCATTATTATAAAATGGTGACGCAGCTTCCAAGCAGGATACCAAAGGCAGAATTTTCAGGATTAAATTTTTTTTTTACTTCATGTTTTAAACAAAAAAACTTATCCACATTGCCCGGTTCAATGTGCATAATGCAGCAAGTCTTGAGAAACGCTAACAGACACAGGGATACAGCAACATAACAAAGTTGACAAAACTACAACTGGTAGTTAAAAGGACAGTAAGCTGCAGATGTACCTAGGACTAACAAAGTCAGCCTCTTCCCTCACATCATACAGTTTATTCATGCAGTAATGCAAAACCATAATTAACTGGTAAATACAGTAAGGTGTCATCAGAAGGTACACAAAATTGCATGGGGTCATCAGAGTCGGCTTGAATCAATAATAACGGGCATGATAAAGAATGCACTGGAGATGAAACATGGTGTACCATCAACTTTACTGCAAGCTAGCAGTGCAGAGACATTTTACCATCATGGGAAACTACCTCAACGCGGTAGATAATAGAGCAGTGCTGAACTATGATCTACTTCTTTGATGACCCTCAGGCTATCCTTGTTCGGACTTTGCTGGCTTTACCTTGTACTAAACATTATTCCCTTATCATGTATCTATGCAGTGTAAATGGATTGATTGTAATCATGTATTGTCTTTCTGCTGACTGGTTAGCATGCAACAAAAGTTTTTCACTACTCGGTACATGTGATAATAAACTAAACTGAACCCCACCTCCCCTCTCTCTTTCCTCTGCCCCCAACACGTGTGCACCATTTTCTCCTTTCACCCTTCTTGTCCTCGACCTCCCTGCCATTCCTTTACACAAATATCCTTCCTGCTGGTTTTACATTTCATCTGACAACATTTTGTCTCTTTTTAATCTCTGGCCTTTGTAAGTCACTCCACCAATCTGCCAGTCAAATAACCCTCACCTGTATCCACCTATCACTTGCAGGCCTTGATCTGCCTCCACTTATATTCCAGTTTTCTTCCACCATCTACAATCAGGCTGAAGAAGGGTCCTGACTCGAAACATCTCCTATCTATTCCCTCTGTAGGTGAGCTTCTTCTTATCGAGTCCACATAGATTAGAAATTGTTCAGCCAGAGCTGAACACACGTCTCGGCATCTGCATACAATGGCGTCTTGCGCTTCTTGGTGGAAAGATTGGTAGAAACAGGGCTGCGACATGAACGCTCTTTCCTCCACCCCCATAGGTGAGCTGGCCCACTGCGGTACCCCAGAACTTCGTGCTCCGCTCAATATTCCAACACATGCAGTTCCTAATGTCACCAGTAGGCATTTATCGCTCAGATAGCAACGTTATACAAACCTCAAATCAGGGAACTTATGTTTGTAATACTCACAAATGTTCCCAGCAAAGAATTAAGGAGAAAAATTCTTCTGCCTGTAGAGGAATGCTCCATCTGCATATCCCATGTGTCACCAACACAAAATGAATCAAGAGAGTCAAGCTGTCTCTGATTCTCTCTCAGAGTGGGAGAGTTTCAACAAGAGCGAGTACCTTCTGCCAGCAGCAGTCAAGGAAAATAAAAGACGTTCATTTTCTCAAAGCTGCAACACAACAGCAAATAGAAACCGGTTCACGCTGGTTTAAATAGGGCCATTTTTGCAATGCTCAGTCAACTGCACCAACACATCTAAATGCAGAACTTCACTTTAAATAAAAAAGGCAAGACTTACAATACATGCAAAAACTAATATTCTATTCTCAATATCAATTTATTTAACTTACCATGATCGCAACAGTGGCAATACCCCAAGCCCAAATACCATCACAGCTTTGAATCACGTGTAAAAAATTTACTGTGACTAATGCTATGTGGTGGGACATAGCATCATCGTTTTATAAAAAGGGTGACAATAACAACAAAAGATGTGCAAAAGATGTGTGATGTGCCCAGTTATAATTCAGTTTAAGTAATCAACAGCATATATTGTGACCAATTCATTGTAAATCAAGGGCAAGGTAAGAATATATATGTGCTACTACACATGAAGAAGGTATGACCAATGCACCATCACGAGTCCTTTATTTGACATGTACATCTGCACACTGTACAATTTAAAACGGAATATTAAATGTTATAAAAGCAAGCCAGAAACTTGAAAAGCAGTGTCAATTCACACGGTTTATTGTCCTTGATGATGATCAACCCGTTTAGCCTCTGTAGAAATGTGTGGGACACTGTAGATAGTTTGCAGCCTGGAGGTGGCAGTAGCTTTTAAAGCAGTATTGCAGATTGAAACTCTTTAATCATCTTCTGTTTTTCCCCTATTTAATACAGTCGTTATAGAGTCATAGAGTGTGGAAACAGGCCCTTCAGCCCAACTTGCCCACACCAGCCAACAGGTCCCAACTACGCTAGTCCCACCTGCCTGCGCTTGGTCCATATGCAAAAACTAATATTCTATTCTCAATATCAATTTATATTGACAAGTCCTACAGTACGATTGTTACACCTAAGGTACTGGAAGAGAGAAGGTGGGAGACAGTGAGAACGGGAGGGAAGCATGGAATGCCAACGTCCCCGGGGGTTGTACCTCTTGTGAACAGGTTCACCCACTTAGAAGCTGTCGGGACAGAAGAGGTGTTTACACTGGGCGGCGGACTGGCTTGTGATGCGAATAGGGCTGTTGAGCCAAAACCAAAAAGGCCTAAGGCAGGCAACGCCATTGTAGTAGGAGACTCCATTGTGAGAGGTACGGACAGGGGTTTCTGCGGCAACAGACGGGATGCGAGGATGGTGTGCTGCCTTCCTGGTGCCAGGATCCAGGATGTCACGGACAGAGTGCAGAAAATCCTCAAGGGCGAAGGTGAACATCCGGAAGTGGTAGTGCATGTCGGCACAAACGATGTCGGAAAGAAGGGGATGAATATTCTGCAGCGTGACTTTGGAGAGCTCGGAAAAATGCTGAAAAGCAGGACCTCCAGGGTTGTTATCTCCGGTTTGCTTCCAGTTCCTCGTGCTGGCGAGAGCAGGAACAGGGAGATACGGGACCTGAACGTGTGGCTGAGGAACTGGTGCACGGGGCAGGGATTTAGATTCTTAGATCACTGGGATCTGTTTTGGGGTAAGGGGGAACTGTACAAAAGGGACGGATTGCATCTTAACAGGTGTGGGACCAGCATTCTGGCAGGCAGGTTTGCCACTGCTACACGGGTGGTTTTAAACTGAATAAGGGGGGTGGGGTGTTGAATGGGATAGTGGAGGATGGAGTTAAAGGGAAAGGGTTTCTTAAATGTGTGAGCGTAGAGACAGAGGGGTGTAAAATGAGGGTAGAAGCAATAGGTAGCAAGGTGAAAAGTAAAAGTGGCAGGCCGGAAAATCCAGGGCAAAAATCAAAAAGGGCCACTTTTCAACAAAATTGTATAAGGGGTAAGAGTGTTGTAAAAACAAGCCTGAAGGCTTTGTGTCTCAATGCAAGGAGCATTCGTAATAAGGTGGATGAGTTGAATGTGCAGATAGCTATTAATGACTATGATATAGTTGGGATCACGGAGACATGGCTCCAGGGTGACCAAGGCTGGGAGCTGAACATCCAGGGATATTCAATATTCAGGAGGGATAGAGAGAAAGGAAAAGGAGGTGGGGTAGCGTTGCTGATTAGAGAGGAGATTAACGCAATGGAAAGGAAGGACATTAGTTTGCAGGATGTGGAATCGGTATGGGTAGAGCTGCGAAACACTAAGGGGCAGAAAACGCTGGTGGGTGTTGTGTACAAGCCACCTAACAGTAGTAGTGAAGTTGGAGATGGTATCAAACAGGAAATTAGAAATGCGTGCGACAAAGGCAAAACCGTTATAATGGGTGACTTCAATCTACATATAGATTGGGTGAATCAAATTGGCAGGGGTGCTGAGGAAGAGGATTTTTTGGAATGTATGCGGGATAGTTATCTAAATCAACATGTAGAGGAACCAACGAGAGAGCAGGCTATTTTAGACTGGGTATTGAGTAATGAGGAAGGGTTAGTTAGCAGTCTTGTTGTACGTGCCCCCTTGGGCAAGAGTGACCATAATATGGTTGAGTTCTTCATTAGGATGGAGAGTGACATTGTTAATTCAGAAACAATGGTTCTGAACTTAAAGAAAGGTAACTTTGAGGGTATGAGACGTGAATTGGCCAAGATTGACTGGCAATTAATTCTAAAAGGGTTGACGGTGGATATGCAATGGAAGACATTTAAAGACTGCATGGATGAACTACAAAAATTGTTCATCCCAGTTTGGCAAAAGAATAAATCAGGGAAGGTAGTGCATCCGTGGATAACAAGGGAAATCAGGGATAGTATCAAAGCGAAGGATGATGCGTACAAATTAGCCAGAAAAAGCAGCATACCGGAGGACTGGGAGAAATTCAGAGACCAGCAGAGGAGGACAAAGGGCTTAATTAGGAAAGGTAAAATAGATTATGAAAGAAAACTGGCAGGGAACATAAAAACTGACTGCAAAAGTTTTTATAGATATGTGAAAAGAAAGAGATTAGTTAAAACAAATGTAGGTCCCTTGCAGTCAGAAACGGGTGAGTTGATCATGGGGAACAAGGATATGGCGGACCAATTGAATAACTACTTTGGTTCCGTCTTCACTAAGGAAGACATAAATAATCTGCCGGAAATAGCAGGGGACCGCGGGTCAAAGGAGTTGGAGGAATTGAGTGAAATCCAGGTTAGCCGGGAAGTGGTGTTGGGTAAATTAAATGGATTAAAGGCCGATAAATCCCCAGGGCCAGATAGGCTGCATCCCAGAGTACTTAAGGAAGTAGCTCCAGAAATAGTGGATGCATTAGTAATAATCTTTCAAAACTCTTTAGATTCTGGAGTAGTTCCTGAGGATTGGCGGGTAGCAAACGTAACCCCACTTTTTAAGAAGGGAGGGAGAGAGAAAACGGGGAATTACAGACCAGTTAGTCTAACATCGGTAGTGGGGAAACTGCTAGAGTCAGTTATTAAAGATGGGATAGCAGCACATTTGGAAAGTGGTGAAATCATTGGACAAAGTCAGCATGGATTTACAAAAGGTAAATCATGTCTGACGAATCTTATAGAATTTTTCGAGGATGTAACTAGTAGCGTGGATAGGGGAGAACCAGTGGATGTGGTGTATCTGGACTTCCAGAAGGCTTTCGACAAGGTCCCACATAAGAGATTAGTTTACAAACTTAAAGCACACGGCATTGGGGGTTCAGTATTGATGTGGATAGAGAACTGGCTGGCAAACAGGAAGCAAAGAGTAGGAGTAAACGGGTCCTTTTCACAATGGCAGGCAGTGACTAGTGGGGTACCGCAAGGCTCAGTGCTGGGACCCCAGCTATTTACAATATATATTAATGATCTGGATGAGGGAATTGAAGGCAATATCTCCAAGTTTGCAGATGACACGAAGCTGGGGGGCAGTGTTAGCTGTGAGGAGGATGCTAGGAGACTGCAAGGTGACTTGGATAGGCTGGGTGAGTGGGCAAATGTTTGGCAGATGCAGTATAATGTGGATAAATGTGAGGTTATCCATTTTGGTGGCAAAAACAGGAAAGCAGACTATTATCTAAATGGTGGCCGACTAGGAAAAGGGGAGATGCAGCGAGACCTGGGTGTCATGGTACACCAGTCATTGAAAGTGGGCATGCAGGTGCAGCAGGCAGTGAAGAAAGCGAATGGTATGTTAGCTTTCATAGCAAAAGGATTTGAGTATAGGAGCAGGGAGGTTCTACTGCAGTTGTACAGGGTATTGGTGAGACCACACCTGGAGTATTGCGTACAGTTTTGGTCTCCAAATCTGAGGAAGGACATTATTGCCATAGAGGGAGTGCAGAGAAGGTTCACCAGACTGATTCCTGGGATGTCAGGACTGTCTTATGAAGAAAGACTGGATAGACTTGGTTTATACTCTCTAGAATTTAGGAGATTGAGAGGGGATCTTATAGAAACTTACAAAATTCTTAAGGGGTTGGACAGGCTAGATGCAGGAAGATTGCTCCCGATGTTGGGGAAGTCCAGGACAAGGGGTCACAGCTTAAGGATAAGGGGGAAATCCTTTAAAACCGAGATGAGAAGAACTTTTTTCACACAGAGAGTGGTGAATCTCTGGAACTCCCTGCCACAGAGGGTAGTCGAGGCCAGTTCATTGGCTATATTTAAGAGGGAGTTAGATGTGGCCCTTGTGGCTAAGGGGATCAGAGGGTATGGAGAGAAGGCAGGTACGGGATACTGAGTTGGATGATCAGCCATGATCATATTGAATGGCGGTGCAGGCTCGAAGGGCCGAATGGCCTACTCCTGCACCTAATTTCTATGTTTCTATGTTTCTATGCCTTATGTACCTGCCACTCAACCTTCAAGGAACCATGCACCTGCACTCCTAGACCCCTCTGGTCTACAACACTCAGCAGAGGCCTCCCATTCACTGTGTAGGTCTGCCCTTGTTAGATATCCCCAAATGCAACAACTCACATTTCTCTGTATTAAATTCCATCAACCATTCCTCCGCCCACCTGGCTAATTGATCAAGATCCTGCTGCAATCTTTCACAACCATCTTCACTATCTGTAAAACTACCCACTTATGTATCATCAGCAAACTTGCTAATCTTGTTCTGTATTTTCTCATCCAAATCATCGATGAAGATGACAAACAGTAACGGGGCCAGCACTGAACCCTGAGGCACACCACAAGTCACAGGCCTCCAGTCCGGGAAGGAACCTTCCACCATCACCTTTTGCTTCCTTCCATGAATACAATTTGCTATCCATTCAGCTATCTCTACTTGGATTCCATGCAATCTAACTTTCCAGAACTCTACATGAAATCCATGCATACAACATCTGCAACTCAACCCTCATTGACCTTTTTGGACTTCAAAAAACTCAAGATTTGTGAGACAGGGCCTCCCACGTTCAAAACCATGCTGACTATCCCTAATCAGCCCTTGCCCGATCCAAATGCCTGTATAACCTATCCCTCAGAATACTCTCTAGTAACTTTCCAACTACAGATGTGAAGCTCACTGGCCTATAGTTACCAGCATTTTCACTGCAGCCCTTCGTGAATAGAGGTACAACATTTGCCACCCTCCAGTATTCCGGCACCTCTCCTGTATTTAAGGACGACTCTTAAATTGCAACCAGGGGTGACGCAATTTACTCTCAAACTTGTCAAACTCGCCATTTGATTTTTAATAAAACACACAAAAATATGGCAGACAAGCATTATATAGTGTGACAGGTTCTCAACTTAACTCAGTGTATCTTGATATCCAGTGCAGTTGGGGCCCATGAAAACAGACATTAATTTTTAATTGCCACTGCAGAGGACTGTCTAAGCAAGACTGATCTTGTTGCAGTGTTACAGGCACTTTAGTGGCCAGTGACTAGTAGAATTTCTTAGCATTCATATTCCTTATCAAACACATGCAAATCACATGAAACAACAATAGTCAACTCAAAAGGATACTTCACTACTTATTTACCGAGTAGAAGTCCAAATGATACTTCAAGGTACGCAACTAAAACTTTTTTTTCTTCATTGCCTTTCCCTTTCTTCTGCTTTCACACAAAAGCTGCATGGAAATTGGACTCCATTGCAAAGAAATCGGAGGTCTTCACATCATGCCTCACTATCTGCACTGTTCGTTACCTCTGGACAGCACAGTTTGTAACGTTTTTCACGGTTGCAGTTTCACTGGCAATGCTACAAACTTGCAACATGATCTGAGCAGGCCAAAAGCGACTGTCAGTTAAAGTACCAGCTGGTCAGCCTCTGAATCAAATCAGGCAAAATCGCCGTGGTAGCCTTTTCATTATGAGTAGCACTAATTAGACACAGTTGTTCTGTCAGGTAACGAACAATTATACCAAACTAACTATCATACCAATTCAGTCAGCCAGGCTGATGCTGAAATGGATTTTGGATGAATTACCAATGCAAGCAAGACCATTTAAGGGTCATCAGAGCTACAGTATCTCCTGCTCTTCCTGCCTCCAACACCACCCCACAACTGTTTACAAAACCTAAGGCACATTTGCTGCAATCAATCTGTCAAAAATTACAGTCTTGACACGGTTTGGCACTTTACATAATGCTCCTGGAGGTTGGGGAATGGAACATGAAACACATGTAGTGTTTCAATCACTGGGACATTCATTCACTGGGAATAAAATAATCAGCAGTTTGTGTGTGAAAATGTGGGAATTCTGCATTCGGATGGAGAGTGACACAGTTAATTCAGAGACTAGGGTCCTGAACTTAAAGAAAGGAGACTTAAGTGTATGAGACAGGAATTGGCTTGGATCGACTTGCGAATTATTCTTAAAGCACGGAGCAGTGGCTGCTCAGGCTTACAGCCAATGTGGAGAAGAAGCATTAACTCCGCTGCTCCGGGCCCAGGGAACTATAGACCAGTTAGGCTTACATCGGTAGTGGGGAAGATGCTCGTGTCGATTGTTAAAGATGTTGTAGCAGCGCATTTAGAAAGCAGTGACAGGATCGGTCAAAGTCAGCATGGATTTATGAAGGGCAAATCATGCCTGACCAATCTTCTAGGATTTTTTGAGGATGAAACAAGTAGAATGGATAAGGGAGAGCCAGTGGATGTTGTGTTTCTAGACTTTCAAAAAAGCTTTTGACAAGGTCCCACACAAGAGATTAGTGTGCAAAATTAGAGTACATGGTATTGGGGGTAGGGTATTGACAAGGATAGAGAATTGGTTGGCAGACAAGAAGCAAAGAATCGGAATTAATGAATCCTTTTCAGAATGGCAGGCAGTGACCAGTGGGGTGCCGCAAGGCTCGGTGCTGGGACCCCAGTTATTTGCAATATATATTAACGATTTAATTAAATGTGATATCTCCAAGTTTGCAAATGGCACAAAGCTGGGTGGCAGTGTGAGCCGAGATGAGGATGCTATGAGGCTGCAGGGTGACTTGAATCGGTTGGGTGAGTGGCCAAATGCAATATAATGTGGATAAATGTGAGGTTATCCACTTTGGTGACAAGAACAGGAAGACGGATTATTATCTGAATAGTGTTAAATTAGGAAAAGTGGAGGTGCAACGAGAACTGGGTGTGCTTGTACATCAGTCACTGAAAGTAAGCATGCAGGTACAGCAGGCAGTGAAGAAAGCGAATGGCATGTTGGTCTTCATTGCGAGAGGATTTGAATTTAGGAGCAAGGAAGTCCTACTGCAGTTGTACTACTGCAGCTGGTGAGTCCGCAACTGGAGTATTGTGCGCAATTTTGTCTCCTAATTTGAGGAAGGACATTATTGCTATTGAGGGAGTGCAGCATAGGTTCACCAAGTTAATTCCCGGGACGGCGGGACTGACATATGATGAAAGAATGGGTCAACGGGGCTTGCATTCACTGGAATTTAGAAGGATGAGAGGTTATCTTATAGAAACATAAAATTCTTAAAGGATTGGACAGGCTAGATGCAGGAAAAATGGTCCTGATGTTGGGGGAGTCCAGAACCAGTGGTCCCAGTTTAAGAATAAGGAGTAGGACATTTGGGACTGAGATGAGAAAAAACTTCTTCACCCAGAGAGTCGTGAATCTATGGAATTCTCTGCCACAGAAAACAGTGGAGGCCAATTCACTGGATGTTTTCAAGAAAGAGATTTAGCTCTTAGGGCTAAAGAATCAAAGGATATGGGGGGAAAAGCAGGAAAGGGGTACTGATTTTAGATGATTAGCTAAGATCATATTGAATGGCGGAGCTGGCTCGAAAGGCTGAATGGCCTACTCCTGCACCTATTTTTTCTATGTTTCAATGTGCAAGATATTATGCAGGGCAGCAAACACTGGGCTTTTTGCTGACTACCAATTCGGTCAAACATTCAGGAAGCTTAATGCTTTGTTGAGCGAAAACTAAGAGAGAGCAACATAAAACATAAATTGCAGTAGTGTCCTACATTTTACATTAATTCATCAGAGGCTGCTATAATTGACACCATAACAATTTTTGGACTGAACAATTTTCGGTCATACAAACATTGCTTCCTAGATGGTGAACCCAGGCGACTATTTGTGTGCTAGCCACAGAAGCAGTTCGACAAACCCATTACAATCGCTCCACACTCTTAAATCTCTATTCCTACAGCAACATTTACCTTGCACTAAACGTTATCATGTATCTATGCACTGTGAATGGCTCGATTGTAATCATGTATTGTCTTTCTGTTGACTGGTAAGCACACAACAAAAGCTTTGCACTGTACCTCGGTACAATAAACTAAACTGAACTACAAATGATAAGTATGAGTAGCCCATCATGTCTCATATGTATCAGAGATTCAAGGCTCGGGCATTTAATCTATTTCAATGAAGGATCACATCTTAGAATACAAGCACTGGCATACGCAAATGCAGAGAGAATTAGTCGTTAGATTCTGACCTCAGTCTTAACAGTTGTGAATTGTGGGGTTCTACTTCAACTATTAACCACTGCTACATACTATGACTACATTAAAATAGCAATATAATCCATTTATGGCAATGCTGAGAAACCCCAATACTAGTTAATGCCGCTCACTCATTTCAAATTTTAAGCAGCTTCAAAGTTATCACTGGATCCCAATATAGCAAATGAACCAGATTGGTTCAGTCTGAAGAAGGGTTTCGGCCCGAAACGTTGCCTATTTCCTTTGCTCCATAGATGTTGCTGCACCCGCTGAGTTTCTCCAGCATTTTTGTGTACCTTTGGTTCAGTCTACATCTTCCCCAATGATGACTTGCTTTCTGGGATGTGTGTGAATGCCAGAGTGAGTGGAAAGGTTTGCTTCCATAAGGTTTATTGGGTACAATGCATGCAGAGTCGGAAAAAGGATCCCATCCCGAAACTTCACCCAGCCATGTCCTCCAGAGATGCTGGCTGGCCCACTGAGTTACTCCATCATTATCAAATGTCGTTCATTGATAAATCAGAATATGCAGTTCCTTGTGTCTACCTAATGTACAGAGCCATCTAGAAATGATACCGCACTAGCTATCCCAGGCCAGTTGGCTTGTCAATAGCAAATGTGACAAAAACACTCCATAATTCTGTAGATCTGAAATGTAAACACAAAATGCTGGAAATAGCCAGCAGGTCCTACAGAATGTAAGAGAATCTTTCTCCTCCCCTTCTCAGCTCTCCCTCAGCCCACTGGCTCCACCTCTTCCTTTCTTCTTCCCGCCCCCCCCCCCCCCCCACCCTCACATCAGTCTGAAGAAAGGTTTCGACCCGAAACGTTGCCTATTTCCTTCGCTCCATAGATGCTGCCTCACCCGCTGAGTTTCTCCAGCATTTTTGTCTACCGTAAGAGAATCAAAGTTAATATTTCAGATCCTTAAATGGCATAAAAACTGGCTAAGCTGGATTTTAAGACAAGCAAGAGTTCCATGTATTGATTAAAGGGTGAAGGTCCCAGAATAAAAATCTATCCAAGGACAAACTGAAACAAAGATACATTCAAGAGGAAAATAGGAAAGCATGAAAGAAGGAAAAGGAAATATGTTGACAAGGAACATTAAGAAGAGTGAAAGGAGGACAAGAGTGTGGATCATGATCAATAAAAATCAACTGGGCTCAAGGTTGAACCACTATGTTTAAAATTGATATATTTATACTCCAGAAGTAACGTCGTAAAAGCCTAACTAAGAAAACACGCCGATTTAAATAAATACTATAAATGTGAGAAAAGCTCAATTAGGTCATGAGGTACCTGCAGTAAGGGGAAAGATTCACGTTTAAGGTCAAAGATAAACAACGAATCGGAGAAAGAGGAAGAAAATGTTTATGATCAGGCAGAGTGCAGAAGTTGTGGCTGCGAAAGTCAGCTTTGGTACATTCCCAATTAAAAGCAAGGGGAGAAATAAACTCTTTAAGGAAATAAAAAGAGGAAATGGTGAAAAACAGAACTTCATAGCGGGCATTTTTAGAAAATGACTTTTAACCATCTTGGGGTCTATCTCCCGATTTCCTACTTCTTTCTGGTTACATAATTTGCTAATCCATCTCTTTGGTGAAATTCCTACTTCATGATCTTCACCAAATGGTATACGTGAACTTACAGTACTTTGTTTGAAAGATACAGATGGAAACATGCCTTTCAGCCCACCGAGTCCACGGCGACCATCAATTACCCATTCACACTAGCTGTATGTTATCTCACTTTCTCAGCCACTCCCCGCACAGCAGAGGCAATTTAGAGAGCCCATTTAACCTACAAACCTGCACATCTTTGGGATGCCTGAGAAAAATTTTGCGAGGTTAGAATCAAACCCAGGTCTCTGACTCTGAGGCAGCAGCTCCACCCGCGGCGCCACAGTGCCGCCCTGTACTTGACCCTACTGTAGTAGAGAAAACGACATGGACTTTAAACACTCTATTCAAGGTTTGAATGCCGATAATTAACAGTAATGCTGGGGTTTTTCCAGACTTCAAGATGACAGTATAATAATTCACTTCAAAAGGAACAGATGCTTCACAGCCCAAAAAAATTCTTAAGATGCCAGTGCACTCTGTTGGAATTATTTTGCCAACTGGTGCTATCTCAAATAAGTCTGACAGAACAGTGATTTTTCACCAAGAAATTTACTGTGAAGAATATTTTAAACTTGAGAACAAGTGCATCAACTACAAAATTGTTGCACTGCAAACTATTTTAGTAATTGAACCAAATGTTCATGTTTCAAACTGAATGTGACATATTCAGTTTCAAAAATACTGTAACACTTTAGAATAACTGAATATGGTTTTTAAAATATCAAAAAGGCTTTATTTCCATCAGTTTGGGGAAATATAATATCAAGCCAAGGCAATATTCTGTGCAGCAAAGGCCTAAAGCTAATCCTTTCAGTTTAGTTTAGAGATACCACAAGGAAACAGGCCCTTCGGCCCATCGTGTCCCCGTCGATCAGCCCGTACACTAGCACTATCCTACTGACTAGAGACAATTTACAATTGCCGACGCCAAATTAACCTGTACGTTTTTGGCGTGTGGGAAGTAACCAAAACACCTGGGGAAAACCCACGCGGTCAAGGGAGAATGTACAAACTCCAAACAGACAACACTCGTAGTCAGGATCGAACCCAGGCCTCTGGCGCTGCAAGGCAGCAACTCTACTGCTGTGCCACCGTGCCGCCCTCATGGCTGGAATTGCTGAACTAGTCTTCCATAATATAAAGTAGAAAATGCTGAAAGGACACAACAAGTCAGGTGCCGACTGCAGAATGAAACGCACATCAATTGCATTTTGAAGTGTTTGCGGGATTAAGTGGATTAATGTTGGTGCTGCTTGAGAACAAAAAGTGATGAAAGAATGCCTTTAATGTAAGATGAATTGTTTACATAAATATGAACAGATTTTCTCCCATTATTTTAGAAGTTCTTTACAGTAATAAGAATTTTTCCAATAATCAAAATTACTAATATAATTTCTAAGAGCAAAATTAGGCCATTCAGCCCATCAAGTCTACTCCGCCATTCAATTATGGCTGATCTATCTTTCCCTCTCTACCCACATTCTGCTATCTTGTCCCCATAACCTCTGACACCCTTACTGATCAAGAATCTGTCGATCTCCATTGACTAGCCTCCACAACCGTTCTGCGGCAATGAATGCCACAGATTTACTGCCCTCTGACTAAAGAAATTCGTCCTCTTATGGAAGTGAATAAATCCAATGAAACTGCAAGTTTCTAATGCGAGTACCATCACAGGAATAGTTTCCGCTCAGATGTGCAAGATTCCAGTGTTAATCCATTTTGTGACTGAATCCTCCTACGATGCTTTTGAGTTTTGTCCCATTCGAAACAAGCACCAAACAGTGATTTAAAAATAGATTGTTTATAATCAGCAAGTTGAATCATAAAGAAAGTAGTTGCTACAACTCTTCAATCTGAATCACAGAGCACAGATTAAAGAACCACACATTCTCAAATGGCAAGCCGAGCTCAGTTGTAAATGTTAGGATGCTTCCTGAAGAAACGGAGCTCTGAAAAGAATACACAATCATCAGGTAAATATCCATCTTCTGGTTGGACAATTAACTGAAATCCATGGTTGAAGATAGTTGCCTTGAAGACGATTTCAGTTGCACTCTCCAGTAATTTAAGTGTACCACCCAATTTTGTTGTACCTTTTCACCATTTGATTAGATATTTAAGCCTGAAGAGTTTTGATCATACCTTTAAAGACCAACAGTACTTCAAGCAACAAATAAAGTGCTGGAGGAACTCAGCAGGTCAGGCAGCATCTGTGGAGAAAATGGCCAGTTGACAATTCTGGCCAGGGCCCTTCGACTCTACCTCTGGTTGCATACACATAAATCAATTATTTTTCAGTCTATGTGGAAACTCATTCTAAGATTTAAATCACTCAAAGGGTAAAAATAATCCAAATTTTTGAAATAGCTTTGCCCATAACTTGTTTAATTTTACTTCCCCAATTATCCATTATACCATTCAGCATTCACAAATCCTTCAAATTGTTATGTCATTTTTTGTTTTAATTTTTGTGCTTTATATGGCTGGTGTAGGGAAACAACAATATAGTTTATCCCACAGCTTGAAACAAAGCCAAAGTAGTTAAATGGGAACGTGTTTCTTCAGTTTTCCATGCTTTCATTGTAAAATAGCATTATTATAGCTAAACTCAATAAAGCTGTAGTTTTGGCACTGGACATTTGATCTCTAAATGTCAGCATTTTCCAATAAAAGCACAACACTGTTCTTCATTTGTTGGCAAAGATTGTCAGTCCACGAGGCCACAGTTTATTGCTCATTCCTATCAGCCCTTGAGAAGGGAGGGGGAGGGGGGAGGGAGGGAGGGAGGGGGGGGGGGGGGGGGGGGGGGGGGTGGTGAGCCACCTTCTTGAATGGCTGCAGTCCTCGTTGTGAAGGAACTCATGCTCTGCTGGGCAAGAGAACCTGCAGAGATAACCTGCAGGTGTTGTAGATGTTTCATGAACTGCTGTCTATCCTTCTTGGTGAAATAGGCTGTTGGTTTGAATGATGCTGTCAAGAGTCATCTGGGAATTAACTGCAGTGCATTTTGTAGAAGGTACGTACTGCAATCACTATGGACCAATAGAAAATGGATTAAATATTTAAGATGGAGGATGCAACGTCAATCAAGCAAGCTATATTTTCCTGGATGGCATCAAGCTTCTTGAAAGTGATTGAAGCAGCCTCAACAAGACAAATGGTGAGTGTTCCATTCCGCTCTTGATTTATGCTGTAGATGGCAGGAGATGTGTCATTTGCTGCACTGCAAGGCTCATGCGATTATGATTCTGGTCAATGGTGACTCTCAGGAGATGCAACAGGATTCAATAACATTAAAGCCATTAAGCATCAAGGTGCATGGATAGGAAAGGCAAAGAGGGATCTGGGCCAAACGCAGGCAATGGGATCTCAGATAGGCATCTTGGTTGGCTGAAGTGGGCTGAAAGGCCTTTTCTGTGCCTCGTGACTATTTGTTTAAAAAAAACAACAGAATGCTCTATTGCGCTAGGATAAAAGTGTTCATTAAATCAATTCTCCGTCGTAAAAATTCAACTGCAGGAAAATTTCAAATCCAACTAACAGTCATTGTCCCAATCTAAGATTTAAATATGCTCACTTAGGAACAGAAACCCAAGTTATTATTTTTTTCCACCCCCAAGCTCAGGTATGGCCAATTAAACACTCCAACTACTAAAATGTAAACCTCACCACCAGAAATGGAGCAGTAATCAAGGTTAATTTCAAACGTAACAACAGCCCTAACCTAGCACAAGCTATAAAACCCCACAACTGTGCAAATTTCAGAAGCTGTCTCCGGGAATTTGCCAAGACCTCAAACACATGGTGCAGGACATTCACATTCAAGTGAATCTGAAAACCCAGCAGCATTAGAGGAAACAGAGTAAAATATTTAATGAGATGCACAGAAGTGGCTGGAGGGCTGGTACATGGCTAGGGAAGTTTTAGAGGGATACGGACCAAATGCAGGCAGGTGGGACTAGTGTAGATAGGGTATCTTGCTCAACCTGGGCAAGTTGGGCCGAAGGGCCTATTTGTATGCAGTGTGACTCCATGACTATGACCTCAGCAGGTTAGACAGCATCTGTGGAGGGAACTGGACAGTCGCTGTCTTGGGTTGATATTTTTACCTACAGTGGACTGAAAGAGTAGAAGGGTCAATTTACAATTCATTTCTTTAGAAAATGGACAAGGTAAGCAATTGCATGCACTGTTCAAAGCCACAAGGGGTCTCCCTTGGCATGAAAATACCAACTCTCCCTCTTGTGGCTGGAAAAAGACATTGAACATCTTGAACCTAATGCAGATACAGGCCATGCGCTGTGTTACTGAGGGAGGTTGCAATTCTACAAACGCTCCAAATTGTAGATTTCTATAATACAAAGCTGCATGGAGAAATAAGAGTTGAAAATCAAAAAAAATTATGTTTATCTATTTTTCACACAAAAAGCATATTTTTGAGCAGTTATTCATAAAATCTGTAAAAAGCAAATTGCCATTTTCTGAATAGCCGCGAAACAGGGGGTCGCCTGCAAATCACAACAAATTGCTGCAATACAAAGTACAGACCATTTGCTGCTAAATTAAGGGTTTAGCTATTTCTCTGTTAACACACTAGTATTTGGCTTATTTCAAACAAACAAAGGGGTGTTATTTTTTTGAAAATATTTGAAAAGATATGTATATCAGCCAATTTTGTTAGAGCAACAATTATATATTTTTTAAATTATAAAAAAGAGCTTTGAATAGACAGGGAGAGTTCCACATCTTTGACATCTGATAAAGGTCTGCGAACATTTATTCATTGGACTTTTACTATAGATTCCAAATAGCCCAATGTTTTTTAGTTTGATTCATTGCAGAGAAATGTATACTCTTGTTTAAACTACCAGGAATGAAGCATGTATTCTACAAATCGTTATGGAACCTGTAGAAATATGCTCAGAACATTCCCAGCACAAATAAAATCTGAATTGCTGGAGATTAGAGTTGGAAGTTCGCTATGAGATCGGACCTCTCACAACAGCAGCAATGGTCCTCGAGAGTTGGCAGACGATGCAGATTTTTGAGTATGTGTCTTCCCCTTCGCTTGGAGCCCAGAAGGAGTAGACTCAATTATTGGCAGTCCAAAAAGTGAGCTGACAGAAGCTTCTGACCTGCCATCTGATTTATCTTCTCCTGTGATCATAACCCTCAAATGGCATGACATGCAGATCCAGATAATACTCTATCCCCTGAAAGCTATCTCATCTTATCATTATCTCCAGCCCACCAGTCTCTCGCCCACACCCCACCCCACCCCAATTATAACATTATTTTTTTTAAATACCAAAATATTTGTTTTCACATCTCAAATTATCCCACTCTTTTGATCAGACCGCTCAGAAAAATCGGAACCACAAATATATTGAAAAGAGAAAATCAAACATTTCCATACATTAATAATTTATTTGTGCTGCACAACTAAATATCATTCTTGGTTTCTGATTAGTAACTATATTAATCCATTGCTTGGAACTTGTGGCATGAATCCTATAGTTATTGCCATTGATAAATCAGTTTTAAATTAAGTACAATCCCATCCTTTAACAAAGTTCTCACGTATTTCAAGTGTCAAGATTTGACACAGCGGATTTAAATTTTTCTCAAGTCAAGTGTTTTATTGTCATATGTCCTGAAACGGAACAATGATTCTTACTTGACGTAGACCATGAGACTTTTTTTGTATATCCTCACCACGATCCCAGCTACGTTCTGATTATTTATTATATAGCAACTTTAACCAATAAAATGCCCAGATCTGATCCTTTTTTCACCTTTACTTTCAGTAGGTTAAAGATACTTTTTCTCCATGACAAGCTAGAATTGAGGCAGCTGTTGACAATTCACATGGTTATTGAATTCAGTCGATTTGGATGGGTGCAGTGATCCTTTCACCTGAAATCAATGAACAAATATTTCTTCCAAGATTTTGATTTCCCTTAACAGAACTCTTTATAAACTATGTCTGGAATATTCACTCATGCCACAGACGCGGACCATTCACCATGTTATTTGCCCCCCCTTTTTAAAAATAATTGCACAATTATACAGATGATATTCAGATTGCACAGGAATCAACAAGTTATCTTGACAAGTTCAAGGGGGCAAGCGAAAATTATGCCAGTTATTTACAGTTAACAAAGAAACGCAACAAACCTAACATCAATTACAAAGTGCAACACGTTTCAAATTTTGAACCCCTATTTCATAACTGCTAATCTTAAAAAAACATAGCTGAATACAAACCATTTGTGTGTAGTGCAATGCACAAAACATCGAATGAAGTGGAAACAATTTCTTCTGCATTCACTAACAGGAACCCATTCAGTACTACTCCAATTCCCCAGAACAGAGGGCTTATTGTTAAACCTACATATCTGAAAACACAAAAGCTAATAGGCTCAGCAAGCTAAGAATAAGAGGAATAAATGCCCTGCAATAACCTTTGACAAAGATGCATTGTGGGACTGTGCAATTTAATCCCAGAAGGAGAAGGAAACTCTATTTGATTCTTGTGTAAGAAGCAGATGTTGGTTTAAACCAAAGATAGACCCAAGGGTCTCGACCCGAAACGTTACCCATTCCTTCTCTCCAAAGATGCTGCCAGTCCCACTGAGTTACTCCAGCTTTCTGTGTTTATTTGATTCTTTATTTGTTAGTTCTGGCTGTAAAGCTTGTCCAGGTAGAAGTACAGACTGAATCTTGTCTTCTATTTTTATTTTCTCAAGATGCAACATATACCTACCAAGTCTGCATTCATTAAGGGTGGATGGTGAATAAGTTTTAAGAAGCTTCTAAGCATAATTTTTCCATGTTTAGATGCTATATCCTGTGACTCCCACCTAAGCATTGCAAACATTAGGTGAAATGGTTTATTGACAAATCAATTATAATTTTACCCCATCCTACCATAGAAAACAAAAAAGTTAAAGGTGTCAGAAGTGTCAACAGTGCAGATAGTCATATCAGTTCAACCACCAAGCATCGACCCCCCTCCACCTCCCCACCTCACTTGCATCCATCTAGAAGGGTCTCAACCAGAAACGTCACCTGTCCATATTCTCCAGAGAAGTTGCCTGACCTGCTGAGTTACTCCAGCACTTTGTGATCCATAGATGTCATGATGCAGCTTTGTAGGAGGCCGTATTTGGAGTATCGTGTGCTGCTCTGGTCGCCCCATAACAGGAAGGATGAGGAGGCTTTGGAAAGGGTGCACAGAGGAGGTTTACCAGAATTGGCAGGATTAGGGGGTATTAGCTATAGGATGAGATTGGACAGACTTGAATTGTTTTTTGGAATGCCGGACATTGCGGGGAGACCCGATATGAGTATATAAAATTGTGAGAGGCGTACAGAAGGAAAAGAGTCCGAAATCTTTTCCTAGGATGGAAAAATAAAATTAAATACGGGAGGGCACAGCTTTGCAGTGTGAGGTGCAAAGTTTAAAGGAGATGTGCAGGCAATTTGTTTTTTGCACAGAGCGAGGCGAGAGCCTAGAATGCACTGCAGGTGGTGGTAGTTGAATAAGATACATTTAATGGCATGTAAAATACTTTTGGATGGGGGTAAGGATATGCAGGGAATGGAGAGATATGGGTAATGTGAAGGTAGCCAGTCTGAAGAAGGGTCTCAACCCAAAACGTCGCCCATTTCTTCTCTCCAAAGATGCTGCCTCACCCGCTGAGTTACTCCAACATTTTGTGTCTACCTTTGATTTAAACCAGCATCTGCAGTTCTTTCTCACACATAGCCAGACTTGGCATCATGTTCAGCACAGATATTATGAGCCGAAAGGTCTGTTTTTGTGCTGCTATATTCGTCCCATTCCCACATCTTTTCCAGCTTTCTCTCCCCTGCTCCATTTATCTGAAACATCGCCTGTTTATTCCCTTCACAGACCCAGAGTTGCTCTAACACTTTTGTTTTTGCTCTGTATTCCAACATCTGCAGTTTTGTGTCAGGATTGTGTAGTAAACACACTAAATTAATTTAAATCAAATTGCAGAGTAATAAGATCAACCGATATTCCCACTCAGGATGTCATTCACAAAACTGTCCTGGAAAGCATCAGTGAGTAGGCAGTGACAAGGCTGGGCATGTCCATGAGATGTACAATTGATAAGGAAGCAGTCACTCAGTCACTGTGCTAGAACTGGGGAGTGCCCACTTAGTGATGATCAAGAGGACTTTCAGAACCTGTGAAGCAGTGCTAAATAAAGCATTAGTAGTTTCAAAAGTAATAAGGCGAGGAAGAGGCAGTCATGGGAAACTAGGATTGGATAGGTGCAGGGAATAATGCAAGGCCAATGGAGGATTGAGAAACTATTGTAAGGAGTAAGTAAACTCACGAATTATAACCATATTTTATCCAGATATTAATGTCAGTGCTTTGTAGTTTATCTTTAAACTCTGCAAAGAAGCACACTGCTGCCTGATTAAACAATGCTTACAAAGTGGTCTGACTCAGTTAGTTTTACTGCTGCCAGTATCCAATTCTGACATTAGATCCTTTTGACAAGCAGTACTCACTTACACTAATCAACAACTGCTTCTCAAGCTTATCAGTGCCAGAAACAGACTGCCACGGGGCAGCCCTCATGATCTCTGAAACAAACCAATTAAAAAGGAATAGTTTGCATGCTGTCCTGCGCACAAATGGATCATTATTCAGCTGATCTGGTAGCTTCTATATGGAAACTGTTGTCAAGATACAGCTTGACACCAAATACTAGCACACCACAAAGTAAACTGCTATTTTAACCTTAAACAAAATAACTATGTGTATATATACGAGTACAAATACAGGGCTCTCACTTAATTTTTTTCCCCTGTTGCTAGCCAGGCAACCTCGGCAGCTTTTTAGGTTGCCAAATGACAGCTTACGTGGTCATTTAAGACGGCTTGCATGACTCGTGCGATAATGTGCTCGGACGAAGTGCATAGTTACCAGTCGGAATTATGGTCAATGAAGCATTCACATATTATTTCTGCTTCAAATAAAGTCACAAACTAAACATATTCACCAATCAAGACATGATATATACCACAATGACATGCAGCAACATTATATTACAGTATCTCATCTCTTTTTACATGTTGCAATGAATGCAATTTCTATTATTTCTTTCCACTTCCGAACAAAAATCTGGTTGGATTATTCAGCGTATGATCAACCTCGGTGAGACCAAGTGGAGGCTTGGCGATCGTTTCGCACAACACCTCCACTCAGTTCACAATAACCAACCTCATCTCCCGGTGGCTCAGCACTTCAACTCCCCCTCTCGAATCCGACCTTTCTGTCCTGGGCCTCCTCCATGGCCAGAGTGAAGCCCACCGCAAATTGGAGGAACAGCACCTCATATTTCGCTTGGGTAGTTTTCACCCCAGGGGTATGAACATTGGCTTCTCCAATTTCAGATAGTTTTGCTTTCTCCCTCCTTCCCCTCCCATTCCCAGCTCTCCCACAGCCTACTGTCTCCGCCTCGTCCTTTCTTTTTCCCGTCCCCCCCTCCCGACATCAGTCTGAAGAAGGGTCCCGACCCGAAACGTCGCCTATTTCCTTCGCTCCATAGATGCTGCCTCACCCGCTGAGTTTCTCCAGCATTTTTGTGTACCCATTCACACAAGGTCTGTTATCCCACTTTCCTCCCCCACTCCCTACACATTAGGGGCAATTTTACAGAGACTAGTTAACCTACAAAGCCAATGGGAAGTGGGAGGAAACCCACACGCTTGCAGAGAGAATGTGCAAATTTAACAGTGCCCGAGGACAGGATCGAACACAGATCTCTGGCGTGTGAGGCAGCAAGTCCACCAGCTGTGCCACTATATTTCATTTTCCAACACACAAAAAAAATACGTTGATAACTTTGGTTACTAAAAAAAAAAGACTATCCATTTTCAGTCTTCAATCTCTAAGTGACACTATGTCCCCCTTTACAGCTACTGTAGGTTTTAATTCAGTTCAAGACTATGGGGCAGTACATTGGTCATAAAGTTGCTGCCTAAAATTGCCAGAGACCCGGAATTGATCCTGTATATGGGCGCTGTCTGTATGGAGTTTGCTCCTTTTCCCTTTGATCGCATGGGTTTTCTCCAGGTGCTCTTGTTTCCTTCCACATTCCAAAGGTGTGCAGGAACCTTTTTCAGACGCAACCCAAAACGTAATATTTTCCTTTTGTTCAGAGATTCTGTCTGACCTGTTGAGTTACTCCAGCTTTTTGTGTCTATCTTCAGTTTAAACCAGCATCTGCAGTCCTTTCCTTCCTACACACACGATATTATACTATAGAACTTTATTAATCCCAGGAGGTAAATTATATACATATACATATACAAAACTGCAGATACATACATATATACATACATACACACACACACACACACATATATATTAATATACATATATTCATATACAAATATACACTGTTTCAGAGTTTGGCGTTTGGTGGTGGTGGGTCCACTCCTGTTTAAATTCCATTTGGAATATTTTTGGAGGATCAGGAAACCAAGAAGCAAGAGTTACTCCAGGGAGTTACTCCAGCTCCAGGGAGTGATTCTGCGTTGGTTTTCAGCGGTCGCAGCGAGGCGGCGACCAGACAGCAATGGCGGCCAGATCTCCCACAATGTAAAGGGAGGGAGAAAGTGGCTGACGCCGACCAATTGCTGTGGCAGTGCGCATGTGCAGGGCGGCACATGCACAAAACCACGGCCGATGTGCTGGCCGTGGTGCGCGCATGTGCAGGGGGAGGGTGTGCAGGCCGTGGCAGTGCGCATGTGTAAGGCGGCCGGCCATGCCGGCGGATGAGGAGCGGGCGGAGACCCGGACATGGATAAGGATGGCGGGCGGAGAGTGAGAGTGAGAGTGAGAGTGAGAGTGAGAGAGAGAGAGAGTGAGAGTGAGAGTGAGAGTGGGGGGCGGCTCAGAGTTGCTTGCCAAGCCGAGCAAAATGGGACGGCTGTTAGGTTGCCCGACGGCACTTTAGGTCGCCATTGGCACCCAGGCAACCGCTAATATCGAGCCCTGCAAATAGGTTAAAAAGCAGAAACTAATTATAGCGTTCATAAGTAAAACAACAAAAGATGCTCCAACAATGAATAACTGAAACTGAAAAACATCTGTCAAATTGTACTGGATTTATTTTCCCCCTCCACTATCTGGCATCTCATGGTATGTGCTCCAAAGACTTTAGTGCTCTGAATTTACAAAAATAAAGCAATACTCTGAAGGGTCCCGACCCAAAACATCACCTATCCATATTCTCCAGAGATGCTGCCTGATCTGCCGAGTTAAGCCAGCACATTTTGTAAACCAGCATCTGCAGTTCCTTGTTTGTATTTTGAAAGCGATTCGTAAATTCCTCAAGGTCAAACTTATGTTATCCAAACTGCGAAAATGCGCGGCTCAGCGGTATAACTTCCCTAATTTAAAACTCAATATTCACTCATTCATTCCGATGCAATAATAAGCAACATTCCATCAGCCTTCCAAGTTACTTGCTACAGATGCATGGTAACCTTTTGTTGGAACCCAAAAACCATGTGCACTGTGACATTTTCTAGTTGCTATGCATTAAAAATGTTTTTAATTTTTCATTCTTCTCTCCAAAGTGGATATTGGCCTATTATCAATTGGAATGAACAGAGCCCAGCATACATTAACCAGCATCTGCAGTTCCTTGTTTCTATATTTTTATTGCAAAATTTCCTGAAGGCATGTATTCAATACGGAAGACATGTATTCAATACAGAATTCCTTATGCTACAACCATCAGCAGTTGTATCATCAATGAAGATAACTGAGCCAGTACCTTCAGCAGCCATACATGCCCAGGCCATAACACCCCCACCACCGTGTATCACAGATGCGGTGGTATGCTTTGGATCTTGGGCAGTTCCTTCTCTCCTCCATACTCTGCTCTTGCCATCACTGTTATATGTTAATCTTCGTCTCATCTGACCACATGACCTTTTCCCAGAACTGTGGTTGCTCTTTTAAGTACTTCTTGGCAAACTGTAACCCGGCCATCCTATTTTTGCACCTAATCAGTGGTTTGCATCTAGCAGTGTAGCCTCTGTATTTCTGTTCATGAAGCCTTCTGTGGATAGTGGCCATTGACAAATCCACACCTGTTTTATTCTTGTTTCTCAGTCTCATATTGGCTTCTTTGACTTTCATTGGCACAACTTTGGTCCTCATGTTGATAAACAGCAATAAAAGTTTCCAAAGGTAATGGAAAGACTGGAGGAAAGACCAGGTGCTGGGAGCTCTCTTCTACCTGCATCAAGGAGGCAATTAAACACACCTGAGCAATTACAAATGCCTGTGAAACCATGCATCCCTAACATTATGGTGCCCTGAAATGGGGGAACGATGTATAAACACAGCTGTAATTTTTACATTGCAAAACCAAAATATATAAAAATGGCCATTAATAAAATCTGACAATGTGCACTTTAACCACATGTGATTTTTTCTATTACAAATCTCAAATTGTGGAGTACAGAAACAAATAAATAAATCTGAAGAAGGGTTTCGGCCCGAAACGTTGCCTATTTCCTTCGCTCCATAGATGCTGCTGCACCCCCTGAGTTTCTCCAGCATTTTTGTCTACCTGCAAATAAATAAATGATGGGTCTTTGTCCCAAACATTATGGAGGGCACTCTATATCTATCATCAAAATGTCTTGGATGTGTACAGAGAATAATTCAAATGGCTAAGAGAATCCTGCCCTTTGTATCTCGAGGACTGAAATATAAAAGTAGAGCTTAAGCTGCTGCTGCACAAAAGCCTGGTTTATTCCTGTCAGGAGCACAGTCAGCAGCTCAGGACACAAACTTTTCAGAAGGAGACATTAGCCTTGCAAAGAATGCCACGGTTAACAGGCTGACATTATCAACTTTGCCATTCAGCTTTTCTTGTAGACACCAGGAACTGCAAATGCTGCAATCTTGAGTAAAACACCAACTGCGAGAATAACTCAGTGGGCCAGGCTGTATCTCCAGTCCCCAGTCTGAAGGAGGATCGTGACCTTAAAACGTCGCTCTATCCATGTCTTTCAGAGATGCTGCCTGACTAGCTGAATTACTGCAGCACTTTTTTTTTAAACTCAGCCTTTTTTCCCCCAATTTTGGTCTCAGGCTTGGGGACATTACTTTTGACTTTGCACTATTATTGTTTGTTTATTTGTCTGCTTGGTAAACTTTTATAGTTTTTATAAAGCGAATGGTATGTTAGCTTTCATAGCAAAAAGATTTGAGTATAGGAGCAGGGAGGTTCTACTGCAGTTGTACAGGGTCTTGGTGAGACCACACCTGGAGTATTGCGTACAGTTTTGGTCTCCAAATCTGAGGAAGGACATTATTGCCATAGAGGGAGTGCAGAGAAGGTTCACCAGACTGATTCCTGGGATGTCAGGACTGTCTTATGAAGAAAGACTGGATAGACTTGGTTTATACTCTCTAGAATTTAGGAGATTGAGAGGGGATCTTATAGAAACATACAAAATTCTTAAGGGGTTGGACAGGCTAGATGCAGGAAGATTGCTCCCGATGTTGGGGAAGTCCAGGACAAGGGGTCACAGCTTAAGGATAAGGGGGAAATCCTTTAAAACCGAGATGAGAAGAACATTTTTCACACAGAGAGTGGTGAATCTCTGGAACTCCCTGCCACAGAGGGTAGTCGAGGCCAGTTCATTGGCTATATTTAAGAGGGAGTTAGATGTGGCCCTTGTGGCTAAGGGGATCAGAGGGTATGGAGAGAAGGCAGGTACGGGATACTGAGTTGGATGATCAGCCATGATCATATTGAATGGCGGTGCAGGCTCGAAGGGCCGAATGGCCTACTCCTGCACCTAATTTCTATGTTTCTATGTTTCTATAAGAGTTTTATGTTTACATATCTGTTGTGCTGCAGCAAGTAAGAATTTCATTGTTCCGTTTCAGGGCATCTGACAATAAAACACTCTTGACTTGAGTCTTGAGGTCCATGATCCTGATAAAACAACTGAGGTCAGCAAAGTAGGTTATTAGTGAGCAGGTTATGCCAACAGCAGCATCAGTCACACCTTTCATCACTTTGCACACAATTTAAGAGCTGAACAACTTACAACCGTTTGCTGCATTGTGTTTGTTTATTGAATCTCAGGTGAAGCCTACATTGGATGTTTTTCTCCCTGGACGATCAGAAATCGGATACCTGGTAGATTTGCCCTGAACTGATACAGCCTTACCAGCAAGTGGCTTGGATTCAAATATCTAAATCTTTGTGTACAAAACATAACTTGGCAGTTTCCGACATTATCACATAAACACAGGTGCTGGTGCAGAAGTTTAGTTTAAGCAGGGCAAGTTCTACGAACCAAGATGCTTTGAAAGATCTTTCAAAATGAATGTCAACAGGCTGTTTACTGTGCAAGCCCTGCCCTGGTATGTTTGACATACCAAAGTGCAACACCTCACATTTGACCCTTGGCCCTCCATCCCAACTGACCTCGACCTCGTAAACTTAAATTGCATTCTTGTCTGCCAACTGCTTATTTTGGTGTTATCTGCAATTTTACTAAAGTATACTAAGGGTTAAGGGTTAAGGACATTGTCATCCAGATTGTTAATGCATAAAACAAACCCAGCATCGACCCTGGTGGCACTTCACTGGTCACAAATGTTGAATCGGAAAACTAACCCTGCATAACTATCCTTTGACTCCTTCCTCCATTCCGTTTTTGAATTCAATTGGCTAGCTCACCTTGGAGTCCATGTGATCAAACTTCCAGACTAGCGTATCATATGGGACCTTGTCAAAGGCCTTACTAAAATACATATAGACAATGTCCACTGCCCTTCCCTCATCAATTCTCTTGGTGACTTGTTCAAAAACCCATCAGGTTCGCAAGACATTATTTCCCATGCACAAAGCCACGTTGACTATGCCTAATCAGTCCATGCCTGTCGAAATATTGATAGATCCTGTCCATAAGAATCTCCCCCTAAAACTTTCCCACCACTGACGTCCGTCTCAGCAGCCAGGAGCTTCCTGGCTTGTCATTGCTGCCCTTTTTAAATAATGGTACAACAGTAGTCACCCTCTAGCCTTCTGGAACTTTACCTTTGCTAAAGATGATACAAATATTTCTGCAAAGGTCTCGCCAATTTCTTCCTTGGTTTCCCACAAGTTAGTTTCCATTAAATAAAAGATGTTTGTGAAATGCCTTGCATTGTGGCCCATTGCATTTGGTTAAGTGTAAGCATGCATTCCCCTGTGCAGAAATGAGATAAAAAGGAAGAAAATCTATCAGTTCCTTTCAGCACGTCTTTAAACGTTTTACTAATAAAGTGTCGTCTGTATTTTGCGTGGGTAAAAAATACATGGTTCATGATAAATAAAGCAGGCAGGAACAAAAATTAGTTTACAAAATCTTTTTGGTCAGAGAAAAGCAAGTACTGTTCTGGATAAAGTTCAATTCAGTTTAGTATAGTTAAGTTTATTGGCACATGTACCAAGGTACAGTGAAAAGTTTTGTTGCGCGCTAACCAGTCAGTGGAAATAATATTGCATCTAAAACAAAAGTGTACTAACTGTCAAGTATACTGTAGTTCCTAAATGGAATTACATTTAGGAACTGCAGCATTTTTAATGAACGTCATTGCCCAAACATCTGTTTCAGCACCCAATTCCAGAACTGGGTGGAGAATACACCACAGCTGTGCTCAGTGTTTCGACATACGTAGTGGTCAGTCATCTCTGAAAGGCACAAACTCTAATGGATCATTTTTTATTTTCTTTCGACAGTATTAAGAAGCTGTCAAGCCAACAGAACAGCAGAAAGCGTGGGGAAAGAAGGATAAAAACATCACAAACAAAAAGCCAAAACGATGAAAGAGATTAAAAAAAAAGTGGAAGGGACAACAGATAGAAGGAAGTAGTTCAGTGCAGCGATATCTTGGACAGAAAAACAAAAATCTTCAGTCAGATTCAGCTCATGGTCTCTCAAAAAGTTGGCTGCTAAACAAGCACTCGATTGAAGCTTCATTTTCATCCAGACAAGGATTGTGTAATGGGGAACACAGTGTGAAAAGACATGAATAACCAAACTCTGAACAAAACAAAGAAACAGAATAACATTGTGCAAAGAAAGATGGATGCTGTTTATTAAAAACAGACGCCAGCCACGTCTTCACCCCATAAAAATGTGCATTCACAATTAAGATCAATACAGTAACTGACAAAAGAAAATTAAACAAAAAAAAATCCTACGGCATTGAATTTATGGAAAAATAATAAATCTATAGCGGTCACTTTCCGCCATACAATAACAGTGGAGCACAGGAACAGGCCCTTCGGCTCATCATGTCTGTGCTGACCATGAGGCCTAATTGAAGTAACCCCATCTGACTGCACATGGTCCATACCCTTCCAGTCCCTGTGTAGTGGCCTACCCCACAGGGACCGCCACACCTGCATGTTTATGTGGGAATGTAATGCTTCTTCAAGACCAACTCCACCACCCCTCTCAGCATGTTCCAGGCAGGGACAAATATTTTAAAACAAATGAAATAAATTGTTTTAAACATTTAAAATAGAAAAGTTAAGTACCAGAACTACACAAGGGCAGCACAGTTGTGCAGCGTTAGAGTTGCTACCATACAGCGCCAGACACTCAGGCCTAATCCCGACTACGGTTGCTGCCTGTACTCCCTGGGATCGCGTGGATTTTCTGTGGATGCTCCGGTTTCCTCTCACACTCAAAGGACATAGGTTTGTTGGTTAATTCGTTTATGTAAATTGTCCCCAGTGTATAGGATAGTGCTAGTGAACAGGGTGATAGCTGATCAGCTTGGATGGTGGGCCACCGAGCCTGTTTTCATGCTCGATCTCAAAAATCTAAAGTCCCCAAGAAGTTGCAAAGTATTGTAGACACAGCCCAGACCATTACACACACTAACCTCCCTTCCATTGACTCCATCTACACTTCACACTGCCTCGATGAGGCCGCCAACATAATGAAGGACAAGCCTCACCGCAGTCACACCCTCTATTCCCTTCTCCCATCAGGCAATAGGTACAGAAATGTGAAAATGCATACATCCACATTCAGGGACAGTTTCTCCCAGCTGTTATCAGGCAACTGAACTCTAGTCACCAACTAGAGAGCAGTCTAACCATTCATTGTCTTTTGGCTGACTGGTTTGCATGCAACAAAAGCTTTTCATTGTACATCAGTACATGTGACAATAAATGAAAGAAACGGAGATATCAGTGGGATGGGGAATTATAACCACAATAACACTTGAAATCTCAATAGAAGTACACTTCTTCAGAATTTCCCTAGTCAATTCGTCCCTTCCGACCCAAACCACCCCCCCCCCCAGGTACTTTCCCATACAAACGCAGGAAATGCAACACGTGTCACTTTACCTCCCCCCTCGACTCCATTCAAGGACCCAAGCAGCCTTTCCAGGTGAGGCAGAGGTTCACCTGCACCTCCTCCAACCTCATCTACTGCATCTGCTGTTCCACTAGTCAACTTCTCCACATCGGCGAGACCAAGCGCAGGCTCGGCGATCACTTCGCCCAACACCTCTGCTCAGTTTGCACTAACCAACCTGATCTCCCAGTGGCTCAGCACTTCAACCTCCTCCCATTCCGAATCTGACCTTTCTGTCCTGGGCGTCCTCCATTGCCAGAGTGAGGCCCAGAGCAAATTGGAGGAACAGCGCCTCATATTTCGCTTCGGTAGTTTATACCCCAGCGGTATGAACATTGACTTCTCTAATTTCAGATAGTCCTTGCTTTCTCCCTCCTTCCCCTCCTCAGCTCTCCCACAAACCAACTGTCTCCACCTCTTCCTTTCTACCCCCGCCCCCCCCTGAACATCAGTCTGAAGAAGGGTCTCGACCCGAAGCGTCGCTTATTCCTTCTCTTCATAGATGCTGCCTCACCCGCTGAGTTCCTCCAGCATTTTTGTCTACCTTCTGCAAAACTGATTGCTTAGATTTTGAAGCAAGACTCAGTGATTGAAGACCATGTTTTCCAACTTGCTCAGTTGGCCTCCAGCATTAGCAGTTAACCTTGCTATTTATTTTCCACACAGCAGTTCTGCACAAATTTTTGAGTCTGCACCCTGCTGTCCAAATAAAGAAACAAAATTCAGAATAATTTATTTTCAATGTCTCTGGTTCAGATGGGGTAGAATTTGATCATCCAACAAATTAAAATCTAAAGAAATGCTAGGTGTCTTGAATTTTTTTGAAGCAATTACATTTAATGAGCCAATTTTTTTCCTGACAAAGACTAGGGTAATTAAAAAGGCTGAACATCTGCTTGGGCAAAGTTAATTTTGAAAAACCAAATGCATTGGACATCAAGGTGATTATTATTTCAACAAATGTTGGCAGGTGGTGCCAATGATGCTTTCACAAAGTGCTTTTAACTGCAATTTTTTCCATTTTAATGTACACCCAACAAACTAATCCAACTATGAAAAGCAAAACAAAAGTAAAACATGTTGGACAATTTTGAACTTGCAAATGCATCTTCATGCCAATGCACTCTTAACTGCAAATCCGACCTTCAGTGGCCATTCTACATCAATCAAGTAATTCCCAACAAAAACATCAACTCATCCAGTCTATGTTAACCATTAAATTTTAAGTTAAGACCTTGCCGTGTACCATAAATGGATATTTCTTTATAATCAAATGAGTATTTCATTTTAGAGCAAATAAAAATGTTACGACAAAACTGCAGCTGAGAGCAGAAAGGAATATCATGCCAGCAACTACACAGAATGTTTTTCATGTTTCATTATCCATTTGGTAATTTCTTTTCATCTTCAAACAAACAAAAGTAGTTGTAATTTAAATATATTCTATATATTAATTAAACTGGGTTATGTTTTTAGAATTAAATTGTGGTCCCATCTAATCTGAAATTTTATTGTCCCACAGTTCATAGATGGGTCTTCAGTCATCAAGGCACTAATATCTGAAGAATGGTCCCAACCCAAAACTTCACTCATTCTTTTCTCCAGAGATGCTCCCTGACCCGCTGAGTCACTCCGGCAGTTTGTGTCTATCTTTGGCATCTGCAGTTCCTTTCCATACTAATATCTGGAATTCCATCCGAAAATAATTTGGACCTGGTACTTAAATAATAGTGAAAATAAATTAGCTGCTTTGAAGTAACAGGATATGTCAAACAAAAATAAAGTTTACCTGTAGATAGATACTGTGGGATAATGGCAAAGGCTTGAATAATAACTTAATTTTTAAATTAACCCCTTTTAATCAAAAAGAAAAATACAAAAGCTACAGAATGGATTGATTCTGAAGGTAAAAGGAACAAGGCACTGGTGGGGAAATTAAATTAGGAGATGTTTACAGTGTAAGGATTGGAGAAGTAGGAGGCAGAAGGCAACTGTGGAAAGTCTTGTCACCAGAAAAAAATGCAATGGAGATGGATGGACTGGGAGAATGCAATGGTGTCTCACAGGAGACAGGATATGAAGAAATAGTTGATATAGCATGCTTGGTCTGTTGGTTTCTAATTAATTTTAGATACTAGCCTATCAAGGAGACGTGAATATTGTTAAGAGTTAGGTGAGGAACAACAGAGTTTGGACCATCTCACCTTTATAGTGAATAAAACGGAGTGGCCGACTCCTTACATTCAGACTAGTCAAATAGAGTTAACAACATTAGCAACAGCTCAAGAACAGAAACCTTGGAGCAGTTATGAAATTAGGCGATGTTCCAGTATTCTACTGATGGCAAGGACAGTCTTAAAACTCCACTTGCAGGCACGTAATATCACGGTTGAGAAAAATGCAAATCAGCTTCCGCCTGTTCCAGAGATGGAATTAATGGACGGGGAATGAAATCTGACAAAGGCCAAAGATTTTACTTTCATTTTTTTCTGACATGAATTTGAAGTAAATGTGACAATTACTAGTCAAAACAGGTGTCATCAGCATTCGTGTAGAAAAAGACTACATGTTTTTGGACAACTTTGCCATGGCTATGATGTAGCCGTGAAGTAAGAGAGGTGAAGGATTGAGGCCACAAACACCAGAGGAGTAAATGTAATATCAAGAAGGAATGCTACTAGTAATGTTCCTTTCACCCTAAATGGATGAAAAAAATGGAAAATCGGTATGCGAAATCCCATCTGGCAGGGTGCTTGAGGATGTCATGGTCAAATGTGTCAAAGGTTTCATGCCGATCAAGAGGCTATGTAACAATCACATATGACATCGTTAAAGATTAGGACAATTTCAATAAACAACCAAGCAACCCTCAGAAAGATGGACAACAAATTGGGAGAATTCTCCATAAAGTTGCTGAATTGGATTTGAAGGGAGGCTGTCATGGCTTACAAGAACAAGTGTTTTTTTGTGAAGTGACAAGAGCATATTTGAAGTAGAGGTAAACGGTGCTTGAGGAGAGCGAACCATTCATTACATTATCTAAAACGGGATCTACAAAGTAAAAATCACACGATCAGTTCCTTCATGGGAACTGAGAAAGGAAAGAGCAGGAAGTGGATCACAAAGACAACATGAATTCATTGAAGTAACAAAAGGACAAAGGGCATTTATTGTCACATACACAAATTGGTGCAGTGAAATTTGAGTTACCATGCAGCACACAAATAAGATAAACACACTTTAGTATTTAACATAAAACATAAAAAACATTCCCCCACAGCAGAATCAAGGTTTCCCACTGTGAGGGTAGGCACCAAAGTTCAGTCCTCTTCTTCTGTTCACCCATGGTCAGGGCCTATTTGCGGCCTCCGCAGTCGCCGCTACGGGCCCGATGTTTCAGGCCCTCGAACGGAAATACACTCTCAGCAGCCCATAGCCTCCAAATCAGCCGCTTCCTACCGGAGACCGCGTGAAATCCACAGGCCGAGCTGGGCGGAGATTCAACGCTGGCGACCTCGGCGAGAGATCCCAGGGCTCCGCGATGTTAAAGTCAGCTCCGCCCGCGGCTGGAAAGTCAACGCCGCCAACAAAGATGATATGAGTGAATAAGCGAGTTCGGTATCTCGATAAACGCAAGGAATCATGGGATTTGTCCACCCCCTCCCACCGACATCAGTCTGAAGAAGGGTCTCGACCCAAAACGTCGCCTATTCCTCCTCTCCATCGATGCTGCCTTACCCTCTGAGTTTCTCCAGCATTTTTTGTCTACCACGGGATTTGTCAAAGGTCATTCTGGATTTTAAAAAGCGAACGCAGCACTATATAAATTGTGTATAAATTGTTAACTATTCTACCAAGGAATTGATCTAGAATTATGTCAACTCAATAGCTTCCTTTCTTGTTCTGCTGTTCACACACTACTTACACAGTTCTAGTTCAATTTATTAATTTGCAATTATGAAATATTCAAAAAGTTAAAGAGTTTATTATTTTCATTTAATCCTTACTGTGTTTGCTACTGGGATAAGAAAATATTACGTGTTTGAAACTTTTTATATCTTTATTCATAATGGACGTGTAAAAATATATTTAATCTGAGGCAGCAATCCACAGCAGCTGAAAGCAATAATTTTAACCTTGGGAAAAACAAAACCAAGAAAGAAAGCAAAAGGTGGAATATCCTCCTACCAGTCCATCAGCTTCATTTAAATGTTCCTAGTCAATGTCTGCAGTGATCTTCGCCGAGAAGATAAATATTTGACTTGGATAAGGGCCAGTTTAGAAAGCGGTTATGCAGTATGCCTAACCTCACCTCTCGAAGAAAAGGTGACAAGTGCCTCAGTTTCCACGATAATTACATGATTGAGGACGATAGGCATATCTAAGCTTTTCTTTAAAATAACTTACCTTACCTTCGGGCTAATTGTGATATCAGCTTACCATTTGTTTTCCCAATTTCTCAGGCATCGACCAAAAATACACCGTAGTCAATTTCCCTTGAGCTCTGCAGGGCAATCAACTACACCTAATGCAATACCACAAATCTAAAGGGTGCTACTGAACAGAAAAAAAAAACTGACGAAGAGAATATTAAGGCATTCTGCAAAAGCATACACTTGGTCAGGCCAGATTACATGAGGAAATGGCAACAGCACTGCATGGAATTGCCAGCAATCTCTTATTTTAAGTGCCACTACTTTTAGGATTACTTTTGAAGTCTTTACTGGCTGATTTCTTCCCCACTGCAGAGAAACAACTTAAAAACCTGCACCAAATAACGAAGTCAATTATATTTATTCATCGTCACAATCTCGCTCACTCACCAAAGCATAAAGCAATAAAATCACCGAAATCATCGTAGTTTGAAATGTAGTTTGAACCACTAGTTAATACACTAGTTAATAGTTTTGAAAGCAGTATTTTCTTACCTCGAAGAAGCAAAACTGGAAAATATGTATGAAACGCAGGTCCGTATACACACAGCTCAGTTGGCGAGAATGTTTATCCCGAATGAACCCATGACCTGGGCATGCACAGTTGTAATACCAAACTCGCTTATTATGGGAACGAAGGGAGTTTGTGACTAAGATGAGGAAGTTTCACCTGAGGCCATGGAAAGTTAAGACAAGTAGCAGCAGAGACGGAGAGTCTCAGTCCAAATGACAAAAGCCTACTAACTTCTTTCATTCCATCATTGGAGCTATAAATTAATAGATAACTGAGCTAATTGTACAAAAGACATCTCCTCTTATGTGAGAAGCATATTCTGTTAATCAGAAAGAGATCTGAAACTACAGAAAGGCAACACGACAGTGCACTGGTAGAATTGCTGCCTTACAGTCCAAGAATCCCGGGTTCGATCCTGACTATGGATGCTGTCTGTACGGAGTTTGTATGTTCTCCCCGTGGGATTTCTCCGTAAACTCCAATTTCCTCTCACAGTTTGGGGGTTAATTGGCTTGGTAAATTGTAAAGTGTCTCTCGTGTGTGTAGGATAGTATTAATGTGCGGGGATCCCTGGTCGGCGCAGACTCAGTGAGCCGAACGGCCCGTTTCTGCGCTGTACCTCTAAACTAAACATAAGGAGAACATTCACACGTTACCAAAATGGGCTACAAACTTTCAATAAATTAGATCCCTTAGTCCACTATGAAATGAAATAACAGCATTTGATGTTACTTATTTTAATTTGCAGACAATCTAAATTAATGGTCTCTGCACAGTTTAAAGAAACTTTATTTACTTGACACACCCTGAACATATAAAGTCTTAATACATATTTATCATCTCAGCAAACGGATCTTTCAGGACCATAATATCACTCTTCATAAATTGTCTGTTAACTTTCAAAAATCTTTCAAAATTTAACTTAAACATGATGCAGTCTAAAACATGGCAAACATAGGCGTTTTCACATTACACTACTTACAGCGGCTTGCAAGATGCAGCATTTATTTTCAACATCTGGGCTTTTCATCTTATCAACAAGGATCAGCAAACAGCCCGCTTCCTTCTTACCAGCTAAATTGACATTAGATTCTTCATTTTAAGCTATGCCGCTGCTGGTCTAAAACTTTATTTTAGGTAACAATTTTAAGCTAATATTTATAAAAGTATATCAGCCTTTCACATGGCTGAGCATGATTAACACCTCAAACTTCCTTTCAGCTTTTTTTCCTTCCTCCTATATCACACCCTAATTCTGCTGCCCCTCCTCCTTTTACCGTCATCACCACACACCAGTTTCTGACAAGATGCTATATTTAAGTGGGACTCTGAAGGGAGCAACTGGAAAGTTGTGCTGCAAAATAGTGCAGTTTCACTGATGAGCTTGACTTGATCTTTGGTCATCACTGTTGCGCCGTTCGACAGCAATCAATCTGATATATTCAAGAGAGAGTTAGATTTTGCTCTTGGGGCTAACGGAATCAAGGGATATGGGGAGAAAGCAGGAACAGGATTCTGATTCTGGATGATTAGCCATGATATCTCGAAGTGCCGAGTGACCTACTCCTGCACCTCTTTTCTATATCTATGCCCTATGTCTATCTCAACAAGAAGCCAGAATGGGTTTTGTCCCTCAAATCAACTGTTTATTACCACACCTGAATGATTATACAATACAAACTTAGCACTATTTCCATCAATAAAGCCATTCGGAAGGCGGCACGGAGCATGGCAATTATTTGCTTGCTGGTTTTAAAAGAGAATCTATCATCCAATATAATCAATCCCCTTTTAAATCTCTTTCCCCATTGTATATCAGTATATCTAGCTGTTGGCATTTCTCCAAAGACTCTTACCAATGCCTTAACTTCCTGAAAAGACTGCATAAATTCAGCATGTCATTAGTGACTCTTACAAACCTCCACAGATGCATCCTAGAACGCATACTCTCACGTTGCATCACAGCTTGGTTTGGCAACAGCTCTGTCCAAGACCGCAAGAGATTGCAGAGAATCATAGATGTAGCCCAGCCAATCATGCAGGCCAGACTCCCACCATTGATGCCATCTACACTTCACATTGTCTTGGGAAAGCAGCGAACATAATCAAGGACCTTTTCCACCACAGTCATTCCCTCTTCTCCCCAACCCCTTATTGCAGAAGACACAAATGCTTAAAAGCACAACACCAGACTCAGGAATAACTTCTTCCCCATGGTTATCAAACTTCTGAATGGTCCTCCCATAAGCTAGGGTATAGCCCAAATCTTCCAACCCATCTCATTGCAAACATTTGACTTTTTTGTTGAGAAATGCAACAGTATAAAGTTGGAACCCTATATTCTGATTCTCGAATTTTTCTCTTTGCTTTACTTGTTGCACGTGTATGGTTTGATTGCATTTATGTATAGTATTATCTGAAAGCAGTCAATAGACAATAGGTGCAGGAGTAGGCCATTCGGCCCTTTGAGCCAGCACCGCCATTCAATGTGATCATGGCTGATAAATAAAAGCTTTTCTCTGTACCAATGCCAATACCATTTTA
The DNA here is from genome assembly GCF_010909765.2 of Amblyraja radiata. Classification (NCBI taxonomy): domain Eukaryota; kingdom Metazoa; phylum Chordata; class Chondrichthyes; order Rajiformes; family Rajidae; genus Amblyraja; species Amblyraja radiata. The sequence goes on from NC_045979.1 coordinate 30,987,270, forward strand.
CAGCTGATGGTAACTCAAGCAGCATCCGTGTATTTATGATGTCCTTGATAGAAAAGCAGATTGCCTTTCTTTAAAGGTGCAAATATTAATTAATTTTCAAACTTTTCAGTGTTTTCAAACTGATTATGCTGATAACTCGGATTGCACACGTTACGGTCATTAACAACGAAAAAACAAAAGATTAAATAACAAAATAAACCAAAAAGGTTGGAAACTCTCTGCAGGTGAGACAACGCCTATGGAAAAAGTAGCTCATGTTTCAAATTGAAGATCCTTCATCAAAAGTAGGAAAGAAAAAAAGTTATGCAAAGAGGTAAGGGATGGATGGAAGGAAGAAAGATTTCTCTCATAGGTCATGCCAGGAAGGCCAATGCAGCAGTTAACGGGCAGTTCATATCAAAATTGAGTTTTATGTATCATGTTGTGAATTAAGGCTGTGGGATATGCCCAGCAGATAAGATAGAAAATATGCCAAAGGCAAAAAATTGTCCAGTTCTCATACAAAGGAAGACTAACTTTAATCGAGCTGTCGAATTCAATATGCCTATAAAGAGGATAAAGTGGTGTTTCACAAAAAAACATTGCCGTTCACTGTTAGTGGGAGTGGCATCAGACAGAAAAGTCAGGGTGGAAGCAAGATGGCAGGTGATTAGAAGATTCTAGTCAACCAAGAAGGCTGAGCATAGGTGGTCTGGAATATTCTAATAAAATGTTGATTATTTCTGACGTTTCAAACATCTTTGCCAAGATTATGACAACTGCAGAATTTAGTCGAAAACAAATAAAAAGCCGCAGTAAGATTTTTAACACAAGTTATTAGCACGACAATTAGAACCCCACCCACATTTATTTCTGAACTGAACATTATATTTAGCAATAGGATAAATTACAAATTATCAGCAACATATCTGAATCTTCAGTGGATCAAAAATAGCTGTATACCCTATTACATACAAGGAAATATAAAAACACCCTTTAATTTCAGTGAATATTTTTAGTTAGTCAGGATACAAACAAAATAATCCCAGTACTTTACATAAACTGTTCAGATAATTAGCTATACAAGATTACAAATTAAAGCCTACATTTATATCTTAAATAGATGTTTTTCTTTCCACAAATAGTTTAGTCTACCCATGCAAAGTTGAGGACAGACTCCGAAAATTGGGCATGTCGACCAATCTGCAAGTTAAACACAGCTTTTATTTGAATTTGAAACTAGTCTGAACATTCATTCATTATTAAGACAACTGTGTTTGCTTTGTTACATAGAGATGTCCCACAATTCAGGTTATCAATGTAATACGTTTGCAGGCATTGACTTGAACCCATCTTTTTTAAAAAAGCATTAATTTTTCCTTTCAGAATTTTACTTGTTGATAATAACAAAACTGACAATTTATCTAAGCTTACATAATTTTTAAACAAATTTTATTTATTTAGCGAATGCAAAGTCCTTTAGCCAAGCAGTTGCCTCTTGATCTGCTGTATGAAGGGTATGTATGCTGTATGAGATAGTAGCATCCTTTATTAAAATAATTTATCTCCAGTTTTGGGAATTGGTCAATTAAACACCATATGCCATTAATATCACTGGGTATTTGTTTAAATATCAGCTATACTGTATATTTCCCTTTAGACTCCTCCAGTCAGGTTGTAAATATTCTTAGCAGCAGTAATCAATGTGAATTCCCAACTACATTAATCGTACTGAATAATTGGCTTCATTTTAATAACTTAAATAAAGATTAAAACATTCCTGTAAAGAAAAGTTAGGCATGACAAAATATATAGATATATCTGACTGTTGAATTTTGTATAGTTTTATCCATTTTTATTCTGATTAATGCGGGATGAGGTGCAATTTGAATACTCATTTAGCTTTACAAAAATCCAAAACTTGCCCACCATCAGGTGTGAATAATGTTTAATTGTCATGTATACTAGGAAAGAAACAATTACATACTTGCTGCAGCTTTGCAGGCACATTCACGCTACAACATAAATATATACAATAACACAATAAACAATCAGTAATACGAGGTAACTAGACTATAACAGTGCAAGCCAAAGTACACAGTGCAAGCTATACAACGTCTATAGTAGTTTGGTGCTGAGGTTAGGTTGTGGGTAAAGTTGTGCCGTGTGGTCGAGAGCCCGATGGTTGATGGAAAGAAGCAGTTCTTGAGCGTGGGGGTAATGGTTCCCACACTTCTGTACCATTCCCCTGATGGGAGTAGAGATGAAAGAGTGTGGACAGGGTGGTGTGGGCCTTTGATGATATTAACTGTTTTCGAAAGGCAACATCTCCCTTAGATCTCTTTGATAGTGGGGTGTCAATACCAGTCAAGGACTGGGCAAGGTCTGACACTTTCTGCAGCCTCCTTTGTTTTTGGGTGTTCGGGTTACTGAACCAGGCCATGCTGCAACCAACCAGTAGGCACACTACTGTACACATGCACAAATTTGACGGAGTATTCTCCTCAGACATCCAAGGAAGGAGATGCGTTGATAAGCTTTCTTTGCGATTGCATGACTGAGTTGGGTTCAGGACAGCTCTTCAGAGATGTGCACGCCCAGGATCTTGAAGCTGTTGATTCACTCCACTGCCGTCCCATGATGGAGGCGTAGAGTCAGTGTCAAAATTAATGTGATCATCTGTTCAACTTGTATCATTTAGTAACAGTACTATGAAATTTCTTTTGGACATTAAAGGTGATTTTTGAATCCAAGTGATTTTGGCAATAACAAACCACAAGCCTATTTGTGCAACAGAAGTAAGCTTGGGCAGTTACAGTCAGTCTCACGATAGGATATATGTTAACATGCTCCCTGGTCCAAATCTCCCATGCTGACCAAGGTGCCAAATCCAAGCTGCACCTGGTCCATATCCATCTAAACATTTTCTACCGATGTACACGTCTGTTAAATGTTATTGTACTTGGCTCAACTTAATCTGGAAGCTCATTGCATATACACCCATCACCACGGTGAAAATGTTGCGCCTCAGGTTCCTATTAAATCTTTCCCCTCTCACCTTCAAACTAAGCCCTCTGGGTCTTGATTTCCCCATCTTGGGGAAAAAAGACCGCATTCACTCTATCTGGTCATCCCATGGGTAGCTTCCATATTGAAATTCATTGCACACTGCAAAACATTTTAATGCACCTTAGCTTTAAATGTCCACCCTCTTATCTTGCAATTATGTTCCCTTGTTTAAGACAATCCCCCATTATAAGAAGTGTGTCAATGTATCATGAGACAGACCAACTCTCCAAGCTTATTTCTGTTGAACAAAAAGGATTCATAATGTCCAAAGGAATTTCATAGTAGTTACTAAATGATATAATTTGAACTGATGATCACAAGATTTTGCAAAGATGTAATTTCATGCAGTTGAGGAGACAGCTGCATGAAATCTAAATCTTCCTGCCGTTGATTGGCAAAAAAGGGATGAGCAAAGACCCTGAAAAGAATCGATGTGGGAAGTAGAAATTGTGACGCAGCAGCAACAGAAATCAAAGACAATAGACAATAGGTGCAGGAGTAGGCCATTCAGCCCTTTGATGTGATCATGGCTGATCATCCCCAATCAGTACCCCGTTCCTGCCTTCTCCCCAAATCCCCTGACTCTGCTATCTTTAAGCCCTATCTAGCTCTCTCTTGAAAGTATCCAGAGAACCTGCCTCCACTGCCCTCTGAGGCAGAGAATTCCACACTCACAACTTTGTGTGAAAAAATGTTTCCTCATCTCCGTTCTAAATGGCTTACCCCTTATTCTTAAACTGTGGCTCCTGGTTCTGGACTCCCCCAACATCGGGAACATGTTTCCTGCCTCTAGCGTGTCCAAACCCTTAATAATCTTATATGTTTAATTAAGATATCCTCTCATCCTTCTAAATTCCAGAGTACACAAGCCTTGCCGCTCCATTCTCTCAGCATATGACAGTCCCGCCATGCTGGGAATTAACCTTGTAAACCTACACTGCACTCCGCCAATAGCAAGAATATCCTTCCTCAACTTAAGGGACCAAAACTGGACAGTATACTCCAGGTGTGGTCTCACTGGGGCGCTGTACAACTACAGAAGGACATCTTTGCTCCTATACTCAACTCATCTTGTTATGAAGGCCAACATGCCATTTGCTTTCTTCACTGCCTGCTGTACCTGCATGCTTACTTCGACCCAAGCTTTGGCCTCCTTTCCATCCCTTGCCTTTGTCCACCCATCTGCCAATCAAAACCCACTGCCAGTATCTACCTATCATTGAAGCTAGACACAAAATGTTGGACCCGCTGAGTTACTTCAGCACTTTGTGTGTGTTTTTTTCATATCGTTTACCCTCGTACACACCTTGAAGACCATCCAGTTGCACCTCCACATCACTCATCCCAATCATCTCAGTCCATGTACCACAAAAATTATTCTTATTACTTCAGTCATGTCAGAACCTTAGTATTTTAATAACCTCAAAGCTGACATTATAAATTAGCTTCATAAATCTGCCATTACAAACCCTATTCAGCCAACATCCTCTTCAATTATCTATTTTATTTCCCAAGTTGATTTGCATCATTAAATTTAAATCCCGTTTCCTCTTCAATGGTTTAATTTCCCACAATTGAAGAGATGCCAGTCAAAATGGTCTCCAATCTGCAGCTGTTATTATTAACATTCTATCATTTCTCTCTGGAGCACCAAGGGAAAGATCTGACCACACTGCTTGGTTCCTTCAGTTATACTTCAGTACATTTTTCTGGAAAAGGCACATAATCATTGTGATGTTTTAGCATAGACCACAATTAATATAAAATGTCTATCAATCCTAACCAAACTGGGTCTCATTCATTCCTCAATGGACACTGGTAAAGCAAGATTAACTATGCAAATGAATTACTTCGTTGCTAGAATGACCAGAAGAATGGGACGTACCTTGAGAAAGGAAATAACGAAGAATTTCTTGAGGCAGTGGGTGGTGAATCTGTAGAATTCATTGCCACAGATATTTTTAAGGCAGGGATAGATTCTACATTAGTACGGGTTGTTGGGGGTTATGGGGAGAAGGCAGGAGAATAGGGTTGAGAGGGAAAGATAGATTAGCCATGATTGAATGGCAGAGTAGACTTGATGGAACGAATAACCCAACTCTGCTCCTATGGCTTATGAACTTAGGAACTTATGATGACCATTTAAAGCACAGACAGAGAGAAATGTAATCATCTGCATTAAAATGTCTCAACTTGCTGATATATGTTTTAAGATTTAAAAAGATTCTCAACACTTCACATCAAGTTTATAGATCGTAGTCAGAAGCAGGAAGCTCAGGTCAAATGCATGACCTTGCTGGTGCAACAATTTCTATTTTGGACCCAGCCTATTATTTGTCCTAAAAATAGCCACTACTAATCCCTTCAAAAGAAGAGGACAACCCAATGCATACTGAGCTCACATGAACTGGAACAGCAATCAAGTTTTTTCAACAAGCAAAATATAGCAGAGGCGAAAACAGAAAAAGCTGAAAATACTTAAACCCTTGTCCTACTTAGGAGACCTAAACAGCAACCTCTGGTGACCTTGCCCGCCACCCAAAAAAAATCAAAGTCGAGGTGACCTGCAACCTCCTACCACCTCCCACGCATAAGTTGAAAATCTTCCTCGACTATGAAGAAAACCGGCTTCGACTAGACCTGCGACTAAAAAATTATCAATTTTTAAAACGGCAAACTGTATTTTAAAAACCTATTTTTAGTCGAAGCCGGTTTTAATCATGATGAAAAAATAGCAGCAACCTAGATGAAGCCTTGACCACGCGGAAACCACTTTCGACCATTAGGGAGAGTGACCAAAACCTCCGGTGAACTCATGGAAACGTTGGGTGACGAGCAAGGTCACCAGCGGTTGCTGTTTAGGTCTCCTAAGTGGGACAGGGGCTTTAAAGGAGACCATTTGTAGCTGTAGAAGATAGACAAAAAATGCTGGAGTAACTCAGCGGGACAGGCAGCATCCCTGGAGAGAAGGAATGGGTGACTTCCTGGGTCGAGACCCTTCTTTTTGTAGCAACAGAAACAGATTAAACATTTTTATCAAATAACTTTTAGCAGAATTAGCTTGTTTCCAAGTTAGATGGCTCCAATGTGTATAACCAGTTTTCTTGCTTTTATCTCTTTTCTCAGTGACAGGTGCCATACAACTTCTCTCAATAATGGGAGATGATTTCAGAATTGGAGCAAAATGAATAATTCCAAGCATTCCCTTTATTAGGAAACCCAGGTGCGAAAAGTCATCTGTGGTGGATTAAGTTAAACCCCAAATTTAAATATCAAAAATACTATTGTTGCGGCAATTTGCAATTCATGTTCAATGTTTACAAGAAATGTATTAAAATACGATTACAAAGTTTCCTGGAGAAAATATGCGCTTGCGACATATTTCTTTCAAAATGCAAGGATTTTTGTTTTTCACTCTGGAAAATTGCTAGATTATACATCACTGCAGAATAGTTATTTAACCTTGTGTAAATAATTCTATATTTCATAGTATCATTAGATAAAGCTGCAATTTAACGCCACTTTGCTACTGCTTACGTCTAGACATGGTGGAGATCCTACAGTTTAGTTGCCTTTTCAAGCATAGTGGACAGCAATCCAATCATCCTGCTGCCCTTGTTCATTGTGTCTGCAGAAAACCATTACTCTAGTTTTGAACATTCAAACCTTCAGCAGATCAACAGCTGGCTATTTGATTTTTTCCACATGAAAGACAGTTTTGAGAAACACAGATGATACTGAAACATTAATTGCATCATCAATTCTACATGACGATATTATAACAATTAATATCCCATAACATTAACAAAGGATTGGTTTTTAAATGGACAATGTTGTCAATGGAACTTAAAAAAAACAGAATATGCAATTTATAGAACAGATAGAAGCTTGATTTCACCATGTTTATTTATATCATCTATGACTTTGTCAAATTATCCTCAAAAATATACTATTTGGGATATGACCTATTACAAATCTTTTACTGATGGTGCAAGCATTTGAAAATGACAAAGCAGTGCCATGTAACATTAAAACATGCATCCTACCCTTAATACAGTAACATTGAGGCAAATTCAAGCTGTTTGCAGACCCATTCCACCCCACATTCCCGATTTTCTCCTATTTATTAGCATCATTCATCATGCTAAACACTTTGAAATACCATGCCCCTGCTGATGCTGTCAAAGTGCAGCAAATGTGTGTGGATATAACAAACCCCTTGTACGCACATAAAAAATGATCCACGTTAAGATGCAGGAGTGATAAGATTGGCATCTCATTTTCTCTAGTGGTAAAAGCTAAAAATAGACATAAACGGAGAAGTAAACTTCATTTTTAATTTATCCTCCTTTTCTTGTAGTGTTCACACCCAGGTAAGAAAGCATTAAGCTCGTACCTTGAAATTAATAATATTGTATGAGAAATATGTTCATTTTAAATAGCAAGATGTCAGAAGCAACAAATTCCTTTTTCATCACCAAGGCAAATAATAATTCCATTTCCCAGGCTCCTCATTCAGGTTTCTCTAATGGTTTGTTACAATTATGGTTAACACACTACAACAATCACCCTGCAGCTTGCCAACTTTGTCACACAACGACTATTTTGATGCTGCCCCACCCTAACCAGGTTTACCTGGAAGAAGCTGTTTTTTTTTTCATTTAAGCTGAGGATATAGCAATATGAACCCTGTGGCAATAAATTCTGCAAAAATCATACTGGATTTAAGAATCATTCTTATATACGTCACATAACACATCCAGCAAAGCCAGTTCCAATTTGTTCATAATTTCACGTTTTCAAGTTTTAAAATTGTTAGAAGTAAGCAACGTTTATCATCTCACAATTACTATGATTATGAACGAACAGACAAAAGAAAATTAATCCTACACAGGTGAAAAATTGTTCTTAAACCAGGGGCAACTGATCTTCAGAAATAGTAGCAGAGATGGTGATTCAAATGCTTGTGTCTTATTAATTTATGTGGTCCAATTTGATATCCATGTTATTTCTAGCCATAAGACATGGCCAGTTATCAAATAATATTTGCAGTATGTATTTCAAATGTTATGCTTTATGCAAATATACCAATCAGCAATGCAAGTTCTTTATAACACCGTAAATGTGTTTAGTGATTTTTTGAAATACAAGAATTAAAAGGTTCCATTTTGACTGAGTGGAGTATGTAGATTCTGTCTAAAATTGCATGGGGTTCCTCACACATCCCAAAACGTGCTGGTAGGATAAAAGGTGGGTATAAATTACCCGTCAATAAATGGCAGAAAGTTTCAAAGAGAAGGTGATGGGTACGTGCAAGAGAGAATAAGTTGCAAGGTCCAATTATTATTAAAAATCATGCTGGAAAAATAACTTGCCTGTTGCAAGTCCGAACCACACGGGCCTCCAACCCTTTCATCCGTCATAGACAGAATGAATTACTTTAGTTATGCGATTTTATGTAACACAAGGTTTCTTTGAAATGCAATCATCTTAAAGCAGAACTACCTTTCACTCATTCTGATATCTCAATGGCAGAGTTGGTGTGGCAATGCTCATCAGAAACATCTCGGGACCTACAGTTTAATTCGACTACGCAAAAATTATGCAAGCTGTTCTTTGTTTACGTTTAGATAAAATGAAATTAAACTTGATAAATTGTCAACAGTTTTAAAAGTTTGACAAACAATGTTTTGCTCGGGTCACATCACTTCTAATCTGACACATTGACAATTGAACTACTTTGTCCACTGCAGTTATTCCACCACTGCAGGCTGTTATGGAACAGACAGAAAATGAAAAGCGAGTATCAAAGGTCTAAAACCCGAGGAACTGGAGAGACCCAAGCATTTCAAACTCAGAAATAAAATAAAATAATTTATACTATAAAGCTAAGGGGAAACACAGTATAGCAATCATAATAGCTAAAAATAATCAACATAAAATATTAACTTTGATTTGTTTTCTGCTAAAGCTGTCTGAACTTAAATCTTTACTGCAAAGTACAAATTTATTTTAATTATGCATAATACAAATGATTAAAATTTACTTCCTTGGGAACTCTTGTAACATTTACCTATTAGTTAATTTTATTCCAGTTATTCTTTACTCCATGATCCAAACTCTGTTGATTGTAGGGATTTAAGACGAAGGTGAACATTGACAACATAGAATCTTAACAATAAGCAGGGCAACACTATCAATTTGTCCCACTCCCCAAAGCCTAAAGATGCACTTTGTAACATTGAAATCCAAGGAAGGTCTTTACCTTGTCGGTGTTTCTTTCTGACTCTTCACTCGCTGGATGTGTAACGATAATTTCTCCGGCAGTAATTGAGGTGTCCGTAGTGGATGATGATCTGGGTCTGTACTGATGCTGTTGTAAGATTGCAGTCAGTGAACTGTCCTGAGGTGCTTTACGCGCAAGATGAGGGCTTCCTTTCTGGGCTTCACTGGATCCACTTTTTGTTCTCCTGCTGCTGCTGTGGAGACTAGCTCCTCTCTTGATGGATGGTCGAGCCCGGATCTGCTGTAACACTCTGTTGAAGGCTGTGGGACGAGCAGGAAGATCATGGAGGGACACAGCATAGGATACGCGATGCATTTCAGGAGATCGTTCCTTTTCATCTGCAGAGTCATGATCGGAGTGGCCATAAGGATGATGGAGTTGAGATGAATCCTGCATACTCTGATCACGCTCCCGAGACCGCTTTCGATGATGGAAAAGCTGCTTCAAACCATGTCCAAACATACCACCTGAACCACCTCCTTCAGATAGTTGCTGGATTTTCTTAAAGACAAAAGTAAAGAAAATAAAATGTCATCGTTAGATCCCTTTCTTAGAGGTATGCTTTCTTGTTCATGATCTCACATATCCTCCTTCAATAATCGAGTAAGCAGTCTATTAGCATTTTGTTCAATGAAAAATATCAAATACATGTCAAAAAACAAACAATTGTGCTTCAGTCTATTCATGTTTTTTCCCTGCCATTCCAATGCTGTCATCAATAGGCCTGTATCTGACACATTATAAACATTGGCAATTTTTCATAACAGAACCTTCAAATTGGTGCAGAATGGGAGCACAGACCTTTTCCAGCAGAAATGGAAAGGAATAAAGTACCAATTATTTTGAATGCTAACAGACAAGAAGAACAAGGGAAGAATAAAAGCTACACAAACCTAAATATTAAAATTGTAACATGTCCAGGAAGATTATCAACACATACTGCTTTCATTTAGGACATTATTGCATCATACAATACATATAACACCTCTGGATCACCAAGTCCACAGTGACCAAGTGAAGATTTAGACTACATTTATATTAATTCCACCTTATTCTCCCCATGTTCCCATCAACACCCACAGATGCCGCCTCTCATTACAATCTATTGGCATTTTATGGTGGCCAATTAACCTACCGCCCACACATTTTTGGGACATGGGAAGAAACTGGAGAGGAAACCCATGCCATGGGGAAATTAAATACAAGCTCCATGAAGGGAGCGTTCAAGGTAAGAATTTAACCCGGTCGCTTCCACTGAGGCAGTTTCTCCACTAGCCATTCAAAGCATAATTCCTTGGTGATCTTATACTTTTTTCACCCAAATTTGCCTCACAACATCCAGTATTAGGTTTAAGCTCCTCACATTTTCAATATAAACCATAACAATGAATATTGAATATCATATATTTTTTATCTGTGGCACACTATTCAACTACAAGCAGTAGCTTAACCAAGCCCAAACATATTCTTTGCCATCGGTCGACCAGTCATGATCAGAAACAAGTTAGAATATTTTTCATTACCCTGCTCTCTTGCATGGCAGCAATTGCTTCAAGCCATGCATGGCTGAAATCCTGACTGATTATCACTAAGCTGGCCCCATAGCAGAAGCGTCCACGTCGCGGGGCTGGAAACTGGAAGTATCCTGAGCTAATTCTGCTGCCACCATCATCTATTGCGACAAGTGATGGCTCCCACTGATTATCGCCGGAGGCTTGCGTCCTTTTCCGGACGGACGATGACAGCGAGGCCAACATTTGTAACAAGATGGACACGAAAAGAAGATCATTAAGCTTACATTTTTCACATAACATCATTTTTATGCATCCCAGCAGCTGAAAAGTGAGATCAAAACAATTCTCTAAGATTTGCAATTCCATTCCTGCATATGGTTGCTATCTCAGTTCAACCATGAGTAGATAACTGAACTCAGAGTCAGTTGTACGGCACAAAAAATAAACCCCACCATGTCTCCACCAGTCATCAAATAACCATCCATACCAGTCAATTTAACATAACTTTTCTCATGGTCTCCAATGTCTTGTCGATTCAAGTGCTCATCAAGACAAGTTGAATGCAGACTAAGTTACTTCCACCACCCTCGGAGCTAGGCCATTCGAAGTTTCTCTGAAAAAATCCTCCTCAGATCCATCAAAACTTTAGTACATGGCTTAAATGTCCACTCTAAATTTTCCATTTATACTTGGACAGAGGCAGAAATAAATCATGACACTGAAATATATCATATTAGTTGACCATTTTAAACGGCACGATTTAAGACTCATCAAACCAGCTCGACAACAAATTGATTGATAACCCACAGTTTAGAATCACTGATGTACAAAACCGACTCTTTTTTCACCTGGTTAATTTGTACAAATTAAAAATTATTTTCTTTAAATAAAATCATTTATTCCCTCAGTGGTACTGTTAAACATGACACCTGAATTAATACTAAGATAGGTCACCTCTGATCTGATCCTTGACATGTGCTGAACATGATCACAGCAAGTGGGGATATCATATTTAGCTTCTGGGGGGGGGGGGGGGGGGGGGGGGAGGGAGGGAGAGATGGTTGGTTTTGCAGGGACCACATTGGGCAGATTGGTGGGAAGGGAGCATGCATTCAGAGGCTGGATCTTATTCTGCCAACATCTTGGACTTTAGGTAGAAATTGATGGATTTTTCCAATAGTACGGGTGTCAGGGGTTATGGGGAGAAGGCAGGAGAATGGGTTTGAGAGGGAGAGATAGATCGGCCATGATTGAATAGCGTAGTAGACTCGATGGACCAATATGCCTATTTCTGCTCCAATAACAATGAACTTAATACCCAAATACACAACCACAAAAATAACATGAAATCATAGCAAAACACCATCACTTGTCAATCTTTAAAGGCAGGCCAAGACAACTTCATCACATGCGAAAGCAAAATTGAGAATTGACTACCGAAATGGCTGGAACAGAGAGCCCTTTTCACATTAAAATGTCACTGTTCCATTTTCACAATTAGTCAGATTTGGAGTGCAATGCATTGGATTTACATTTTCCCACTAGCATGACATTGGATAAATTTGAACACTAAGTAATCCATGAACTTGGAATTTAACTGTTTTAGCCATGTTAAGATTTCTTCTCTCAAACACAACTCATCATTGAGCAAGACCGTAACTCATTTCCCGCAATAAATTAATCTTATTACTCGCCTGGGACTGAATCTCACCCAATCCTTTTTTTGCAACATAGTATTGTTAAACAAAGTGTTTGAACAAATAGATCTTACTCAAACCACAAAGTTCTCACTTAACCACTTGCTACACAGCAGAAGCAAGGCACAACTGAATCCATTGTTTATGGTCTGACAAACTGACGGACAGTGGTTTAGAAGTTAGAGAATTGATGCAGAACCATAATCAGTTTTTGATAACAGCAACATTTAACATCACAGAAACTAAAAAGAATTGGCCAGATTGTATTGCAGATTGCCCTTTGCAACTAAACAACTTACAACGATACATGCGAAAATTGAAAATTTACAATATGTTCATCCTGAGATTTGTTTCCCAGACTTAATGATTCAGCCAATGCCTCAATTACTACAGAGCTTCCAAGTTTGATTATTATCGCTCTCTTTAATAGAGCTTCAGATAATGCAATGAAGACAGAAGAATGAAGAAGCTATTACTTTAAAAAAAAAACAAGGCAACTGAATTGCTATTACATGATTAAGTCCTCCACTTTCCTGCATTAGACACAAAGTCACACAGCTAAAAGTAGTGTTGTCCAGAACAAATTTTACCATTTGTACAAAGGTAATTCAATAATGTTCTGGGGGAAAGGGGGGGAATGCTGATAGGATCAACAATCCACAAGTTTAGACTAATGTCCCTTGCATATTATTAGTTAATTAAACAATCTGGAATAACAGGTATGTATAAATAGGTCTAAATTGTACAAATGAGTGCAATTGTCTTTATAATGTTCTCATTGCTGTCCAACATGGCAGTTAAATATTAAATGGCATGATAAATCACAGTATTTTAAAAATAGAACCAGATTAAAACAGAGGAAGGACACACCCAGCCTGTTTGACTCCAATGTCACCCTTAAGCCAAGGCCCCTCCCAAAATACAGGGTCGGGGTCAGGGGATGGGGAGGGACGAGTGAAGGGTAATAAATTACCCGAAACTAAGAGTAATGAATCAATTTGACACAATGCACAGACTCGTACATTTCAACCAAAATCTCAGATTCCACGTCACTCATCCCTCCCCATCCCCTGACCCCTACCCAGTATTTGTAGGAAATGCCTCACCTGTCACCACATCTCTTCCCTCACCATCACCCAGGGACCAAAAAGCCATAAACGGAAAGATCTGGTGCCCAACATTTGCAAAACGTTGATGTGCAGGTACAGCATATAACAATGTCGACTTGTAAAATTATATATTTTTAACTGCTTGGGGAAATTAAATGCCAAAGCAAGGAGGTTCTGTTTCAGTTCCACAGGGAACTTTCTTTGAACTGCTGATGTATAACTATCCCTCCTTGCTTAAGGAGACCAATACTGCACACAGTGAGACAGAACACCGTGTGCAGTATTGGTCTCCTTATGCAAAGAGGGATAGTAATACATCAACAGTTCAAAGAAAGTTTACTACATGAATGTCTGGAAGGAACATGTTGTCCCATGGTGCAAGATTGGCAAGGTTCATCTTTTATCTACATAGTTTTAGAAAAATGAGAACGAACTTGTTTGAAACATATGTTGAGGACATAGATTTAAGGTGAGAAGGAAAAGATATAAAAAGGAGCAAGTTTTCCCCCACACCTAGGGCGGTGAGTATATGGATCGAGCTGACAGAAGAGGTAGTAAAATGTACTGAGTTCAACAGACCATTCCAATCATTATGTTGGATCAATCATCAGTCATTGTCTGATCCACGAAGCAAACATCTCAGTGATTTCCCAATTTCACTCCCTGCATTCAGAAAGAAAACATCTTAAGCCTTTAATTCCTTTCCAGCAGCAGAATTTAACAACATACATTATGCCACATAATCAACATAGTTAGAATAATGTGTCCATCTAACCAAATCCAGATCTTTATTAAATTAAAAATTGATTGAATTCATTTTTGTCAACTTCAGCAGAGATGAAGCTGACATTATTTGATGAACTTGACGTTATTTGATGAACCTGTTTCACAAATCATTGATTAAGAATCATGACTCTGCTCAACCTGCTGTCACGTTCTCATCTAATTCAAGCACATTGGAAGGACATTTCTAAAATCTGTAAAATGTTTTCTTTTTGTGGATATTTTATTCTGTTCAAAATGTATAGCTCATCTCTCCCCATTAGCTTGTAATATGATGATTGTTGTTATTGAATGGATTTTCAATTATCTTATCAGTAGATGAACACAGTTACACTATTCACTGCTGCGACAATAACAGAAAGATTCTAGAAACAGATTGTACAGCCCTGTAAATATAAAGGCAATTATGTGCCCAGAAACAAACTGAGACGTGATGGATTATAACCATAACAAATATTGTTTCAGAGATTTGCAGAAGCTGTTGTACATCTTTTTTTCCCCCTTTACCTTAACAGTCACTGTTTCTCATTGTTCTATCCGTCCTCTCTCTCTGGTTCTTGAAAGAACAATCTCAAACACAATACAATACACAGCAGCATTCTATCCAACATTTATCATCACAGACTGGCGATTCAGAAATGCAATTCCTACTCCAGCAAGGATACAAACAAGAAATGGTATAGTGGACAGGGAAGTGGTTTGTCTCAGGTCACAACAGGATATAGATCAATGGGGAAAGTGAGCAAGGAAATGGGAGATGGAATTTAAACCAGACAAATACAAAGAGAATCACATGGGGAAGTTACACCACTGCACGATATACCCAGTGAATGGCAGGCCCATGGAAAGTGTTGCTGAATAGAGAGACCTTGGGGTATAAGAACATAGGTCCCACAAATAGCGACACAAGTAGACAAGTTGAAAATAAGGCATACTGTATGCTTACCTTCATCCGCAGAGTCAATGACTACAGCAGTTGGAATGTCATGTTACAGATACAAAATATTAACTTTTAATATTAACTTGTCAGGCATCATTTGGAGCATTGCAGGCAGTTCTGGTTAACTTGCAGGAAAGACATGATTAAGCTAGACAGGGTGCATAAAAGATTCACAACTATGTTGCCTGGCGGTCTTGAATTATCAAAAGAGATTGGATAGGCTGGGTCTATTTTCCTGGAGCATTGCAGGCCAGGCTTTGCAAAATTAAGAGGGGCACAGATACTGTAGAAAACAGAGTCATGGTAAGAGAGTAAAATTAAAGGGCAGAGGTATATGGTGAAAGGAAGGTGGGTAAACAGGGATGAGAAGTAAATTTGTTGCACCAAGTAGTTATGTGGAATAAGCTGTCAGTGGAGGCAGTGGAGATAGGAACAATAACGATGTTTAAGAACCATCTGCAGAGGTACTTGAATTAGCATAAAATGTGAATTAATGCAGGCAAGTGGGATTAGTTGTAACAAGCATGATAGACAGCGTAGAAGTGGTGGGCTAGCGGACCAGACTCTACTTCTCAATGATTCTCGGCTGATTTTCTTCTAAGCATAAACAGGTGACTGCAGGCTCTATTTACTGTTCTGACCTGAACAAATTAAATCATCAAAATGGAAATTAATCATGCGGCCCTTCATGCTTGATACACGAGTAGTCCACAGCTTAGGCACAGCTTTGAGCAAGGGCAAGGGGGAATATCTAAAAATTTCCATCTTCCTTTCCCACTTCATCTGAACCCCATGAATTGCCTACAATATAATCCTAACTTGAAATTTGTAGTTTTATGTCTGTAATGGTTACCAGTACCTTCGACCATTAAATCCAATATTAACATTTGTAACTGCTAGTGGGCGGGAAAAAGAGATGGAAGCTTCAGCTATTTCACAATCAACTCTCCACCCCCAATCATTTGTTCCAAGTATCTGAGCATCAGGACCAGAAAACAACAAAGCCCAGACATCACAAATCCTTTTGAAATGACAGATCAATTCTGGGTGCAACAAAACATTTATTCAGAATGAGTCAGCAGAAGGAGGGGCAAGATGAAGCAGAAGGAACCTCATCACTATGATGCAATACATGCATCAGCAAAGCCAATCACAACAGAAAACCATGACATCTTCTTGCGTATGGCGTGCACAGCCTAAAGTTGTAGGACAACTTGTTCTATTTGATCTTATTTGATTGTGCACGCCAGGTTGATTGCATTCGTCGAAACAGGACAGACCATGTGAAGGTTGCAATCTCCCACCCCAACCATGACATGATTAACCGGAAAACACATCATCATGAACAGCCAAACAGCTTTCATTTGAAGCAACTGCCATTTGTTCAGGTTTAAGAACTAACTTTGCATACATGTTCGGTCATTTCAAAACTGGCATCTCCCTAACAATGAAAACTTGCCGAGTTGGGTCCTGCAACATAAATCCTCATGTATCCGTCTTCAACTTGGAGAAATAACAGGTGCTGATGACTCTGGTGTCAAATGTCATTTAATCACCAATGTTCCTCAATGATTTGCTGGCATTCCACCAGGAATTCTCAGCTTCATGCCTCATTACAGCCTTGATCTAAACATAAACAAAAGACCCAAATTCCAGACATCCACCAACATGACAGGCAGAGACATCAAGACAACTCTAAAATAAGTGTACTCAGAGCATCTGTGCAAACTGACTGTAGTTGTATCACTTGAGTTGCTCAGTAAGGAAAAGGGGAGTAAAATGGACTCTGCCCTCAAGAGTTCATAAGAACAAGAAGTGGTTTCACCAGAGGATAAAATTGAGGGTACATTACAATTATGAGGCCATCAGATTATTTCCTTTAGTAAGGGAGACACACTAGGGTGCAGAATCTTAGGCTATGAGGAGAGTCACTTAAGTCATCTTTCAGGAGGAATTTCCGCTCAATGTGTTGTGAAACTTTAGAATCTCTACCTCAGAGAATCTCTACCTCAGTAAATGTAACACAAATAACAGCATTCTGGGCAATATGGAGAAAGGCAGTTAAGTTTGTTCCTGGGATTTGCATTTCAAGGGGAGATTAAGCAAAAGGCACAGATGAATGAGAGATGGTCTCATTGAAAGAAGCAAAATACGTGTGGGTCTTGACGGGGTCGATGCAGAGCTGAGGTTTCCCTTGGTTGGGGTGTCTAGAACCAAAAATTTCAAAGAGTGGATGATCTTTCAGCATAGGGACAAGAAGAAATTTCTTCATTTATGGAATTCTTTATCTGCGAGAAGTGTGGAGCTCAGCTTTTGTGTATATTTGAGACAGAGTTTGATATATTTTGAATTACTAAAGAAATCAAGAATAGACAATAGACAATAGGTGCAGGAGTAGGCCATTCGGCCCTTCGGGCCAGCATCTCCATTCAATGTGATCATGGCTGATCATCCCCAATCAGTACCCCGTTCCTGCCTTCTCCCTATATCCCCTGACTACGCTATTTTTATGAGCCCTATCTAGCTCTCTCTTGAAAGCATCTAGAGAACCTGCCTCAACCGCCCTCTGAGGCAGAGAATTCCACAGACTCACCACTCTCTGTGAGAAAAAGTGTTTCATCGTCTCCGTTCTAAATGGCTTACTCATTCTTAAACTGTGGCGCCTGGTTCTGGACTCCAACATCGGGAACATGTTTCCTGCCTCTAGCATGTCCAAGCCCATAACAATCTTATATGTTTCAATGAGATGCCCTCTCATCCTTCTAAACTCCAGAGTGTACAAGCACAGCTGCTCCATTCTCTCAGCATTTGACAGTCCCGCCATCCCGGGAATTAACCTTGTAAACCTACGCTGCACTCCCTCAATAGCAAGAATGTCCTTCCTCAAATTAGGGGACCAAAACTGCACACAATACTCCAGGCGTGGTCGCACTAGGGCTCTGTACAACTGCAGAAGGACCTCTTTGCTCCTACTGCAGCTCCTAATGAGCTGGTACAGGATAGTGGATAGAGATTCAATTTCAGCTATGATCTCACAGACTGGTGGAGCAGCATCAGGAGTCAAATGGTCATCTCCTGCTCTTTGAAATGCAAATCCTGGAATAGAACTGCCTTTCTCCACAGATGCTGTCTAATCTTCTGGGTTTCCAGTGCTCTCTATTTTTAGACTTTGTAATAGGTTGGATGAGATATTGAGATTTTTCAATATCTCATCCAATACAGATGAGATATTGAAAAAAGTAACAAAATGAATTAAATGAATCCCATGCTCTTGAAAAGGAGGAAAACAATGCAGACTATGACTATCATTTTTCAATCCTCTTTGGCAATAGACGTGGAACTGAGGAAAACTAATAAACTGTTAATTTTTAAGAACAGTTTAAAACCAAATGATAATTGCCAATCAACTAAACATTATGGAGGAGCAAACAACAGACTGTGACAGACTGTAAATTACCGGTTAAATTGAGAAATTAAGTGAATTTTTCAACATGGTATTATAAAGATTTGTGCAAGGTACTTCATAAGTCCTAAGCAGCGGATAGATCATGGAAGTTAGTGCCAAGACATCTAAGAGAAATGTACAGGTTCAATGAAAGAACAGGATTAATGGGAGAAAGATACAGTTGACCATCTGTTAACCGTTTAGATGCTGCCTCACCCGCTGAGTTCCTCCAGCATTTTTGTCTAACTTAGATTTTCCAGCATCTGCAGTTCCCTCTTAAACAGTTAACCATCAAGAGTAGCTTTCTTCTCTTTGAAAACTAATTGGCAGTGAATGAAAATCAAAGAAAACTTCAGATGTTCAAAATCAAAACTAAAAGTAGAAAATGCAGGAAATATTCACCGTCAAGTGGGCTGTGTAAAATGAGAAACTAAGTTAAACCTCACTGCTCCCCCGGCCAATCCCAGGCGAGGACCACCATCGTTGCCACCAACCCTTCCCACCTCCCTGGCTCTCTGCTGACCGGGAGCACCAAAGTGTTCCACTCGTCACATCCTTGTATGCTTTTTGTTATCACATCTTCCCCAACCAACTATGGGCCATTATGGGCTCCATCCTTCCTGAGGTCATCTATTGCTGGCCCCGATTTGTTCTGGCCTTGACTCACCTCCAGTTTATTCCCTCAACCCCACCTCTACTTTCAGTCAGAATAAGGGTTCCAACCTGAAATGTCACCTATTCTTTTCTCCAGATATTCTGCCTGACCTGCTGAGTTACTCCAGCATTTTGTGTCTGTCTTCGGTATAAGCCGGCACCTGCCGTTCCTTCCTACACAACTAACTTAACCTTTCAGGTCTGAGGCACCAGGTCAAACGAGGTACAGAACACAGCAATTGCAGAAACCTGAAATAAATGTTTTTTCAATCACTTGGGTACAGAAATCCAAGATATCTGGTAAGAGTATCAGAGAGAAGTCGAGCGAAAATTGAATCATGCAAAGAGTAGTCATGGTCAGGAAGTGTTGCCTCAGTGTGGTTAATGCAAAAATCCTCATCAGATTTTAAAAGGACCCATGAGAACATTTGAAGAGCAGTAACACATGGCAACAGACCATGAGCTGGAAAGTGGGAGTAAATTAAAATCTCCATTTTAGGAGAACTCAATGCATTGAATGGCCTCTCACTGTCTTGTAAATCTTCACGATTGTTATTTTATGGCAAGTCTACCAGAATGCAAGAAAACAAGATAGACAATAAATACTATGTAGTGCAAAACTAGCAATAGTCTCTATTACAGACTCCATTCCCCAACTACCAATTCTATGCCTCTCTCTTGAACTGTATGAAACTAAATCAGACCTCCTAAACTCGGAGTCATATTTTAAAATAAGGTGTGTCATGTGAGCATCACATTATTTATGAAACAGAGTGCAATGACCTTAAATTTAGAATACGTCCTTTAATCAAATCCTTTCAGCAAAGCAACCCATGTAGCGAGTGTGCCTGATTTGTCGATTGACTTTGGGAGCGAGCGATTCATCAGAAGCTTAGAGATGGCGTAGTAGTGAAGAGAGATACAGACGAAGGATATAATAAAACATAGAAAATATATAGTTTGAATCAGACCTAAAATATATCTTCATCGGGCAAACACATGAAGAATACATAAGAGACCATCACAATGAAATAAACTACAAAACAGACACTTCACTGAAGTGCCACTCTGGGCGAAAGGCATTATATTCTCCAGATCTTTGGGTGCAAAGCCGGAACAGAACAGGTAAAACAACAAATGTTATTCCCTAGTTTAAAAAAAAAAGGAAAAGCCCTGCAACTACAGGCTAGCCAGCTTAACCTCAATAGTGACCACTCTTAGTAAACTAGCAAAATGGATTAATTAACGTTTTATGCAATTTTAAATACTTCTATTACTTCTCCTTTAACCTCATTTTCAAGATAGAACAATCTCAGTTTTTTCAGTCTATTCATCCACCTGGAATCATTTTGAAAAATCATTTTGACATTTTACCAAAGTCTTAATAGTCAGCCGAAATACAGCATTCAGAAGTCAACACTCTACTCCAGTTGCATGAATCAAAGAAAATAGGTGCAGGAGTAGGCCATTCGGCCCTTCGAGCCAGCACTGTCATTCAATATGATCATGGCTGATCATCCTAAACCACTACCCCGTTCCTGCTTTCCCCCCCATATCCCTTGATTCTGTTAGCCGCAAGAGCTATATCTAACACTCTCTTGAAAACATCCAGTGAATTGGCTTCCACTGCCTTCTGTGGCTGAGAATTCCACAGATTCACAACTCTGGGTGAAAACGTTTTTCCTCATCTTAGTCCTAAATGGCCTACCCCTTATTCTTAAACGTAACCTGGTTCTGGACTCTCCCAACATCGGGAACATTTTTCCTGCATCTAGCCTGTCCAATCCCTTTAAAAATCATATAGTGCAGGTTTGTTGCTTATTGTAGATTTGTTGGTTATTGTGGACCAGACTCATGCACTGCTTCAGCGGTTTAGATCAGACATGTTTATTTTAAGTTATATCACCTCTCCTGTTTTATAAAGATTCATTATAGGGGCAGCATGGTTGCGCAGTAGTAGAGTTGCTGCCTTATAGCACCAGAGGCCCAGGTTCGATCCTGACCATTGGTGCTGTCTGCATGGAGTTTGTATATTCCCTCCACGTGAGCTTTCTCCAGGTGCTTCAGTTTACCCCCTCATTCCAAAGACGAGCCGGTTTGTGGTTAATTGGCTTCTGTAAAATTGTCCCTAATGTGTAGAACAGAACGAATACATGGACGATTCCTGGTCGATGTGGGACTCAGTGGGCCTAAGGGCCTGTTTTCACACTTTTTCTGTATCTGTATCTCTAAACTAACCTATCTTCCTTATTCTTGTACTCTATGCCTCTATTTATAAAGTCAGGATGCTGCCTAATGCTTTAATCACATTTTTTACAAACTTGCTCTGTCACTTTGTTCAAAGTATGCCTATGCATCCTCAGCTTTTGTGCTCAGTTTAAAATAGGGCTTTACTGTTTATAATGCCTTTTCTCACCTTTATCAAAGCAATTAATTTCTTAGCATTAAATTTCATGCATCAGTTAATTGCCCATTCAACCTCTACTCCTTTAACTCTATCACAATTCTCCTCAGTTTACTATGCCTTTTTAGTTTGATATCCTCTGATGATTTGGAAATTGTGCCCTGCACACCCAAAAATAAACACATTTGCATCATCAACATTCCGTTACCTCATCAGAAAAAACCTATCAATTTAGTTTGACACAATGTGTCTTTTAAAAAATCAACTTGTCTTTCACTAATCAATCTTAAGTTATCCTGCTATCAACTAATTCAGTTTCAATTTATTGTGTTTGCAACATTCCCTGATACTAGTTTAACTGGTCTGCAATATTTGATTGACCCCCTTACTACTTTTTTTTTAAAATATGTAATAATTGCAATTTTTCAATGTTCAGATGTCATCCTTCAATCTACAATAGTTGCGCCTACCCCAAAAACCACAGTGAAAATAATTTGGAACACAACAATATAAATCAGCATGCATTATTCATCTAAATTAAAATCATGGTTCAAAGTGATACATATGCTCTTCATTATATTATTGTTATCAATTCTCCCTTCACAGAAATAAGAGAGTCATGCTCAAGCTATGGGCTACATCAGCCTCCATTTATATATACAGTGCCCTCCATAATGTTTGGGACACATGGCTTTACAGGCATTTGTAATTGCTCAGGTGTGTTTAATTGGCTCCTTAATGCAGGTATAAGAGAGCTCAACATGACATGAGGACCAAAGTGGTGTCAATGAAAGTCAAAGAAGCCATTATGAGACAGAAACAAGAATAAAACTGTTAGATACATCAGCCAAACCTTAGGGTTACCAAAATCAACTGTTTGGAGCATCATTAAGACAAAAGAGGACACTGGTGAGCTTACTAATTGCAAAGAGACTGGCAGGCCTAGGAAGAGCACCACAGCTGATAACAGAAGAATTCTCTCTATAATAAAGACAAATTCCCAAACACCTGACCGACAGATCAGAAACACTCTTCAGGAGTCAGGTGTGGATTTGTCAATGACCATTGTCCGCAGAAGACTTCATGAACAGAAATACAGAGGCTACACTGCAAGATGTAAACCACTGGTGAGCTGCAAAATTAGGATGACCGGGTTACAATTTGCCAAGAAGTACTTGAAAGAGATGAGACGAAGATTAACATATCACAGTGATGGCAAGAGCAAAGTATGAAGGAGAGAAGGAACTGCCCAAGATCCAAAGCATACCACCACATCTGTGAAACACAGGCCATAACACCCCCTTTATTAAAATCTGGCAATGTGCACTTTAACCACATGTGATTTTTTTTCTATTACAAATCTCAAAATATGGAGTGCAGAGGCAAATAAATAAATGACGGGTCTTTGTCCCAAACATTATGGAGGACACTATAAATAAAACAACACAACGTTATTAATGAATAATGTCGGCACCAGGGAACAATAACTACAGTAAATTGAATGACCATTGGTGAATTGCAACAGAGCAATAAAATGTAAAGGTTCAACAATGTCACAAACCACAAACCTGAAACGTGACTTATTTATTTTCATATCTGCAGTAACAGGTTAAGATTTTTTTAATATTTTACGCTAAAAAGAACAGTGAGCTGCATTTTTGAGAAATTATATTTTAAATTTAATTCTTCGATTTGCAAACATTTGCTATAGATAATTTATTTTTAGGGATATTGTTATAATTTGATAATTAACCTTACTGTCCTTCTTTTACATGCAAGTTAAAGCAAGTGTACAAAATCTTTCAGACTGCACATAATAGTTTTGACTGACTATATCCTCAGCCAATATCCTTGAAACTACTTCCTAACAGGATTTTCTGTATAAATTACTACACACCAGAACTTGATATTTTACATTCTGCTGGCATAGACATTGTGGCCAATTGCCCCACCCAATGACTGCTCAACTGAAATTAAACAACAGTATGGATTACCACACTCTCCAGTTCAAACAAAGAATAATACTTCATCTAGGACAGTTTTTAAATTAATTTCAATAAATTGCACACAGTCTGCAGTTTTCAATGGTTCTTCTCTCCATGATACTGTTTAAATCCACCTTATCCTACATGATCATACGTTTCAATTCCAAAATGTACATTGTAAAAGCTCAGTCACTAACTTATTAATAATTTGAAAGACAAATCATACAAGAAAGTGCATACAGTAATTTAAAACAAAATATTGGACAGATCACAAATGATCCGTGGTGTATCGTGTTCTCTACCCACTGTCCAGTCCAAGGGCTGGCATAAAACATGACAATCCATCCTTTGTTAGTTAATAACATCTTGCTTGAAAAGACATTATATCTGATATTAAAGCAACATTCCTTTCTTCACCTTAAAACCGGTTAATGTGTAGTTACACCCCGTCATCTCACACCACCACACCTCCCCCTCCTACCCCCCACGCCACTACTTGCTTGTAATTCAAACTAACCTCATTGATTATTTTTTTTAGCAGATCCTGGAAATTTGAAATAAAGATACACAGTCCTAGATCAGGCAACACATGTGGCAAAGGAAATATTTAAGATCCTAGACCAGACCAGAAACTGATTGATTATTTTTCTCTCTACAAATGCAGCCTGACTGTTTAGTATTGCCAAGATTTTTGCTTTCATTTAAAAAGGTTAAGAAGTCAAGTAAACAGAAAAGTTTTAAAGCAATCATTTGCACAGTTAACAATCCAAGAACATTGTTAGATAAGATGTGGACCCAACAAAGACAATTAAACAAAAAAAATAACAGTAGATACAGGAAATCTAAAACAAAAACAAATGAATCAGGAAATACTCAAGCATGTCAGGCCACTTCTGTGGGAAGAGAAACAGAGCCAACACTTCAGTTTAGAGACCATTCATTTCAGTGTTACTGGAAATTATAGTTTAAAGAAATCAGAAGCAGCATACAATACCTTCAAATCTTGAGTTTTGCTGTTGCGGGATGATGAAGGCAGGGAGAGCAATGGGCAGGCAGCCTCTGAAGGAGCGGCATCACCTTGCTGTCGAAGCCCAGCATCAGTACCAGCCATCACCCCATACTCCTCATCCAGGGGCAGCTCATCAGACTTGCACCGCTTCATCTGCAAAAAGGAATGAGGAAGAGCAAGGGGTGGAGGTGGTAGGGGGAAGAGTAGGGTGGCAGGGGAGGAGGAGGAGGAGGGTGGTAGGGGAGGAAGGGAAGGAGTAGATGGTATGGGGACGAGCAGTAAGGTGGTGGAGATGAAGGGAAGAAGGAGGAGATGGGAGGGGGAGGTGGAGGGAGGTAGGGAAGAAGGGAAAGGAGGATGGGGAAGGGAGGAAAGGTCCTGCTGGCTTGCTGGAATCTTCCTGTGCAAAATTCCTCTCACCACACCAAGCCAGAGATGACCGAGGGCAGGATGGCTTCACCAGTGGCTTAAAAACCTGCCCTTCCACTGGTCCCTCCCCTCAAAACCGTTGACGTTTGCAGCAAAACATCTCAAACAGATAATTATATCACGACTTGTGAGGTAAAATGTTGATTTCCTCATGGCGACAGCGCCCTTTAATGTCAAACAACCTCCTTTTTAAAATCGCCCCATGCGGGTTAAAAAAAAAATGCACTGAATGGATTTGCAGGGTTCAGATCACCGGCGACAAAGAGCTGCAGGGGTTTTGTTGAGGGGGGAGTTTAAGCGCCATCGCCGACGGTCCAGTGGAGCGGCTGCCGCGGACTGAGCATCATTAGCCGTGTGTGTGTGTGTGTGTGTGAGGGGGAGGGAGGGAGGGCGAGCGGACAACCCCCGCCCCGCGTCTTTTTGCGCCGCCAACCAAACCTCCCCGCACCGACCGGACGTGACGCCGATCCGTGATCGACAGCGCCGCCCACCAATGGGCGCTGTCGAACGACCGCATGAGGCGATGGAGGGGGAGGGGCCTTGTAGGGGGGGGGCGGGACCTTGTGGGGACCACAATCAAGTTCGGTTGTCGCTGGAGATGGAGATTGAGGTTGCTCTTCTGCATGGTCCAGGTAGTTCACTGCTATAATAATAATAATAATAATAATAAACTTTATTACGGACTCAAGGTCTAGACAAGGGGCAACATTACATTAAAAATGCATTGCATATCAAATATCATAAAATACATATAAAATCATGGTATATCACTTATAAAAACATCATAATCTATATATTTTTTTTAACACAATACATAAGTTAAAAATCCAGATTATAAAATGGTCAATGTCCTACAATGTCCTATTGATGGTGCATCTTTAAAAATCAGCAAAAATCTCCACTAGGACATTATAGGGGCATCAATTTTTCTTGTGTTTATAATTTTTTTGTTTAATTCCAATATGCTTCAATGATTTTAATTCATTTTCAGCAAAGGTCAAGTTTTTTTTTTCCAATTTATGAATGGAGTCATACTGCATGGAAACAGGACCCAATTTGCCCAAGACACCGAAGGGTCACGACCCGAAAGGTCACCCATTCTTTCTCTCTGGAGATGCTGCCTGTCCCGCTGAGTTACT
This sequence comes from Amblyraja radiata, assembly GCF_010909765.2. Taxonomy (NCBI): domain Eukaryota; kingdom Metazoa; phylum Chordata; class Chondrichthyes; order Rajiformes; family Rajidae; genus Amblyraja; species Amblyraja radiata. Next base: position 31,013,712 of record NC_045979.1, read on the forward strand.
CCAGCATTTTGTATTTACCCCATCTACACTAATCCGCCTGCCCACACTTGACCCCGATGAGAGAGACGTTGGTTCGCGGGAACTGCTGCAGTACATCGAGTACGCGGGCCGACTGGACTTTGAATATAGACACAAAATATAATGGTGCCAATAATGACGGCACCTGCATGTGTAATATATGCAACAAAAAAATTAACTTTGCAGTTGCATATGAGACAAATAAAGCACTATTGAACCATTCACGTATCTGTCCAAATGTCGTTGAGATGCTGTTTATAGTACCTCCCTCAGCTACCCCCTCTGGCAGCTCGTTCCATACACCCACAACCCTCAGAGTGAAAAAGTTTCCCCCAGGTTCCAATCAAATTTTGCCCCACTTGCCTTGAACTTATACCCTCTGGTTCTTGATTCCCCGACCCTGGGTAAAAGATGCTGTGCATTCACCCTATATATTCACCTCATGATTTTATACATGTCAAGAAATACATGTATATGGAAGGGTATGGTTCATAGGCAGGCAGATGAGATTAGTTTAGCTTGGCAGCACATTTAGTAACAATATTGTGGGCTGAGGGACCTGTTCCTGTGCTGCACTTTTTGATGTTCATCATGTGAACGTTCGATCCTTATCAATGCCAACTAAATTGATGTTGGTTATAATATACATAGCATATACACATGCAGAGACATATATGCATTAAAAAACACCATCAAACCACTGCCCCATGCATCACGCAAACAAAAAAGATTGCTCCATTGCCTCCATGTGCATGGAAAAGTGCACGTATTCTGCAAGAGAAATGAATGAAAATGCTAATTTTGCATGCTTGACCTTCATTGTCAGTACAAAGATTTGTCAGTGAAAACAAAGATTGTTTTTAAGTAGGTTTTCAATGGTATTTCAACGGTTTAATGTTAAAATAGAAATAACTCAAGACGTCCTAAGCTTTGACACTGTGCACAAAGAAAGATGGGAAAGCAAATAGAACAAACACATGCATTTATAGACTATATAGTTAATCATAATCATAGTCATATTGTATTAGCCAAGTATGTTTTGCAACATACGAGGAATTTCTTTTGCCATACAGTCATACCAATAAAAAGCAACAGGACACAAAATACATTTTAACATAAACATCCACCACAGTGACTCCTCCGTATTCCTCACTGTGATGGGAGACAAAAAAAAAGTTCAATCACTCTCTTCTTTGTCCTCCAGCGGTCGGGGGACTCTAACTTTCCGTTGACGGGATGATCTTATTCCCGTAGCCAGCGGCGGGCCTTCCTCATCGGGTCGATCAAGCTCCTGCATTGGGAGGGAATCCCAGCTCCCTCACGCCGGGCTGGGGTTGGGGCTAGTCTGAACGTCGTGTGGCTTTTGGAGCTTCCCGACGTCAGTCTCAACCCGAGACTGCGAGCTCCTTGATGTTAAAGTCCGCAGGCCGTGGCTGGAGCATTGATCCCAGGCAAGGAATCGGCTCCGATGGTATGTTCATGCCACGCGGTGGGGCTCAAAGTCAGTCCCGAGCAAGGTCTCCAGCTCCACGATGTTAGGCCACAGAGCGACCGGAGATACGGTACGGAAAACAATCGCATCTCCGGCAAGGTAAGAGATTAAGAAAAAGTTTCCCCCGCCCACCCCCCACATAAAACAAATCAGAGAACATTAATACATACTTTTTAAACACACTAAAAATAACAAAAAAAAGACAAAAAGGACAGACAGTAAGCGAGGCTGCCATCGAAGCGCCACCCGGTGGAATTAAATAAATTACTGGAAACACTCAGCAAGTCAGACAGAATCTGTGGAAAGAGAATTAGTGTTCCTGTTTCAGATAAAAGTCTCGTCATTAATGTCCAGTTTTTATTTCTGATTTCAAGCATCTGCAGTCCTTTGATATGAATTTATCTAAAAAGACCTTCAGCATATTCCAAAGTGCGTCAAAGTATTTTTGAATTGTGAAGTAAAACAGGAAATGCTGGCAATAGTTTAGTTTAGTTTTGAGATACAGCATGGAAACAAGCCCTTTGGACCTCTACATCTGTGCCGACCAACGATCACCTATACACTAGTTCAATCCTATGCATTAGGAACAATTTACTTTCTCTGCTAACATTATACAGGTCTACCACCGATTTTCTGGCAACTAATGGTCTGGCGCCTCTTTTAATCTGGACAGAGTTATGAGAGTGCACTTGAAATCCTCCTCGGAGGTCCCCAAGGAAAATGTGGTGCCTTGGCCGGGTGAGGAGGCCAATCTCAACCTCATCAGAACATCTGCGTCCGGACTTCCAATCGGCGGGTTGAATTTGACCCGACAGACAGGGCTCTAGTACTCCGTTCCGGCTGGAGCGACAGATCTGTTCCCATCGCCGACTTACGAGGCTGAATTTGTGGGCTGGCATCTCGGGTCCCTGGCGCCCTAGGCAGTATGACCATTTCAGTACCATTGGATTCCTCTCGGAGGCCGTGACCTCTGTTTGTCTGGAAAAACGGATATTCCAGCAAGGCTCTGGAACCAAGGATGCCGGAAAATCGGTGGTGGACCTGTATATGGATAAATTTCAGCCCGACTCACTGGATAAAGATAAGGAATGGAACCTGTGCTATTTCCTTCGTTACAGAATAAGAATTGTTTTACAACGCTGCAGAATTATTTACTTTGAAGTTAGGTGGATGGTTGTGTGAAACAGTTCCCTTTGATTCTAATAAGCGTAGAATTATATATTACTGCCGCAGAGAATGAGATAATTCAGCCCATCATATCTAAACTGTGAAGGAGCTCTCCAATTCATCCTTTTCTGATGCACTTTCCACTGGCCATGCATCAGTTTCCCTTCAAATATTTATCTCATTTTCTTTTGAAAGGTTACACTTGATTCTGCTGCTCCCATCACTTCAAGGCATTGCATTCTAGATCATGGCAACCCTCTAAATAGAACTAAAATATCCTCACGTCACCCAAGGTTCTTTTTGACAATCTGGTCACTGTACTCTGCCATTAAAATAAAACTATGCATGTCAACCACAATTTAGTGGTTTGTCCTGTTATGTCCCAGTCTGGTGCCTGTAGGTTTAATTCCAAGACCAGATATGTGCAGGCAACACTGAGAGAGAACAGCACTGTCAAGGGTGGTATCATTTTTAGGTCAATTATACTGAGCCCTTGCATGCCCTGACAGTTTGATTTATAACATCTCAAGACATTAAGAAAAAGCAGAGGGTTACCTGGGCTTACCTGGATCAGAGGTGCTCCAGTACTTCCAACTGTACCGATACTTCTGACTTTAGACTTTGGACTGTTTTGTTTTTTCTCTTTCTCTATAAACTGCGCCAAAATATTGTGACAGTGCATTTGTGGTTCAGAATTTCATTTAGAGATACAGCGCGGTAACAAGCCCTTCAGTCCACCGAGTCCTCGCCGACCAGTGATCCCCACACACTGACACTATCGTACACATAGCAGGGACAATTTACAATTATACCAAGCCAATTAACCAACTAACCTGTTCGTCTTTGGAATGTAGGAAGAAACCGGAGATCCCAGAAAAAACCCACAGGTCACGAGGAGAATGGACAAACTCCGAACAATCAAGCACCCATAGTCAGGATTGAACCCGGGTCTCTGATGCTGAAAGGCAGCAACTCTACCGCTGTGTGACCATGTCAGTCGATAATAGAGAGAGAGAGTCATACAGTGTGGAAACAGGCCCTTGAGCGCAACTTGCTCACACCAACCAACACGTTCCATCTACACTGGTCTCACTTGCCTGCGTTTGTCCCATATCGCTCTAACCTGTCCTATCCATAAACCTGTCAAAGTGCTTCTTAAACATTGTGGTAGTCCCTGCCTCAACTACCTCCTCTGGCAGCTTGTTCCATACACCCATCACACTTTATGTGAAAATGTTACACCTCAGATTCCTATAAGATCTTTCCCCTTCATCTTATGCCCCTGTCCTCTGATTCTCGATTCCCCTATTCTGGGCAAGACGCTCTGTGTGTCTACTCGATCTATTCCTCTCATGATTTTATAGACCTCAAAAATCACCCCTCATCCTCCTGTGCTCCAGGACATAGAGTCCCAGCGGGTTGTGCAAAAGAATTTCACAGTGCTGTGCACACATGACAATAAAGAACCATTGAGCCAATGAACCATTGGGATGGGAGTGATAGCCGACTTAACATTTATGTACTAATAATTGTGTGACTAACAATTTCTACATTTCTCTGCAACTGGATGAACTCGAAACCCTCAAACTCGGGGGCAAGAGGCATCCACTGATTCATGGCTGATACATATTACTTTATGAATGTGGTATTGCTATGTCCAAGAGGTTATTATGCAGAACTGGCTATGGTATTACGTGGATTACGAGAGTGACTACCATGCCAAAAGAAAATTAATATGGGACGTCATGTGGTTGTGGAAGAATTTGTATAAATGCCAGTCTTTCTTTTTGCCGATTACCGTGTGTCTGCTGGTTGTGAAGCTTTCTCACACTGGGAACTGCTGCTCTTTGCTCACTGTGTCAAACCCCTTCATAATTGTGTACATCTCTATCAAAACCCTCCTTGCACTTGTATGTTCTGACTAAAACAGCAATAATTGTCCTAATGTCCCTACATAACCAAAATCTGTCTGATTCACCACTACCCCATTGAGGACATTGGACTTTGTTTATGGAAATGATGTGCTACAATGTTGAGAACTATATTCTGCACTCTGTATCTTCCCCTTTGATCTATCTATTGTACTTGAGTTTGACGATTGTATTTGGCTATGGTATATCCAATCTGTTTGGATAGTATGCAAAACATAGCTTTTCACTCTACCACAGTACGTGTGATGATAATAAACCTAAAACATTATTCCTCCCACTACAGTGATAGCACCCTCTGTACTGTATAGAGTATTTCTGTATGGCATATCTGATCTGTTTGGATAGCATGCAAAACAAAGCCGCAGAATATTCCTGTGTGGGAAGGAACTGCAGACGCTGGTTTACACCGAAGATGGACACAAAATGGTGGAGTAACTCAACAGGACAGGCAGCATCTCTGGATAGCAGGAATGGTTGACGTTTCAGGTCGAGACCTTCCTTCGTATTCCTTTTCAAGGCTTGTATGTACGGTACTTCCCTTTAATGTATGTGCTTTGGAAATCATTACAATCACATTCATTATTTAAAGAATGCAGTAATTAAATGGAGGTGAAAATACAAAACCACTATATCGATAGTGCCAAGCAAACAAATATATTTACTATGGAATGCTGAGCGAAGTAGCAAGAATGTGTAAGAACAGAAACGACAAATCTGATAAAATCTGAAGCTGGGAGTGATGAGTTTATTTTTCCACTAATAATGTCACAGCGGGTGAAATGTCCATGAGTGGGTTTATTTAAATAGACTGGGGATAAATTAAATTAACATTTTGTGGGATTTACTAATAAAGCCACAGAAACAATTAAAATAACCTGTCAGTTGAATTGTGTAGGAAGGAACTGCAAATGCTGCCTGTCCCACTGAGTTACTCCAGCATTTTGTGTCTATCTTCAGTTGGAATATTTTATGTGCTGGTGGGAGAATGTCAGACCACAGTTTTGTTGTATATTCTAGGCATTTAATCTGCTTTCCTGTCTCACTGCTTTCCCCTGAGAGTCTGTGTTGTTTATTGAAGTGTTTTGCTGCTCGTTTCAATTGTAATTGTGTTTTTCAAGAGGTATTTTGTCGTTGATGCACCCTATTTACAAAACGTTTCCTCTCCCGAACACACTTACTCACACTCGGTTCAGCATGTTATGCATAAAAGCCTTTTCCACGTTCGTCAATCTCAATAATGAGCTATTTAAGCGCTGGGGTTGAGATGGAGGAAGGGCAAGAGATAAACGGTGAAATTTGCGGATGAAACGAAACACGGATGTTGAGCAGTAACAATCTTCTTCTTATCGAGTCCACACACAGGATTAGAAGTTGTTCAGCCAGAGCTGAACACACCTCTCGGCATCTGCATACAATGGTGTCTGTCTTGTCGCTTCTTGTGCTTCTTGTGCGTGGTGGTGGAAAGATTGGTGGAAACAGGGCCGCGACGTGAACGCTCTTTCCTTGACCCCAGCAGTAACAATGAAAATACAAGACTGCAAGAGGATACAGGCAGCCTGCTGAAACAAGCAATTTATTACAGAAAATTGTGAATTGATACATTGGGATGAGTTGGCATTGGAAACCACGGTAGAGATCTTATGTTGCAGCATTGAATGGGAAGGGGGGAGAATAAAGTAGGACAATAGACGAGCTTGGCTTTGTGATAGAATGAGGTGTGTTCCAGAGAGAAAGGGAGAGGGAGAGATCAAGAGCATTTGCATGCGCATGGAATTGAGCAGAGATCTTCAGATACAATGAGATACTTTGAACAATGTGATTGAGGGTGGATCCAAAACATGATCCACAAAATGCTGGAGTAACTCAGTGGAACAGGCAGCAACTCAGGAGAGAAAGAATGGGCGACTTTTCAGGTCCAGAACCTTGCTCAGGCCCGAAACCATTCCTTCTATCCAGAGGTGCTGCATGATCCGCTGAGTTACTCCAGCATTTTGTGTCTATCTTCGGTGTAAACCAGCATCTGCAGTTCCTTCCTACACATGATACATATTTGTTTGGAAGAATAAGTGAAGATTTAAAAAAAAAATCAAAACAAACTTTATTCAAGTATATACGTAAATGTATACAATACATGAACCATGCAAAAAATCCGTCCGACATTCTCGGAGGCTGTACATACATTCAATACTGTTTACCCAAATCACACAATGTTACCCCACAGTCTTGCTTCTCATGTGGCCCACTGGCGTAAAATCCCTTCCCTTATTTTGATGGGTGTCTCCACCACACCCTACTCCCCAATGTCCAGCAGCGGAAGAACCCTAGACTGTGGTCCTCCCCCAGAGAGCCATGGCGTTGGCTGCACCAAGCTTCAGTGAGTCCCTCAGCATGTATTCCTGCAGTCTGCAGCGGGCCAGTCAGCAACATTCCCTGACAGACATCTCGCTCTGCTGGGAGGTCAACAAAGCTCGGGCAGACCACAGGACGTCTATCACCATTGATGACCTTCCAGCAGCACTCGATGTCCATCTCTGACTGTGTCCCTGGGAGTAGTCTGTAAATTACAGAGTCCTCTGTGATGGAGCTGTTTGGAATAAATCGTGACAGGGACTTATTTGCATAGCTACCTCTCCATAGCAGCCGTCCCGACGGTGCAGGAAGGATCTGAATGGGAGGGCTCCCCTCACCGCCAGCCAAGCTAGGTCTTGGTGCTTGTTGATGAGTTCTGGCGATGAGGCATTTTGCCAGACAAGCTGGGCAGTCTGCTCTGGGAACCACGCCACAGGATCCATGGAGTCATTTCCCTGCAGTGCCTGCAGGACGTTCCTTGCTGACCACTGCCTGATTGACTTGTGGTCAAAGGTGTTGAACCTTTCCACGAATGACAGATGGTGCGGGCAATGTCCAGCTGACTGGCACATTGCGTGGCATCTGTGCCAGGCCCATCTTTCGCAACACCGGGGACAAGTAGAACCTCAGCAGGTGGTGACACTTGGTGCCCACATGCCTTGGCTCTATGCTCAGCCTGATATAGCCACACACAAAGGTAGCCATCGACAAGTGGCAAATGGTATACTTTGAAGAAGGTGAAAGAGGTTATGTGAAGGGATTTTGTATTGATAGCAGGGCAGACTCATAAAGCGATATAATCATAATAATAAAGGAATTAAATAATAAAAACAATACAGTAATAAAATAATAAACCACTCACCTGTGGTCATCTGTGGTCGGACATGATTTGTCTGGTCCCTTTCCTCTTTTCCAGTTTATTTTTCGCGCTCCCCCCTGCAATCAGTTTGAAGACGGGTCCCAACCTGAAACATCTCCTATCCATGTTCTCCAGTAATGCTCCCTAACCCGCTGAGTTACATCCAGCACTTTGCGTTTATCTTTGCTGTGAACCAGTATCTGTAGTTCCTTGTGATCACAGGCTAATAAAGTAAAGGATAAAGCATCATAGTCCTTGTGCTTTATTAAAAAAATATCCTAGAATGTTAATTAAACCTATTAAAACCCAAATGGAATGTTGTGTCCAATTTTGGAAATCTACTCTTGGACTTATCCGTGGATTGTCACCTTGTCGTGGTAGTGAAGCTTGTGTGGACCTGAGATCCTGAGCGCGATGCCGTCTGTAGCTATGCTCCTGGTAGGGCCACCCATGGCGGTAAGGTCGAGGGGGAGGTCTCTGACAAAGAGCAATCTAACCAAGACCTCAACGGTGGACAGGCAGAGGGTGATGGCTGACCTTAGTGGAGCGTCACAACGGCTGGGAAGGCGGATGAAGGCTGCAGGTCATCTTGGACTCCATGCCACTGGATCCTGACCCAGATCTGTCAAGGACCGTGGGGTGGCTGTCTGTACACCAGTCTCCCCACGTTAAACAAAGTCAGGCACAGGCGTCCTCCATATAGGGAATAACACCCTGGGGACACCCATGGTCAGCCAAGACCGAAGGGGGCCTAAGAAGAAGAAACTCTTGGAAGATAGAACTTCGGAGATGATATAGACAAGAGTTTATCATATGTTCAGGCCAGGAAGGATTACATTTACATGGATAAAATGGTGGGTCAGGGTTGTTGGTTTTGCATTATAAAAGACAGATTCAAAACAATGATGTTTGTGTTCAACTGGAACCTTGGGAGCTTGGGTCCTTGAATGGAGTCGAGGGGGGAGGTAAAGGGACAGGTGTTGCATTTCTTGCGGTTGCAAGGAAATTGCCCGGGGAGGGGGTGGTACGAGGGGAAGGGAAGAATTGACAAGAGAGTTGCGGAGGGAGCGGTCTTTGCGGAAGGCAGACATTGGGGGAGATGGGAAGATGTGGCGAGTGGTGGGGTCACGTTGGATGTGGCGAAAATGACGTAGGATTATTTGCTGTATGTGACGGCTGGTGGGGTGAAAGGTGAGGACTAGGGGGACTTTGCCCTTGTTGCGAGTGCGGGGATGGGGAGAGAGAGCAGTGTTGCGGGGTATGGAAGAGACCCTGGTGCGAGCCTCATCTATGGTGGAGGAGGGGAATCCCCGTTCCCTGAAGAATTAGGACATTTCAGATGTCCTGGTGTGGAACGACTCATCCTGGGAGCAGATGCGGCGTAGGCGGAGGAATTGGGAGTTGGGAATGGAGTCCTTACAGGAGGCAGGGTGGGAAGAAGTGTAGTCCAGATAGCCATAGGAGTCAGTGGGTTTGTAGTGGATGTCGGTCAGAAGTCTATCACCTGCGATGGAGATAGTGAGGTCAAGGAATGGTAGGGAAGTGTTGGAAATAGTCCAGGTGTATTTGAGTGCCGGATGGAAGTTGGTGGTGAAGTGGATGAAGTCAGTCAGTTGTGTGTGGGTGCAGGAGGTGGCCCCAAAGCAGTCGTCGATGTAACAGAGGTAGAGGTCGGGGATGGGGCCCTGGTACGTATTGAACAAGGATTGTTCGACATGTCCGACAAAGAGGCAGGCGTAGCTGGGGCCCATGCGTGTGCCCATAGCTACGCCTTGTGTTTGGAGGAAATGGGAGGAGTCAAACGTGAAGTTATTGAGGGTAAGGACCAGCTCCGCTAGGCGGAGGAGAGTGTCAGTGGCTGGGTATAGGTTGCTCCTCTGGTCGAGGAAGAACTGGAGGGCTTTGAGGCCATCCTGGTGGGGGATGGAGGTGTAGAGTGACTGGACGTCCATGGTGAAGATGAGGGGGTGAGGGCGTTGAGAATGGTCATTCTCTAGACTGCAAAACCGCAAGTCCGAGGAATGTGGGAGGAAACCGGAGCACCTGGAGGAAACCCAGGGAGAACGTGCAAACCCCACACAGACAGCATTTGTGGTCAGCATCGAACCCAGGCTCCAGCAGCTGTGCCACGGTGCTGCCAACTGTCAAAACAGAATCTGTTAAATTGTAAAAAAGAATAAAAAGCTCCAGTTATGGGAGAAGTTCTGTGTGAGATGAATTCGAATACATTTTGAAAAAGCCAGAAAATACACGATGGACTGTAAGACATCTATGCTGTACTAATCTGGGATTCAATGGGAGCATAAATCATAGCCAGAAACTCTGTAATTTGCTTTGTCATTTCTTACTTTCATCTGAGAAATGATCGGCAATCTAATGTTCTTATGGCTCTGAAGATATTGAAAGTTGGATCGGATCAGGTAAGGATAACAATTTCATTTCTCTGATGGTTATTAATTTGCTTCTTTGAGAATCATAGGTTGAACCAGTCAAACCTCTGACAACTGAGACAATTTCATGATTATTTAGAATAGAATAGAATAGTTTCTTTATTGTCATTGTAACATGAACCATGTACAACGAAATTGTAAAATGTCAGCCAGTCAGTGCACCATTCAAACATTTCTAAAAGCTAACGATACATACAAGGTAAAATATTTAAAAAAAGATAAACAACTAAAATAAATATCATGAAAATAGCACGCATAAACACCCAGCCCTACATCCTTCTGTCGATTTCACAGTCTCTTATTATGTATCGCCCCTGCGTTCCTTGGCGGCTACATTTAGTGCCTTTATAGCAGTGGGGTAAAAACTGTTTTTAAGTCTGTTTGTCCTTGTCCTTGTAGATCTGTACCGTCTGCCTGACGGTAACAGTTCAAACAGGGAGTGTCCGGGGTGGGAAATGTCCTTTATAATACTCTGGTTTAATGGTTCAATCGTTCAAAGGTACGTTATTTGTCACACATGTAACTCCACAGTGAAATACTTTTTGCATAGTTTACCCGTGCAGGCGCTGCCATTTTTGCCAAAGTCCATTCAAAGTCCGGTCGGTCCACGCGTCCGATGTACTGAGAGGTTCCCACGAACCGACGTCCCTCTCCTCTGGACCCGCCGACCAACAAGCCTTGGGCGGGCTCCGACAAGCCTTTGAGTGGGTTCCCGGTCCTGTCGACCGACGGAATTGACATTGACAGGTCAATATTGAATTCCCTTGTGCAAGCTATCATTCCAGGATTTGTAGACACAAGGAACTGCAGATGCTGGAATTTTGAGCGGGGAAAACAAAGTGTTGGAGGAACTCAGCGGGTCAGGCAGGCAACATCTGTGGAGGGAATGGACAGACGATGTTTCGGGTCAGGACCACTGCTTCAGATTGATTTTATTTCAAGATTTGCACTTGGTTATCTTGTGGAATGGAAAATTACGATTGACATTTAAAAAAACATTTAAAACTTGCTTGTTTTACTGCAATTACGTTTTTATTGAAGAATTTAGTCATTGCTTTAGGGAACAATGAAAGTAATTTGTCCACACTCACCCAGCAACGAGAAAGGGAACTGAAACCATTTATTTTATTGACGGAAGACACAGAAAGCTGGAGTAACTCAGCGGGTCAGGCAGCATTTCTGGAGAAAAGGAACAGGTGACTCTTCAGGTCGAGACCCTTCTTCAGACTGAGAGTCAGGGGAGGGAAGAAACGAGAGGTATGAAAGGTACACAGAAGAAATGAATGAAAGATATGCAAAAAGCAACGGTGGATCAAGGAAAGGTGGAGCCCACAATGATCCATTGTTGGCTGTGGCGAAGGTGATAACGAGTGATACAAACGGAAACTCAGCATGAGTTCGATTCAGGCATAAATACTGGTAAAGACACGGGAGGAATTGTCCTGTTCTCTGAATATTGCTTTGGGAACTTTTGCCATGAATCCATATAGCTACATTTTTATAGCAAATCTAACAGGAGGTCATGAAGAGAGAGACACGTAGGTCTTGTGCATATTTCTACTTGGAAATAAATCAATGGTACATGGGTGTGGAAAGGTTAACAACCAGAAATATTTCTCTGTATATTTGTTTATTATAGGTTTTACAGAGTAAAATGTTGACATATCTGTTGTGCTGCTGCAAGTATTTCATTGTTTTGTTTCAGGGCTTATGACAATAAAACACTCTTGACTCTCAAGCCTTTCTTACCATTTGCCTCTTTCACTAACCTGTTGAACCTAAGTACCTCTTATATGGTTGCAAGAAGATTAAAGGATATTGCACCAAAATGGAGGTGCTGTCCAAATTCAAGTTGTTTTTATTATTTAAGGACATAGTTGTCTTTACTTCAATTGGAGATTCTTTGACCCTAAAAGTACAGAAAGTGCTGGAGTAACTCTGGGGGTTAGGCAGCATCTCTGGAGGACATGGATAGCTAACCATTTGGGTCAAGACTCTTCTTCTGATTAATTGTAGTAGGGGAGAGAAAGCTGGAAGAGAGGTGGGGGCAGGACAAAGCCAGACAAGTGTCAAATTCTGTTTAATAACACTTTTATTAAGTGGATGGGATATTGCACCAAAATGGAGGTGTTGTCCAAATTCAAGTTTGATAGACAAGTGAGAGGTGGATACCGGTGAGGGGGTGTCTCATTGGCTGATGGGTGCACAAAGGTTAGAGATGAAAGGAAGACAAAAGGCTGTGAGATAAGGAGAGTAGTTGCACCAGAAGAAGGGGTATAGGTGGAAGGGGAAGAGGGTGGATTTTTGGGAGAAGCAGGTGCGCATTAAGGTGGGGCACAAGGAAGTGGGGAAGGGGAGTAGGGTTTGTAGGGAGGCGGGGAGGTTGTTGCTTGGTTAACTAAAATTGGAGAATTCAATGTTCATACTGTTGAATTATAAGCTTCAGACTTTTAAACTTTTACTGCTTTTAGAGATGCAGCGCGGAAACAGGCCCTTCGGCCTACCTGCGATTACCACGTACACTAGCACTATACTACACACAAAGGACGATTTACAATTTAACAATTTTACCAAAGCCAATTAACCTATATACCTGTATGTCTTTGGAGTGTGGGAGAAAACCGGAGCTCCCGGAGAAAATCCACGTGGTCACAGGGAGAACATACAAACTCTGTGCAGACAGCACCCGTAGACAGGATCGAACCCGGGTGCCTGGCGCTGTAAGGCAGCATCTCTACCGCTGCGCCACCGTGCCGCCACGGCCGCAGTTACCCAAGTGGAATATGAGGTGCTGTTTCTCCAGTTTGCATGTGGTCTCACTCTGGCAATGGAGGAGGACCCTGTTTCAAATGATGGTTTTAAATGTCAAAAGATGCCTTACAAAGGAATATCGTTTCCCTCTGGCTCCTGACCTGAAGAATCCATTATTAATTGGATTTGTTCAGTTTTTAAGAACTCAGCAAAAAAATGAACGTGTTCGATAATTCATTTGTTTCAATCTCTCATCCCTTGTAATTATACTTTGAAACAAAATCCACGGAGCTCCCATTCACTCAGTCCCAAGATTAATTTATTTGCTTTCCTCAACTGTGAGGGAGCTGAAATGCCATTTTCAGAACTATTGTTCCTTGATAAATGGATGTTAAATTACATTTATTGTCAGGGGCTCTGGGATTATCACAAGTGCTCAGTCATTCGTGGTTCCATCAATTCTTCCCTGCAAACTTTAAATCCCAGATAAGCTTCATATTTTGCAACTCTTCTCACATCTGCTTGTCAACACCCCTCTCACCTGTATCCACCTATCACTTGTCAGACTTTGTCCTGCTCGCACCTGTCTTCCAGCTTTCTCTTTCCACCACCCCAATCAGTCTGAAGAAAGGTCCCAACCCAAAACATCATCAATTCATGTTCTCCAGTGATGCTGAATGATCCAAAATGCTGGAGTAACTCAGCGGCAGAGGCAGCATCTATGGAGAGAAAGAATGGGTGATGTTTCCGGTTGAGACCCTTCTTCAGACTGAATTGAGTCTGAAGAAGGGTCTGGACCCGCAACATCACCCATTCTTTCTCTCCAGAGATGCTGCCTGTCCTGCTGAGTTACTCCAGTATTTTGTGTCCATCTTCGATTTAAACTAACATCTGCAGTTCTTTCCTACACATGCTGAATGATCCGCTGAGTTACTCCAGCAGTTTGTGTCTTTTTGTAAACCAGCATCTGCAGTTCCTTGTGTCACAACTTTAAAGTCCTTTTGCATGGATGGAGGGAATTCAGATCGTTGTGTTAGGGCAATTGTTTGTTTTCCATAATAATTGTCAAGAATAGCATTTGTTCCCACATCCTCGCTTGCCCTTCATTTGGTGGATAACCGAGACCATTATGTAACACATATAAGAGTTGACCACATGACTGTAAATTAGTTTTCAAATACACCTGGAAACAGGCTCTTCAACCCTCCAAGTGCATGCTGACCATTGATCATAAGATTCACACTAGTTTTATGCTATCCCACATGCATCCACTCCCTTCAAAATTAGGGGCAATATACACAGGCCAATTATCCTGCAAAAACACACGTCTTTGTGGTGTGGGATAAACCGGAGCAAATAAATGTGTAAATTCCACACATATAATACCTGAGGTCAGGATCGAACTTGGGTCGCTGACATTGAGGCAACAGTTCTACCAGTTGTGCCACTCTATAGAATTGAAGTTACATATTGGCCACTCGGCGTTGAGTCAGTAGAATCCCCTTCTGAAAATACATCAGGACATTAGGGTGGCACAGTGGTGCAGCAGTAGAGTTGCTGCCTCACAGCGACAGTGCACGGATTTGATTGTGACTACGGGTGCTGTCTGTACGGAGTTTGTATGTTCTTCGTGTGACCACGTGGCTTTTCTCTGGTTGCTCCGGTTTCCTCCCAGGTTCCAAAGGCTTTCAGGCTTCTGTAAATTGTCCCTCGTCCATCCAATAGAACTAGTGAATGGGGATCGCTGGCCAGTGCTGACTCAGTGGGCTGAAGGGCCTGTTTCCATGCTGTATCTCTAAAAATAAACAGATTTTTTCCCCAGGAGTATTTGTCAGCATTGCAGAAGTCATTTCTTTTTAAAATTCCAGAATCTGTTAATTTCCTTAATTAAATGTAATTTTCAATATCACTTCAGTTAGGTTTGAACTCCATTTACTGAATTGCTAGTCCAGCCTTTGGATTTGTGAATCTGGTAACCCAACCATGTGCCATGGAAATGCTTTAAACCAAAGTAGTCCCATTTCCCACTGGCCTTTTCTGAAAGGCTTTCAAAATTTTCTCTTTTCAAATTTTCACCCTTTACCTTTCAAACTTTCACTGAGTCAGATTATTTTTTTTTAACCAGCCAGACTGTGCTTTCTGGATCATAAATCATTCAGTGAAAAATGTCCTGATCTCTCCCCTTGCATTCTTACTTCAATATTCTAAAATATTGCCCTCTGACTACCAGTCCTGCTGCCTCCAGACACACTTCCTCATTATGCTTTGCACCAAAACTCCTCATCATTTTCAAGATTGAAGAATTAAGTACCCAAAATATGAAAACATCTAAAAATGTAATTAAAACATTAAAACTTAAAAAAGAAAATCAATGGGAATAATTCAATTCACTACTGTGGTTCCTTTGCGTCAGACTAGAACATACAGTAACTTCATTGTTATCAGCAGACCCACACAATATTTTTCCAGTATTTTGAAAGATCATCCTTGACAGTATGCAAGAAAAGAATGTTTATCTCTTTAGAAATAGCTGGACGCATGCAAATCCTGTAAATGCTGCTAATATCTAACAAACACAGAAGCAACGCATTAAATAAAAATAAAATTTGCTGGGAATACTCCGCAAATCCAGCATGATAAGTAAAAATAAACAACTTTTTAGATCAATGACCTTTCACCTGAAAGTTTATTCAAACTTTCATTGTTCAGGTGAGGGGATTGTAGGGTGCATAGGAGAAAGATAAGGTCTCGATCTTTGAATCTTACGTTGAGCTTCATTGAGATGTTGTTCAAGTCTGAGATCTGGAAGGTAGGTAAAGGTAGACACAAAATGCTGGAGTAACTCAGCGGGACAGCCCTTTTCTCCAGAGATGCTGCCTGTCCCGCTGAGTTACTCCAGCATTTTGTGTCTACCATCGATTCAAACCAGCATCTGCAGTTCTTTCCCACACAGGTAGTTCAAGGTGACCCCCAATGATCATGAAAGAATAGACTGCAGAAAGAATAGACTGAAGGTAGACACAAGAAGATGGAGTAACTCAGCGGGTCAGGCAGCATCTCTGGAGAAAAGGAATAGGTGACGTTTCTGGTCAAGACCCTTCTACAGACTCGAGTGGGATCAAGCGTGGTAGTAAACCCAGAGAGCAGGAGGGATCACAGAAGGGGTGCAGCGAGAGAGAATGTTGCAGAACTCTCGTCGGAGAGAGGAGGAGAACTTCTTCAAAGTAGGCATATCTTGAGGAGATTTCGGAGTGGAGCAGACAAAATGTGTAGGAAGGAACCGCAGAAGGAGGGGGGGGAGAGGAGAGAGGGGGGGAGAGGAGAGGGGGGGGGGGGGAGAGGAGAGAGGGGGGGAGAGGAGAGAGGGGGGGATGAGGAGAGAGGGGGGGAGAGGAGAGAGGGTGAGGAGAGGAGAGAGGGGGGGAGGAGAGGAGGGGGGAGAGGAAAGGAGGGGGGGGAGAGGAGAGGAGGGGGGGGTGAGGAGGGGGGGGAGGAGGGGGGGGGAGGAGGGGGGGGGGAGAAGAGGGGGGGAGAAGAGGGGGGGGAGAGGAGAGGGGGGAGAGGAGAGGAGGGGCGAGAGGAGAGGAGGGGAGAGGAGAGGAGGGGGGAGAGGAGAGGGGGGAGAGGAGAGGAGGGGGGGAGATGAGGGGGAGAGGAGGGGGGAGAGGACGAGGGGAAGGAGAGGGGAGGGGGGGAGAGGAGGGGGGGGAGAGGAGGGGGGGAGAGGAGGGGGGGGAGAGGAGGGGGAGAGGAGAGGGAGGAGGGGGAGAGGAGAGGAGGGGGGAGAGGAGGGGGGGGGAGAGGCTGAGGGGGGGGAGAGCAGAGGGGGGGAGAGGAGGGAGGGGGGAGAGGAGAGGAGGGGGGATGAGGAGAGAGGGGGGAGGAGAGGAGAGGGGGGGAGGAGAGGAGCGGGGAGTGGAGGGAGAGGAGAGGGGGGGGAGAGGAGAGGGGGTGGAGAGAGAGGAGAGGGGGGAGAGGAGAGGGGGGGGAGGAGAGGGGGGGGGAGAAGAGGGGGGGGGAGAAGAGAGGGGGGGAGGAGAGGGGGGGGAGGAGAGGGGGGGAGAGGAGAGGGGGGGAAGAGGAGAGGGGGGAGAGGAGAGGGGGGGAAGAGGAGAGGGGGGAGAGGAGGAGGGGGGGAGAGGAGAGGGGGAGAGGAGAGGGGGGAGAGGAGAGAGGAGGGGGGGAGAGGAGAGAGGAGGGGGGGAGAGGAGAGTGGGGGAGGAGGGGGGGGGAGAGAGGAGAGGAGAGGAGAGGAGAGGAGAGGAGAGGAGAGGAGAGGGAGGGGGGGGGGAGAGGAGAGGGAGGGGGGGAGAGGAGAGGGAGGGGGGGAGAGGAGAGGGAGGGGGGGGGGGGAGAGGAGAGGGAGGGGGGGGGGGGGGGGGGGGGGGAGGAGAGGGAGGGGGGGGGGGGAGAGGGAGTGCCTTTTTACTTCAACCCAAACCCAAACAACCATTTGCAGGCAGTGCTTTTTTACCTCTAACCATATTTTCATTTTCAAACCAAATTAAGGGTACTCACAGTGCTGTAGACATTTGTCAATGTCATTCAGAGCTCTGATTGAGGCACACCACTTGCAGAGACTGATTGAGGCACACCACTTCCTGGTTTTATAGTCCATCGGGGGCAGCAGAGAGAATGGGGAATTTTGTAAAATCATTAATATCTCTGTCATTTTTCACCAACTGGAAAAATCCTCGGCACACATGCGGCGGAGGGGGGCTCTGAGTGAGGTGGCCAAAAATGACGGCCGTAGGTGGCGGCGTACTCTCGGAAACCGCAGCACAGAAAGCCAAAACCGGTCAAGAACAGACTTTTAGTAATAGAAGATATATATATACACACATACTGTATATACACATACATCTACATATACACATTAAAAAAACTTTACAATATGGTGTCATGGGTTGTATAGTTATATATGTGTGTATATATATATATATATATATATATATACATACACATATACACATATATAACTATACACCCATGACACCATATTGTAAAGTATATATATAACTATATGTTATAACTGTATATGTTATTAAATAGTTACGTATATAAAACTATATATGTGTGTGTATATGTGTACACACATATATATTCAATTCAATTCAATTCAATTCAATTCAACTTTAATGTCATTGCACAAATACTGAGTATGGGTACAACGAAATGCAGTTTTGCGTCAGTCCGTAGTAGTGCAATATAGAAATTTAAAAAAAAGAGGATACAGAACAATAAAAAATGCAGAATAATTAAACAATGGGGACGGAGGGACCGGAGGAATCTATCGGCGGGACTCCGAGTTCAGCAATGCGACCGTATGATTGTAGAAGCTGTTCCTCATCCTACTGGTACGAGACCTGAGGCTCCTGTACCGCCTCCCTGATGGGAGGAGGGCAAACAGTCCATGGTTGGGGTGGGAGGGGTCTTTAATGATCTTCCCAGCTCGTTTCAGACACCGTTTTTGGTAGAGGGCATCCATGGCAGGGAGCGGGGCGCCGATGATGTGCTGCGCGGTTTTCACCACCCGTTGTAGTGCCTTCCTGTCCGCAACAGTGCAGCTGCTGTACCATACCGTGAAGCAGGCGGTCAGGATGCTCTCGATGGTACACCTGTAGAAGTTGGTCAGGATCTGGGGGGACAGGTGGGCTTTCTTGAGCCTCCTCAGGAAGTAAAGGCGCTGCTGTGCCTTTTTGATCAGCTTGAGGTGTTGAGGGACCAGGACAAATCCTCCGAGATGTGTACCCCGAGGAATTTGTAGCTGGAGACACGCTCCACCTCAGTCCCGTTTATGTGGATGGGGGGTATGTCTGCCCCCTCTGACCTTCCTGAAGTCGACAATAAGTTCCTTCGTCTTCTTGGAGTTGAGGACGAGGTTATTATTGGCACACCAGGTTGTCAGGTGCTGGACCTCCTCTCGGTAGGCTGACTCATCGTTGTCACTGATCAGTCCTACCACCGTGGTGTCGTCAGCAAACTTAATGATGGCGTTGGATCCGTACTTAGGGATGCAGTCGTGGGTGAAGAGGGAGTAGAGGAGAGGGCTGAGCACACAGCCCTGTGGCAGGCCGGTGTTCAGTGTTATAGTGGTGGAGGTGAGGTTGTTGACCCTAACAGACTGTGGTCTGTTGGTGAGGAAATCCAGTGTCCAGTTGCAGAGGGAGGTGGAGATGCCAAGCCCGCTGAGTTTGGTGATCAAGCTGGCGGGGATGACAGTGTTGAAAGCGGAGCTGAAATCAATGAACAGCAACCTGATGTAGGAGTTGTTGTTGTCCAGGTGGGTCAGGGCAGAGTGTAGGGCCGCCGATATGGCGTCCTCTGTAGACCTGTTGGCCCGGTAGGCAAACTGATGGGGGTCCAGTGTGGGGGGGAGGCTGGCTTTGAGGTGAGCCAAGATCAGCCGCTCAAAGCACTTAGCAATATATATATGTGTGTGTGTGTGTGTGTGTATATATATCTATATGTTGTTATTTTGTGTATATATATAGTTATATTGTAAAGACAGGGATAAAGCAATATATCTAACTGTTGTCCTGCTGCAAGTAAGAATTACATTTGTTCAGTTTTGGGACATTTGACATTTGACAATAAAACACTCTTGATTCTTGGCAATATTATTGCACTGAGGGAGCAATGCCAGCATCTGCAGGTCCTACCGACACTTTCGAAGGAGGAGCGTGTGGACCAAAGATAGTAGAGGAGCTCCTCTGGTATCTTTGGTGTGGACTACATTGCCCAGGGGGCATAATTCCTCCTACATTTCCCAGCGGGTCATGTGGCGGTGTTGGACTACATTACCCAGGAGGCCTGGCGCAGCCTACATTTCCCAGCAGGCCGTGCCGCGTTATATTAGAGGGGAGGCTGCGCGGATCGGGACTACATTACCCATGAGGCGGCGGGCTGCGTTACCCAGGGGGCGGCGGGGGGCGGGTGTCGCCCGGGCGAGGGAGGCGGAGGGGCGGCGCCGGGCGGAGGCGAGAGTCGCTGCGGCCGGGCCCAGCCCCAGCCAAGCCCAGCGCGGCCCGATGGATGCGGCGGTGGGTGGCGGCGGCGGCGGCGGCGGCGGCGGCGGCGGAGGAGGAGGGCGCTGCCTGACTCCCTCGGCCCGGGAGTTGCTCCGCACGCTGGGCAGCTGCAGCAAACACTCCTCGCATCTCCGGCAGAACCTGCGGGAGACCAAGAAATACTTCAAGGAGCTGCGGCAGCCGCACTGCTTCAGCCCGGGGCCGCCGTGTGCCGAGCCGGCTGGACAGGACAGCGGGCCCGCCGAGGAGGCCGCCGACATCGGCATCAGCTTGCTGGAAGGTGAGGGGCCGGGGGGGGGGGGGGGGGGGGGGGGGTGGACGGTGTGGGGAGAGGGGGGGGTGGGATGTAGGGGGTGGGGGACGAAGAGGGGGCGGGGGGGGGAGGGTGGGGGAGAGAGGGGGGGTGGCGGTGGGCTGGGGGAGAGAGGGGGTGGGGGGGAGGGGGGGGGGTGCCGAGGGGAGGGGGCGGGGGTGGGGGGGGGGGGCTGAGGAGAGGGGGTGGGGGGGGGGGGGGGGAGAGGGTTGGGGAGGGGAGGGGGGGGCGGGGAGAGCTGAGGTGAGGGGGGGGGGGGCCGGGGGGAGGGGGGGGGGTGGAGAGTGGGGGGGGGGGGGGGGGGGGGGGGGGGGGGGGGGGGGGGGGGGGGGGGGGGGGGGGGGGGGGGGGGGGGGGGGGGGGGGGGGGGGGGGGGGGGGGGGGGGGGGGGGGGGGGGGGGGGGGGTGGGGGGGGGGGGGGGGGGGGGGGGGGGGGGGGGGGGGGGGGGGGGGGGGTGGGGGGGGGGGGGGGCGGGGGGGGGGGGGGGGGGGGGGGGGGGGGGGGGGTGGGGGGGGGGGGGGGGGTGGGGGGGGGGGGGGGGGAGGGGGGTGGGGGGGGGGGGGGGGGGGGGGGGGGGGGGGGGGGGGGGTGGGGGGAGAGGGGGGGTGGTGTGGTGTGGGGAGAGGGGGTGGGTGGTGTGGGGAGAGGGGGGGGGGGTGGTGTGGGGAGAGGGGGGTGGGTGGTTGGTGGGGGGAGAGGGGGTGGGTGGTGGGGGGAGAGAGGGGGGGTGGGTTGTGTGGGGAGAGAGGGGGGGGTGGGGTGGTGTGGGGAGAGGTGGGGTGGGTGGTGTGGGGAAAGAGGGGGGAGAGGGGGGGTGGGGGTGGGTGGGGAGAGGTGGGGTGTGGGTGGGGAGAGGTGGGGTGTGGGTGGGTGGGGAGAAAGAA
This sequence comes from Amblyraja radiata, assembly GCF_010909765.2. Taxonomy (NCBI): domain Eukaryota; kingdom Metazoa; phylum Chordata; class Chondrichthyes; order Rajiformes; family Rajidae; genus Amblyraja; species Amblyraja radiata. Next base: position 31,034,958 of record NC_045979.1, read on the forward strand.
ATGAGGTGGGGTGATGGTGGTGAGGTGGGTGGACTGAGGTGGCAGGGTGGGTTGGGGAAATTGGGGATTGAGGTGAGGGAGGAGGTTGTAGACCATTGGAGTGGGTAGGATGTGGGGAGGGGAGATGAGGCATGTAGTTTGGAGATGGCAGGCAGTGGGACTTGGGTTGGGGAGTAGGGGTTGGTTGTAGGGGTGGTATCCGATGGGTATGTTGGGGTGGAAGTTGGTGGGGTTGGGTGGTACGTCTCGCTGTGTGATGAGAGGAGATTTGGGGGGTGGTTAGAGTATATGGTTGTGAGGATATGGGATGTGGGGGTCGATGGTGGGCTGAGTTGTGGAGGTGGGATGTGGGTCGGCGGTGGACTGGGGAAGGTTGGTTGAGGTTGTGGGCGTGGAAGCTGGTGGGGTTGGATTGGATGTGGGGCTTGGGATGAGGAGTGTGTTAGGCGGGGTGGGATGGGGTGGTTGGTTGAATGAGTGGTAGTGAGAGTTGGGAACTCTGGCTGGGGGATATGGGGATAGGTGGTTGAATGGGAGTAGATGGTTGAGTTGAGCGTGTGTGGGATGTGGGGCTTGGTGTGTGTAAGTGTGGGGGAGGATGGGTGGGATGGAAGGGGGATGTTGGGTGGAGGGTGTAGTGGGATGAGGTGAAGGGGTGAGAGGTATTAAGGTCCTCAGTGTTGGGGCTTCACCCTGGCATCACCACCACCAGCTATCTCTCCTTTGGGTACCACAGCCTGCCTCACCTGGCTTTGACTTTTGCAGATAAAGGTGGGCATGAATTCGAGTCACTGTCCGAGATATGCCCAGGTTTGACAGTGCTGGGCCTGTACTCACTGGAGTTTAGAAAAATGAGCGGGGTCCTCATTGAAATGTACAGAATAATGAAAGATTTGGATATAGTGACTATGGAGAGGATGTTTCCATGAGCGGAAGAGTCTAGGACCAGAGGTCATAGCCTCAGAATTAAAGGGCGTTCTTTTAGGAAGGAGATGAGGAGCAATTTCTTTGTCAGATGGTGGTGAATCTGTGGAATTCTTTGCCACTGAAGGCTATGGAGTCCAAGTCAGTGGATATATTTAAGACAGCAATAGATAGATTCTTGCTTAGTAAACACTGTACATTTCATTTAGCTTTGACAAGGAGGAAATAGTTAAAAATACTGCATAAAATCTTATGTAAGAAGCTGGGTCTTGTTTTGCACGAGTCTATTAAATCTGTTTTTTATTTTAATTTATTAAAAAAAAATTAACTTCTAGACCTTGTTTGCATGACATCAGGTAGAGGCTTTTGCAAAGGTAGGCTAGTATTAGTTAACCATGATGTGGGGTTTAAGAGACATGCTCGGGCAACAGAGAATTATGCATTTGTTTACTACAAAAAGTGTTGAGATTGGTTAGAGGACGGTGCATCACACTGTGTAAGAAGGAACTGCAGATGCTGGTTTAAACCGAAGATAGACACAAAAAGCTCAAGTACTCCGAATGTAAAGTCTCCCAGTATATGTGTAGTTTGTTTCTGTTGCACAAGTAGTGTAGGGAAACCACTAGCCAGCAATTCCTAAAGTGCTGGAGGAACTGTGGAAGGAAATGGACAGATAACAATTTGTGTTGGGACCCTTCAGGCGATCTTCAGGCTGCCTCCATGGTCGTCCTCATCTCTCTTGTCAGTGATTTACCATTTGCTTTCTTCAAAACCAGTCCATTCTACACTTCAGGGTAGCACAGCGGTGGAGTTCCTGCCTTACAGAGCAAGAGACCCGGGTTCAATCCTGTTTGTGGCTGCTGTCTGTACAGAGTTTATACGTTTTCCCCTTGACCTCATAGGTTTTTCTCTGGGTGCTCCTGTTTCCTCCTGCAACTCTAATTTGTAGGTCAATTGGTTTTGGTAAAAACAGTAAGTTGTCCTTAGAGTATAGGAGAGTGCTCGTGTATGGGGATCGCTAGTCTGCGTGGACTCTGGGCTGATGGGCCGGTTTCTGCGCTCTATCTCTAAAGTTAAATTCTCCAGTGTTGGGTCCAATGCCTTTTACATACATTTGATGGTGCTGGCAGTTTGTCATTGGGGATGGTAGTCATATCTTTTGCATTTGGACAAAGATATCTGAAAGTATTGGACAGGAATGATTGCAACTGCTGGAAGTTAAATATTAATGAGCTTGTTCTGATAGTAAATGATAAGCAATTCAATGGCTAGTCTTGAAAATTGATAAATAATTGCACAGAGTGTTAGGAAAGATTTGACCTCTGTAAATCAGGAATAAGTGAGTCGGATACCTTCTATATTTCAAATGAGTCAGTCGAACTGTGGCAATAGAGGCTGCCATTGAAATATTACCATATCGGGAGGGGGGGACTTCATTGAATCATGCCGAATAGTGAAAGGCCTGGGTAGAGTGAATGTGGAGAGGATGTTTCTGCTAGAGGATGAGTCCAGGACCAGAGACCACAGCCTCAGAATAAAAGGACGTACCTTTAGAAAGGAGATGAGGAGGAATTTCTTTAGTCAGAGGGTGGTGAATCTGGAATTCATTGCCACAGACGGCTGTCGAGGCCAAGTCAATTGGATATTTTTAAGGTGAAGTTTGACAGATTTTTGATCAATCAGGGGGTCGGGGGTTATGGGGAGAACGCAGGATAATCGGGGTTGAGAGGGAACGATAGATCAGCCATGATGGGATGGCGGAGTAGGCTTGTTGGGCCGAATGGCCTAATTCTGCTCTTAGAACTTGCTAACTTTTGTCTACCTTGCCAGTCCCATCTCCAATGAGCACTGAAGAACTTTCGAGAAATGATTTCCCTTCACAAAACCTTGCTAACTGTCTAATCACTTTGTGCTTTCATCTACGTGAATTCTCTCCACGATGTGCAGGCATGTAAACACCCGTATGTCGCGGAGAACAGTGAAATTTCACATTTAAATAAAGACACCAGCCTCATCTTTCAATGTGGTCTTGTAACATTGCTAAGTCGTCCACTCGCCAAAGCATAAAATTCGGTGTCAAATTATTATTTTTGCCACTTTAAGCAAAAACTGTTGGCCTATTTATCGCCAATGAAGCAGGGAATGCGCCCTGACTTTAGCAGCAGGTTGCTCTTTCTTCACTTGGAAGATCTGTCTGCTTTGTCAGCACTGCATGTTTGTTTTGCATTTGCTTTCTTATTTTTTTAAAAAGTAGCTAATAATCAAGCTTTTTTGTTATTCGACTCGTGAAAGGACAACTAAACAATTATTGTGCATGCTCAGTCTTGTCGGCCTAGGATATTTGGACAAGAAGTCTTCCAGGAACGGTAGTAGCTGAGGTTAAGATTGGTGGGTCAAGTTGATGGTTCCGGAACAGCATTTACATTGCTAAATGCTAGTGTATTCTTAGACACACCAAGTCTTGCCAAATCATGCTTCAATATTTTTGTTGTTGAATACTTAGTTAAAATGCAGCGCAGCGCCAAAAGTGCACTCGGAAAAGCTGAAAGCCGTAATGTGCTACAGTAACTCAGTGGACGGACTACGCAGCATCCCCGGAGAACATGGATAGGTGATGCTTCGGGTTGTGACCCCCATACTGATTGCAGGAGACATGGGGAAGAAAGCTGGAAAAAGGGATGAGCAGAACAAAGCATGGCTGACAATAGGTGAACACAGTTTGTTCAGGGGGTTTGTTGACAAGCAGATTGTTTGGCACAATTGTTAGGAAAAGCTAACCTTGGAGAACTGGAGTGGTGAAATAAAGCATGTAAGAAAGAACTGCAGATGCTGGTTTAAATCGAAGGTAGACACAAAATGCTGGAGTAACTCGGCGGGTGAGACAGCATCTCTAGAGAGAAGGAGTGGGCGACGTTTCGGGTCGAGACCCTTCAGACAAATAAACCAACCTTGTGTTGAGATAATATCCAATGCATTCTAACATTATGAGAGATTTCGAAGCCAAGTATATCTCAAAATTTGGCATGCTTTTAGTTGAATTTATTTTATGTTTTATTAACCCAACTTGTATTTAGCATCTTGCATTATTCTGATTTCATTTCTTTATGTGATTCATTTTAAGAGATGCAAATTGGTCACTTCATAAAATGGGATGGCTAGTTTTGCTGAAATCCGTTTGTTTTTTTGTCATGCGTATCTTGCTTGGTTCTGGGTGGGTTCCTAGGATCGGGAGTGAGAATGGAACCAGTGCTGAAAGTGGACTTTTTAACAATTAAGGCAAAGATTGGTTTCTGCCAGCAATGCAAAGAATCTTTGAGAACTCAGGAACTTGCTGTTTTTGGCTAATGTAGTGGGTAAAATGATCAAATCAGTGTGCTTCTGGGCCCAGTAGTACATTGTCTCGGACTGGTGTTGGGTGAACTGGGGAGAAGAGTATAGCCACCAAATGGTGATGTGCGGCAGAAGTGCACCCTTGCTGGCACATTAAAGGTGCAGCATCATTAGGATCTATAAGTAGTAGTTCCATGAGTTTGTCGAGTTTGGACAACTATGTCCCTCAAATATGTGCCTACATAACATCTCCGATTATAGATTTGAAAAATTCTCTTTTAAGGGGCCTTCTCTTCTATTTCTACTTTCCACTTTTTCTTTTTTCTTTTCTTTTTTTTAATATTTATATACACACTTCACGTTTTTCTACTCTCTACCATCTATTTTTCCACTTTCCCCCCCTTTCTATTGTTTTCTTTTTCTTGTCTTGCTTACTTCCTTCTCATAACATAAAACTAGAGGTTGTACGTGGAATGGATTACGGTATGACATAGTTGGCACCTAAAATTAGGTGCCACTGTATTGTTTTGTACTGTATTAATTTCTAATAAAATAAACATAAAAAATAAAAAATAAATAAATATGTGCCTACATAGGATAGAAGCTGGTATCAACCTGCTACAGCCTTCCCAGTCTAAAGACTTGTCTTTGATAATGAAGTCAATGGTGCTTGCTGGCCATTGAGCTTAATGCCATAGGGGGAAAAATGTGCCGCTAAGAGTTGTGTAGGAAACGAATAGAACAACTTTGGTTCTCCAAAAGAGTGGTCTGCTGGATCTCATTCATGATGGGGACAATTAAAGAAAATCTGCTTTTGTTTTGTTCCCCTTGAGCACTTGTGGGAACCTGTGATTTGAGAGCCATTTTGATATTGGTTTATTATTGTCGTCGCCACTGGAAGTGTGAAAAATGTTTTGCATGATATCCAGGCAAATCGCACTAGATGTGGATACATCAGGTAGTGCAAAATAATGCTTAGTGTAGCATCAGCTCACACAGTGCCCTCCATAATGTTTGGGACAAAGACCCATCATTTATTTATTTGCCTCTGTACTCCACAATTTGAGATTTGTAATAGAAAAAAAATCACATGTGGTTAAACTGCACATTGTCAGATTTTATTAAAGGCCATTGTTATACGTTTTTCACTATGTAGAAATTACAGATGTGTTAAAACATAGTTCTCCCCCCCACCCCCACTTAGTCTTTCCATCACCTTTGGAAACTTTTATGCTGTTTATCAACATGGGGATAAAAGTTGTGCCAATGAAAGTCAAAGAAGCCATTATGAGACTGAGAAACAAGAATAAACTGTTAGAGACATCAACCAAACCTTAGGCTTACCAAAATCAACTGTTTGGAACATCATTAAGAAGAATGAGCACTAGTGAGCTTACTAATCGCAAAGGGACTGGCAGGCAGGCCAAGGAAGACCTCCACAGCTGATGACAGAGGAATTCTCTCATTAATAAAGAAAAATCCCGTATAGTAGAAACACAGCTGTAATTTCTTCATGGTGAAACCAAAATGTATAAAAATGGCCTTTATTAAAATCTGACATTGTGCACTATAACCACATGTGATTTTATTTTTTTCCTATTACAAATCTCAAATTGTGGAGTACAGAGGCAAAAAATAAATGATGGTTCTTTGTCCCAAACATTATGGAGGGCACTGTACATCTCTCGCAGCTTGTAGACCCAGAGGAGATAGATCTTGATTTAAAATTAACAACAACAAAAAATCTTGAGCACTTCAAATCATTCTTCAGGGAATGATTTGAAAGACAGTGTTACTTAAAACATTTGAGTAATTAATAGCTGATCTTTAGCTTCTGCACCAATTTCCTGCACTGACACTGAGAGCAATAGATTTTTGGATGTTAAGTGAAACAATCCTGATAATATTGAGCCAATAACCTTCCAATACCCTCAGTAAAGAGTAGGAAAGATTTTTGCCTTTTATGCAAGAAGAAATTAATTTGCATCTCGGTCTTGAATGACACTGGAAATTTATGGGAGTAAGAAGTTGAGGTGTCTCCAGAACCTTGATGACTTTATCCTCGGGGTTTGAAAGAAGTGGCTCTGCAGATATTGGGTGCATGGGCTGCCATCTTCCAAAACTGCCAGTGTTCAATAGTTCTGACAGATTATGAAGCCACATTTGCCACCCCTGTGCTTTGAGGGGGAGAGGCAAATTGAAACTAAAAGCTAATTCATGCGCTATTTGTAGTGGGAAAACTTACTGGGGAATTGGTGAAGTGGAGTTCAGCATTGGGTAGAGTTAATACAGATTTATGAATGGAGAAATCATGTTTGACTAATCTTAAGTTTTGAGAATGTATCGAGCAGAATAGGTGTTGGAAGGAGCTGCAGATGCTGGTTTTCACCGAAGATAGACACAATGTTGGAGTAACTCAGCGGGACAGGCAGCATCTCTGGATAGATGGAATTGGTAACATTTTGGGTTGAGGTCATTCTTCAGACCTTTGGAATATGGATGAGGCCTTGGAGATGAGCCTTGACATGAAGTTGTTTAACTAAATATTAAAACACCAATGTTGGCGAGAAATAAACTGGCAGGGATTGAAGATTGGTTAGTTTATTTTATTATTGTCACGTACAGAGGTACAGTGAAAAGCTTTTTCATGCTATCCGGTCTGAGAAAAGGCCACGTATGAATCCAATCTAGTCATCCACAATGTACAAATCAAGAATAAAGGGAACAACATTCAGTGCAATGATTTAACGTGATGTCTCCCCTGAAGAGGTGCAGAAATTTGAAAACTCGTACCTCCACCTGCACACAAATTTCCAGTCGAGGCCTCGGCTCGATGTAATTGTAGTTGGATTGTTTTATTGCAGGAGTGTTTGAATACATTGTGAAAGCTGCCATAACATTAGCATAATATCTTGCTTTCACTGCACTTCACTTTCAGGTGAGGTGCATCCGAGGACACCTTGACCCCAGTGGAGCGCAGACTCCATTCAGCCTCTCACCACATAAAGAGAATCTCATGCTGACTCATAAAAGGAATAACATGTTAACACATTTATTCTGTCCATTCCCAGTTCAATTTTCATGAAACTTGTGTCCCCCTCATAACTCGCATCAGTCACCCAGCTGACAGTCGTTGAGAAACATGGAGATGAGGCTTAATCCCTCAACCAAATGACTGATCATTTTTTAATAGCTGAGGCCCATCCAAATGAGTGGTTGCACAGTCTCTGTGGGGCCCATGGATCTATTTTCATGCTGCCTCCATCATTACCACCAATTCCAACAATACCCCAAATAATCCATTAGTTATTTCTATCAATTAACCAAAGTTATTATTATTATTTGTTTATTATTGTTACGTGTACCAAGGTACAGTGAAAAGCTTCTTGATTGCATGCTATGCGGTCAGTGAAAAGACAATACATGATTACAATCAAGCCGCCCACAGTGTGTAGATACAGGAAAAGGGCATTTATAAACTTGAGAGATGTAAACAGGGCAGATGAAGTTGTTCCCCCCCCCCCCCCGATCCCATGGAAGAAATATCAAACATTGTTTAATGAATTATCACCCCTTTTATTGAAACTGCATTGCTCGGCAAAACAGCATCTACCCTGCTCAGAACCAATTATTTTCATTTCTCAATCATACCACCTAATTTCACCAAAACATTAGTTATTACAGACCACGCTACTTTCTTTCCTCAACAAATAAAAACGATTCTAGGAATCCGTTTGATAGGCATTCCATGACCACAATTAATATTCTTCCCTTATTTGTCATTTGATATTGATATGATGATCTCCATCTTATCAGGTTGCACATGTTACAATCCAACCAGTTAGAGAGCTTTTCTGCATCTGGAGGTGCTACTTGCCTCTATAGAAATAATGTTTTTACGAAAATATAGATTATTTATTATGGGTTAGTTATTTTGAGTGCTCATGTTTCAAGTTAAAGAAATTAATATGCAAAATTGCATATTGAGGTAGTTTCCTCAATTTAATTTATCTTTTCCACACATGCCTCACGACAGTAATTACTTCCATCTTATTGTATTATCCAAAGTATGAGAGATATTTTATGACTAGCCAGATCGCTTTTATTAATTTAAAGTATATTTCAAGGTCTCACATGGAACCAACCTATTACGCTTGACATTGCAGCCTTCTAAAAGAATAGCTTTGTTTACTGGTGCTGCGTTATTCTGAATACGAGTGTCTAACTTGAGGAAGCACGTGTATGGTGTCGGGCAAACTCTGGTTCCACCATCGGGCAGGTCATTCCGTCTCCACTGTTTTCTGTGGAGGCAGTTTGCTCAACAGCTTTCGTCGTTCATCCCCCCCACTCCCCACATCCCCTGGTGCTTCGCAAATACAGGAGATGCAACAATTATTCCCATGCCTCCCTCTCTTCCATTCAGGGAACCCAGCAGCTCCTTCCAGATGAGACATAGGTTGAAATGCGCTTCTCTCCACCTCACCTGCAGCATTTCATGCTCCTGATGTTACCTTCCTACCTTGCTGAGACCAAGCATAGACTAGGCGACTGTTTTATCAACCACTTGTGCTCTGTTTACCAAGGCCGACTGCAGATCCTGGTTGCTAGACTTTTCAAATTCCTTTCACACTCCCATGCTGTCGGTTCTCTCCTCAACCTCATCCATTGCCAAAATAAGGCCGCAAGGGGGAAGGAAGAACAACTTGTATTCCTCAAAGCTCGCGTCCCAGTGGTATGAACATTTGAATCCTCCAATTTCAACTAATATCCCTCCCTCCACCCCAACTTTTTCCCTGCAGTTCTCTCCTAATTGAAGATGACATTCCAATCCTAATTGAAGATAACACTTTTTAAAATTAAATAAATAAAATTAATGTGGTTTGGGGGAGGATAGAGATGCTGTGCATAATTGCTCTGGGGCGATATTTAACTTTGGTTGCACACAACTGGTTATGCTCCCATATACTTGGTTGTGTTGGAGAGCCCATACTTCCATCTCAATTTACCACCATCTGGGCCTGGGTAATATATCTGAGTGCCACTGGCTCCCAGTTCATGGACATTAGTTCACAGAACAGGTTAGTGAATTTAAGGGTAATTTGCAAGTAATATCTGTTTAATTTCTCTTTTGATTTTCTAGGTCCTTTATGCTGCATTTCATTCCCATGTCATGAAGAGGACTACCTCCAAGCAACAGTGGGCTGCTATCCCTGCATAATGATCCTAGGTCAGAATTGCTGGGCCAAGTGTCATGTACTGAACAGTCTTTTGGGCGAAAGGCTCTTACCCGTTGTCAAGGGCAGCAATGATAGTAAGTGTAAAAGGCGACGGCTGAAATTCATCCACGGTAAAAGGACAAGTGTCAGTTTGGCTTTGCCTGGACATTATGTATTGGTCCACCATCTTGCGGCACACCAGGGAAAATGGGACACCATTCCGGAGGAGGACCTAGAAATCCAAGATAGTGAAGATCCTGCACATCGTGCGGCACATCTGGAAGTAACGTTACACCATCCGTTATTGCAGGTAATATGATGATCATTAATGTGGAATTTTATCTTAAGTTAGTTTGTGGGGAAGCAAGGATAAGGAATTTTGTCTACTTTTGTTATTTAAAGAATTGAGATTCATTTTCCAATTTAAATGATAAAATCTAAATGTCAGGGGTTTTAGGGAGAAGGCAGGAGAATGGGGTTGAGAGAAGGATAGATCGGCCATGATTGAATGGCCAAATGGCCTAATTCTGCTCCTATCATTTATGAACGTAGTGATTTTCATTTTCGATAGCGCATATTACTATATTGTGTTCTTAATGTCTGCACTGCTAATTATGTTGTAGTTATGGATTAACACAGATTCTGACTGCTGCATGTTTGTCAGTTGTATTACCAATATGACTGTCAGTTATTGTATAATCAATGACCAGACATGATATAACAGCAGGCTTTCCTGTAAAGATGTTATTTGGGATTAGGATAGATGTAATATAACAAAAGTCATCATCTAAGACGATGAACAATGAAGGATGTTAAACCTTTAATATTATGTATATATTTTTAATCAATCATTATGGGTTCTAAGGAGGCAATGTATCTAATAACGTTTATATATTAAGTTAAATTGATTAAATAAAAACTCTAACTAGTTTCTATACGTTGTGCGTTCAGTTAAGGAAAAGCTCAGCTTGAGTATAATTGGCACGTTTCAGTAACCGGAAAACTCTGTTTGCAATTTTGCTATTAATTTCTTTTAAAGTTTAAGCTGTAAATCTGTGCACTGGCATTGAGAAATATGAAGGTCTAATTCATGATTAGATCATCATGAAGAAAATGATATCCCAAGAAGATACCAGTGCATTGGACAGGTGGCAAATGAAAAATAAACAAGATGAGAGGTGATAAAGACAGATTGTAAATTTTGGTAAGAAAGACATGCTGGAATTGTAGTGTAGATAACTTAGATCAAGGCCTTGAGGTTAATCGCATTAGGAAGGGCAACAGTGTACAAGAGTAAACAATGGCATTGTTGCTGGATGAGCTGGATTTATTGGTTAGAATTTTCTTTTGAAACAACATTGGGAGGGTGCATGGGGTGGAAGAAACTGGCCTTTAGCTTAGATCACCAGCTGTGGGACAAAGTAGTTAGGAGAAAGATATAAATATTTTTTCATGAGGATGGTGGGGATTTGGAACTAGCTGTGTGAAAGGTTGGCTGAAGTGGAAACGTGCATGAAATAGGGAAATTAATAATAGAAGTTTTGTAACTTATAAAACTATGAACCAAATCTGGAAAGTTGGATTTGGCTGGAGACTTTGGCTTGCACAGACATGAGCTTGAATAGTGTTCTTCTGTAATTCTAAAGTTTTACTTTTGAAACATGATGGTAATTGATCAAAGTTTTAAATGTGGGTTCACAAATTTCACATGGGACTGCCACAAAGAGAAAGTCATTTGAGGCTTGTTTTTTTTTGTATGTTTTCATCTTTTTTTAATTGAGCCCAAGGTTAGATACCAGGGCTTAACACTGCACAATTACATTTGTCACATGAAAAAATGCATTCATATGTGGCAGTGTAAAATGCAAGCTTGTTTGCTGAATCGGTACTGCTTTACGTGTGTGTGTGTGTGTGTGTGTGTGTGTGTGTGTGTGTACATTTCTTCTGAGGTTTTCAGCAAATGCAGAATATCTTTTTCAGTGATATACATTTGCAAAGTTGGAAAAATTCCAGTATGTTTCTTGAATGAGTGTATTATGAAAGAGTGCCAACTATACTTTGTTGCCAGATTTTAAATTTACAATCTCCTGGATAAATGATTCTATGCTATAGCTGAAGATAGACACAATGCTGGAGTAACTCAGCATGTCAGACAGCATCTCTGGAGAAGGCCCATTCTTAGTCACATGTGTGACCAAAAATATGAAAAATTGTGGAGTACATCTCTTCTAATTATGAAAGCATTGCTGGTATATTGTTTTGTATTGTATATATGATTCTTTTTTTCGGTTTATCAAGTGACATTTTTTAATGTTACTAGTCTGTCATACGGGAGGTCTGGTCCCCCAACGCAATATCCCATCACTTTCCATGTTTGTTTAATGTCAGAGGTCAAATATGACTGGTCATGTGTGTGACATCACATGGAAGAAGTTTACAAACTGTATGAATTAAAAAAAAGAAGAAAAAAAAGCTAGAGTTGGAATAGGTGACATTTCTGGTTGACACCCTCCTTAAGTTGTCTGCTCCAAAGCTATAGCTTCTGTGTCATTCGGTTTGTGATGGGTAGCCATGTTGTTGATGTAAAAGTAAATGTGCCCCGGTTGCCATTCAAGGCTTGAGGGAAGAATTGGTGAGGAGGCTGAGTGATTTGTCTGCAATATTCCATTTGCAACACGGCAACCTGGGTTGGCAGTGTCTTCATTTCATCTTCATAAACAGGAGGTACATTTCTTAATGCTTAAGAAATGAGCTGTGCTGTGGTGCTGAGCATTTTGGCCTCGAATGCATGTTTTTTTTAAACAATTAAACAATAAACTATTCTCAAGCCCTGTCTCATAATAGTGCTCTGAAGCAAGTACCAGTATCGTGGAATTAAAATGAATGAAGCCCTCTGATTATACCCTGGCTTGAATGTTGTATTTGTATATGATATAGTGCAACAGAACCAGAGCATAGAAACTTTGGGATTTTGTTAATGTGTTGCTCAATTATGAAGATTGGTGGGTGTGGGGGGAGGGGGTGGAGGGGGTGGGGGTGGAGGGGTGGGGGGGGGGGGAGGGGGAGGGGGAGGGGGGGGGAGGGGGGGGAGGTGGTGGAGAGGTGGTGGAGAGGTGGTGGAGAGGTGGTGGAGAGGTGGTGGAGAGGTGGTGGAGAGGTGGTGGAGAGGTGGTGGAGAGGTGGTGGAGAGGTGGTGGAGAGGTGGTGGAGAGGTGGTGGAGAGGGGGTGGAGAGGGGGTGGAGTGCTAGTACAGAATAGAGCTAGAATTAGTCATTTTGTTTTGAGGGGGTTTAAAGGGGGAAAAATACACTTTTAAATAATGCTTAAAGTCAACCTTTTACCATTTCAATACATTTAAACACTGGCTAATCTGTCTTTGTGGTATTGAACCAGTGTAAAAAGATGCAGCATTGTCTTCCCAGGCAGTTCTGACTGGAGTTGCATGCTCTCAAGTTTAATTTCACTGGTGTTTCTTTCATTCCCATTTTTCTCACATATTAAAAAGCTGCCAAAACGAGTTAATCCATGTTAATGTCATCCTGATTGTTTAATTTAGTTTTAATCAAATTTAAAATGTGCTAAAATGTCCAGATGACATCAGTTGCTTTTATTGGAATAACTAGCCATTCATTTTCAATTCCTGCTTTGGAGCTAAATATTTGGCATGTTGTAATAGCTACTGGATTGATGTGGACCCCAGCCATGGCGCACTGAACATTATTAATTGATCTATGAGTACGATGGTGTTGACATGCAGGTGGTTTTAGAGTACTGGTCAGATCGTGGCCGTGTGGCCCTTTTGGATTAATTGCGACGTCAATTCAAGGAGAGAAGTTTTTAATCTTCTGGGACAGACTCGGCTTCTCCTGAAGTCTTTAAATTCCCCATGTGCATGTCCTGAGAGAATCTGCTTCCACTGCTATTCCACATTGTAAACTGCAATGCTATGGTATGGAATGCAAGTAATGAAATTATACCATAAGCTTGAGTACCATCCACACTTTTAGTCTCTCCATTTAAGGGAAATCAGCTTGTTTTAATTATCTGCATGCTACCTTTGTATGTAGTCGGAATCCCAAATTTTCATTGCAATTTTTTGTTGTCTGACTCCATTTCAATCTCCTTCATTGGTGTTCCAGTGTAAGTAATCTTGCCTTTTCCTATATTGCACTCACTCTGCAAATGTCTTGATCGTTCACTAATCTCTTTCCTTACAGGCTTTTTTTACATCATATACATATGCTAACATCCGGCACTCCAATACACCTGGACGATTTCCGACACTTCCCTACCATTCCTTGACCTCACCATCTCCATCGCAGGGGACAGACTCCTGACCGACATACATTACAAACCCACTGACTCACATGGCTATCTGGACTACACGTCTTCCCACCCTGCCCCCTGTAAAGACTCCATCCCCTACTCCCAATTCCTCCGCCTACGCCGCATCTGTTCCCAGGATGAGACATTTCATACCAGGGCATCGGAAATGTCCTCGTTCTTCAGGGAACGGGGATTCCCCTGCACCACCATAGATGAGGCTCACACCAGGGTCTCATCCATACTCCGTAACACTGCTCTCTCTCCCCATCCCCGCACACGCAACAAGGGCAGAGTCCCTCTGGTCCTCACCTTTCACCCCACCAGCCGGCAAATACAACACATAATCCTCCGCCATTTCCGCCACCTCCAACGTGACCCCACCACTCGCCACATCTTCCCATCTCCCCCCATGTCTGCCTTCCGCAAAGACCGCTCCTTCCGCAACTCCCTCGTCAATTCTTCCCTTCCCTCCCGCACCACCCCCTCCCCGGGCACTTTCCGTTGCAACCGCAAGAAATGCAACACCTGTCCCTTCACCTCCCCCCTCGACTCCATTCAAGGTCCCAAGCAGTCGTTCCCGGTGCGACAAAGGTTCACCTGTATCTCCTCCAACCTCATCTACTGCATCCGCTGCTCTAGATGTCAGCTGATTTACATCGGTGAGACCAAGCGTAGGTTGGGCGATCGTTTCGCCGAACACCTCCGCTCAGTCCGCAATAACCTACCTGACCTCCCGGTGGCTCAGCACTTCAACTCCCCCTCCCATTCCCAATCCGACCTCTCTGTCCTGGGTCTCCTCCATTGCCAGAGTGAGCAACAGCGGAAATTGGAGGAACAGCACCTCATATTCCGTCTGGGGTCCTTGCGTCCTTATGGCATTAACATTGAATTCTCCCAATTTGGCTAGCCCGTGCTGTCTCCTCCCCTTCCTTAACCCTCTAGCTGTCTCCTCCCACCCTCCCATCCGCCCGCCCTCGGGCTCCTCCTCCTCCTCCCCTTTTCCTTCTTTCTTTCCCCACCCCCCATCAGTCTGAAGAAGGGTTTCGGCCCGAAACGTCGCCTATTTCCTTCGCTCCATAGATGCTGCTGCACCCGCTGAGTTTCCCCAGCAATTGTGTGTACCTTGTAATTCAATGACTGATTTGCCATTGAGCCAAACGGATGATATACGTGTTTAAGAAGGAACTGCAGATGCTGGAAAATCGATGATTTACTTGATGGAGGGGGGGGGGGGGTTGATAAAATAATGGATTAACACATTGTCCATGCTGACCAGATTGACACACTTGGCTAGTCACATATGCATGCATTTAGTCCATAGCCCTCTAAATCCTAACTATATCTGTCCAACTGTCTTTAAAGTTATAATTGTTACAGGTTCTAAAGCTTTCTCTGACAGCTCATTCCATGCTGCTTTGTGCTGCTTACATTGGAACATAACTTCAAATTGTGGGCTAACAATTTCTTTATTTTTCTACCTTTCCTTCATTGCTCCCTTCAGCTGAAAAAAAAACTAGACTGCACTCTTGTTCCCAGGATAGGGGATTCTAAAGTAGGATGGCATAAGATAAGAGGGGAGTAGGCTGTTCAAGCCAGCACTGCCATTCAATATGATCATGGTTGATCATCTAAAATCAGTACCCTGTTCCTACTTTTTTTTTTTTTTCCCCATACCCTTAATTCCTTTAGCCCTAAGAGCTAATTCTAACTCTCTCTTGAACAACTCCAGTGAATTGTTCTCCGCTACCTTCTGTGGCAGAGAATTCCACAGATTCACAACTCTCTGGGTGAAAACCACAGATTCACAACTCTCTGGGTGAAGAGATTTAAGAGGAGCCTCGGAGGCAACATTTTCACTCGGCACTCAGTAGTCAATATCTGGAATGAGCTGCCAGAGGAAGGTACAGAAGTTGTTAGAATTTTCGAAGACAGTTGGACAAATATATAAATAGGGTTTGGAGGGCTATTGGCCAAATGCAAGCAAATGGAACAAGCCCAGTGTGTCAACTTTGTCAGCATAGACAAGTTAGACAGAATGGCCCGTTTCCATGCTGTGCAGCTGTGACTATGAATAGACCTTAATTATTAATTTTTGGTTTATAATGTTGCAGTCAGACATTCTATCCGTTATACAGTAAAACCCCATCGTGTGTTATATGAAGGACATGGTGTTAGGTGACTACTGACATGAAGTAAATGTTGAATCTATTTAAGTGATGATTTGATAAGCTACTTGTGAGCATGCACTAAACCTAGGAAGGCATCAATCGTTACAACACGATCTTGAATGCTTGCACTCCATAATAATTTGTTATGATACTGTACAGATGTACCACATTCCTCTTATAAAAGCTGAGTCATTTGGAAACTGAAATGCTGCTGTTCTGGTTATTTCCGTTCCTGTCGTCTCTCTCATTGCAACACATCTGGGTCTGTTTTGCAAAGCAACCGAGTAATAAAACCCAAGCGTTGGTTGGAAAATTTCAAAAGTAAAGGAAACCTGTGGTGCTTGCAGCTTGGCATGCGCTTAAAGCAGTCTTCATGGCCTGATTTACTCCGTCTCAGCTTGAAAGATATGTATCTGAACAGCTGTAAAATTAGACCGGTCCCACCTCAGTTTATTCACAAATGATTTTTGTTTTGGCCTTATTTTCACAAATATAAATGTTCAGCTCAGAGTTACATGGAGACATGATTTCAATTCATTTTGTCTTGATGCAAAGTGTCACTGACTTATTTACTTAAACTTCGTTCCTCCCACGCTGTTGAGTGCATTGGGCAGCAAGCTTTCACCATTCTGTTCGTTCATGTGCGATGTCTTCCACCCTTGATAGGCTTGCTGGAATGTTCGCCTCCATGCGAGTTTTGGTCGGCCTCTTTTCCTTCTTCCGTCAGGTTGCCGTGTCATTGCTATCTTGGGTGCACGTTCTGGTGACATTCTGAGTACATGTCCTGCAAATTTCATGCTGCGTCCCTCTATGTCCTTGGCTGAGAGGCTTTGTTTTATCTGTTTTCTATATTTGAGGTCTAGAAGGTGCTGTGAGTTCCTAATTGAAACCTAGCAAGAGGTGCAAACTGAAAAGGTACACTGGATGGCTCGATTGTAATCATGTATTGTCTTTCCACTGACTGGTTCGCACGCAACAAAAGCCTTTCACTGTACCTCAGTACACGTGACAATAAACTGAACTCTACTCAACCATAACTCGCATCAATGCCCACTAGCAGTTAAATACACTCCGTGTAATAAATAGGATCTGCAGTAGCTGGTTTATATCAGAGCCCTTCATAAAATTAATGAAGGGCTCCGACTGGAAACATCAGTTTTCTCCAGAGATGTTTAGCATAATTTAGTTTGTCATGTGTGCTGAGGTATCTCTTGCCTGATGGGAGAGGGGAGTGACCAAGGTAAGACTGTTCCTTGATTGTGCTGGTGGTCTTACCAAGATCATGTAAGGTGTAGATGGAGTCAATGGAAGGAAGGTTGGTTTGTGTGGTGGTCTGGACCATGTCCAAAACTCTACTGTTTCTTGCGGTCTTGCTGTTCCCAAACCATGCTGTGATTGAAACCGATAAAATGCATTTGAAGTAGTTGGAGAGAGTTGTTGGGGGCATGCTCAGCTTCCTAAGCCTTTTCAGGAAATAGAGGTGTTGGTTTGCGCCTTTGTCCATTGCTTCGATGGTAGCTAGTCCAGGTGAAGTTGCTGGACTATTTACTCATAAGAATTTGAAGCTTTCAACCATCTCCACTTTGGCGCTGTTGATGAACACCAGTCTGTGCTTTCCACTTTGCTTTCATGATCTCCTTTGTCTGGCTGACGTTGAGAGAATGTTAGGGGGTGCTGCTTGACTCTGGTTATTCCAGCATTTTGTCTATCTTAAGATACAACCTTGAATCTGGCTCCTATTTGCTGAGCCGACTGCTAAAGTTAAGCTCTGAAGCCACAAGCTATTTGTTGCTATTTGAGACGCCACCTCAGGCTTGATCGCTTTCTAAACTGTCCAAGTCTTTAATGTTGCTGATGTGAACAAATATTGACCTGTTCATATGAATCTGAGGTAAACAAAATTAAAAGTGTTAGTTAGTGAAACTAGTGTAATCACCTAGAAATGAGAAATATTCTTAATCTAGTCCAGGTGCTATCCCTCTGACCTTGAACAGGAGCAACAATATCTTGGGACGTTGCTCACCATTAAGAATAAATGAACTTTGGGTTCCCCAAGGTGACTCTGACTTTATTTAAGGGCCTATGTATTGTGGTGCATATTTATCCTTGAGACCAAATAATTTCTGGAATTGTTTTATTATGTTTCTTGTTGAATGTTTAACTTAGACCATTAACTTAAGGATGGTGAGACATCCTTGTGTGTTATTTTTGGATATGCCCAATGGAGTATTATAACATGAGGATGTTCACTCTAAGCCCATTTTTGTGGTAGGTTATAACATATTTATTGGGAGGATGGGCAGTCATAAATGCTCCAGCTGCCAGTTCTGTGTGGAAAAATATTGGTTAAGTCTGAGCTATTTTTGGTAACCCACAAAATTCCTCAGCAAGCTTCTAACTGTTTGAAAGCCGACTGCAAAGGAATCGTGGAATACCGCAAAGAAACTTGGTTGAGACTGAATTAATTTGAGTTTGATCTCTGCGCTTCATTAATCTTGAGTGTTTCTGTGCAGAGCCGACTGGTAATTGATGGCTGTTTTGGAGTTCAGCTTGAAGTTTTCCATCTCAATTTCCCGACCTCTAGAACACTAGGCAATTGGAGTTTCCTCAAGGGAGCTAGAGGAGAATTTTGCTTCCTTTGCACTGTAGCTACCGTCCTTGAAGAAACCTTTTTAATTGCACCAGTGTTGAAGGTTTGACAATGTAGCAAAATTACTTCGCAGCTGTCCTATAGGAAATGCTTCTTTTGTTGTGTGCTCCTCCCCGTGGTGCTATGAATGTTAGTATTCTTTTTCTCTACTATTTTCACAAATAGCTTAAATATCATGATTCAGGGAGGATCATGTTGTTCAACTGATCTTTGCTGGCTCAATAACCTTTTTGTTCAGGGGAAAAGTTAAGTGGAAGTCGTTCAAGGAAAATGAGAGCTGAATTGAGATTAATTAGAAATGCTGAGAAAGAAAAGGGCAAAGCAGTAAGTTAATAAATGTTCATAAGTTATAGCAACAATATTAGGCTATTTGGCCTATTTATACTCCGCCACTCAATCATGACTCATCCATCAACCCCAATCTCCCGCCTCCCCATAACCCCTGACACCCATATTAATCAAGAATCTCTCAACCCCCACCTTAAAAATATCTTTAGACTTGGCCACCACAGCCTTCTGTGGCAATGAATTTGAGTTTCACCACCCTCTGACTAAATAAATCTTTCCTCATCTCATTTCTAAAGGTACGTCCTTTTATTCTGAGGCTATGGCCTCTGGTCCTAGACTCTTCCACTTGTGGAAACATAGAAACATAGAAAAAAGGTGCAGGAGTAGGCCATTCGGCCCTTCGAGCCTGCACCGCCATTCAATATGATCATGGCTGATCATCCAACACAGTATCCTGTACCTGCTTTCTCTCCATTCCCCCTGATCCCTTTAGCCACAAGGGCCACATCTAACTCCCTCTTAAATATAGCCAATGAACTGGCCTCAACTACATTCTGTGGCAGAGAATTTTTTATTTTATTTTTGTTTTTTTGATGGAAAATTGAGGAGATTCAGTATGTCAATGAATACTCTTTAACCTGTACAGTCATGCAGCAGAGAGCATATTGACTGCATCACAGCCTGGTTCGGCAACTCGAGCAACCAGGAACAAAGAAGATTGCAAAAAGTGGTGAACACTGCCCAGTCCATCACAGATACTGACCTCCCCACGTCAACGGGATCTACAAGTCGCTACCTCAAAGGCAGCCAGCATCATCGGGAAGCCGCAGCGCCCTGGCCACGCATAGGTTTAAGGTGAAGGGCGAAAGATATTACAGGAATTTAAGGGGTTACTTTTTCATGCATAGGATGGTGGTTGTTTGGAACGAGGCGAGGATAATTGCAATGTTTAAGAGGCAATTAGACAGGTGCATGGATACGACAGGTTTAGAGGCAAGCGGGACTAACGTGGATGGTGCATATTTGTCGGTGTGGGTCAGTTGGGCCGAAGGGCCTGTTTCTGCCCTGTGTGACTATGACCCCAAGAGAGCAGCACCAAGGACAGTTTTAATGCTGCTCCAGATAACACTGATTCATCAACTTGCATCTGGGAGAATGAAGCTGCTACTCGGCTGGTTTATCGGGCGCAGTCATTTTTTCAGCTTTAATTAAAACACTGCATTCCAGTTCATCAGCCTGGGATTACTCCAGCTTTGAACAACTTTAATTGTTTGTGAACTGTACTTTCCATTTCTGCATCTTTGTTGTGTGGTCTCACGGAGATGCCTGTGGCTGCCTCCATTGTGGCAGCAGGTTGGACACATCATTCATTCCTCAGTTTCTGGTGGTCTAATATTAAAAAAATATACGATTATTTGATTAAATTCTGATTAAAGTCACATCCTTTGCAGCGTGATTTTGATTTCAATTGGTTAGAGGGTGGTGAGCGGATGGTATGAAGGGACGAATAAGCACTTAAGTCTTAAATCAAATATCTAAACAATTGCTCTTTTGATTTTAATGCAGATAAATTTTACATTCTGTCGACATGGCATTCCCAAATGTGCACTGAGCTTTCTTGACAAACTCTGCAAATCTATCCATCCCTGTGCTACCTCTTTTAAGAACCAACTCTTAAGCTCTATGCATTTTGTTTAATTATTGTGTACATTTTTTGTACATGGAAGCGTGTTTGCATTTAACCTTCAATCAAATCTTAAGCTGATTCACATAAATTTATCAATTTAATTTGGTCACATTTCATGAACGATCGTTTTCCTTGAATTGGAAAAAATCTTCCCAGTAATTCTGTTTGGTTTTAAATATTGAAAAATGGCAAAAAGTCAAGCCTTTGAGCAACTTAGTATACCATCCTGAGCTTCTAGTTGCCTGCCATTTTACTTCTCCACAATCTATAGCCCTTTAGCTCCACTTATTCCATTCCAGTCTCTGACACTACCTCTCCTACCCATCCCCAACTGCCTGGCCCCATCATCCCCCTCCTCACCTGGTTCCACCTATTTCTGCCTCACCTCTTCCTTTCACCACTATATACTGGCCATCCCTCACTCCTCTCTCAATCCCAATGCAGGGTTTTGATCCAAAACATCGCGGCACGATGGTGCAGCGGTAGAGTTGCTGCCTTACAGTGCCCGAGACCTGGGTTCAAACCTGACTAAGGATGCTGTCTGTACGGAGTTTGTATGTTCTCCCGTGACATCATGGGGTTTTTTCCGGGTGCTCTTGTTTCTTCCCATACTCCAAAAGCATACATGTTTGTAGGTTAATTTGGTTCTGTAAATTGTGCTTGTGTAAAATGATCGCTGGTCGACGTGGAGTCGGTGGGCCAAAGGGCCTACTCCGCTGAATCTCTAAACTAAACTAATCAGCCACCCCCCTCCCCCTCTGCATCCACAGATGCTGCTTCATCCACTGGGTTCCTCCAGCAGTTTCTTTAACAATTAACATGTAGAGGATCAAGCAATTTAAAAGGCAAATGAGTTGACCTTCATTTGCAATGCAACTGGACAATAAGTCTGATATAATTCCGAGCAGTTTGGAATGTCTTGGAGGTGAAGATTCCAAGTTTGGTGCAAAACACAAGTTGCATATTAGTTTGAGATGAAGCTAGATGATGAAATCATGAAGTAATACATTTGGACCATGTTTACTGATGCTTTTTGGGGTGGAAAGATTGTCGGTAACAGGGACAATGGTTATTATCCGTGGATTAGAAGATGGATAGTGCACTGAAAAGGTTTTCCATGGTACATGTGGTTGTGGGTTAAAGCTTAAAACAACATGAAGCATAATACCATTCAGTGAAAACGATGAGGCAGAATTTGGTTATGAGACAGCACTGGGATTGTGTCAGTTAAAATGGCAGCATCGTCCCATGACTGCAGCTCGGGAGGGGCAATTAACTGTCTGTGTATATATATGTGTGTGTGTGTGTGTGTGTGTATAGGTGTGTATGTGGTTGGTAGACACAATGCTGGAGTAACTCAGCAGGACAGGCAGCATCTCTGGAGAGGAGGAATGGGTGACGTTTCATATGCGTGCATATTCGTACATGCGTGTACACTCATTAACAAAGAAATTGCACAAACCTCTGCCAACTACAGTACTGGGAAACAAATATGCATCTACCAAGTGAAGTTTTGCCATTTGCGACGCCTTTTGCCAGGTGAGAATCAAAATTTGAGAACAATTATGAAATTGGAGTGGTGATTTCTAAACAACAGCAAGCGCAAACAACCGCTGAGCTTGTGTGCATGTGGTTCCTCCTTTAATTTCTCACGCATTCAAAAAAAGCTTGCTTTATTTCCTCTTGTGGTGGCACAGATTGGAAATGCATTGCTAAAAACAACTGGTGTGGAGTGTCCACTTCCTCTTCCGTCACACTTCAAATAAGTTTGCCAAGGCACTTGTATTTAATCTCTGTGTTGCATTAATAGGATACAGGTACAGTTCTTCTACTTCACTCCCCTCATTAATTTTACACCCTTTTTTATTGGGATCGGGTTGCATGACATTTGTCTGGATTCTGTAGGTCAAGAGTGGCAGTGGAGTCTAATTAGAAGCAGAATGGGCTGGTTCCTCAATTCCTGCTGCAGATTAGGTTTGAGAGACGAAAGCTCTTTAGTCTTTGAATTTGGCGAATGGTCAAATGGTCACACCAGTGGACAGTGTTGGTGGAAACACAAGGCCCAGCAGGTCATGTTAAATTACCTGTCATGTCACTGAAGAAGGGTCTCGACCCAAAATGTTGAGTTACTCCATTTGTGTTTATTTCGATGTAAACCGGCATCTGAAGTTTGTTCAAACACAGCTCGTGTTAAATGCCAGGTACTCATAGAAGTATTCAAGAAAACCTACAATTTAAGTAGACACAAAGTGCTGGAGTAATTCGGGATCCCTGGAGAAGATGGACAGACCTAGTGGTCTGAGGAAGGGTTCCAACCTGAAACATCGCCTATCCATGTTCTCTAGGGGTGCTGCCTGATCTGCTGTTACTCCAGCACTCTGTGCCTATCTTTGGTATCAACCAGCATCTGCAGTTCCTTACAGTTGTCACAATTTAAGTACATTTGAGAACCAGATTAAAACAATGTAACAATGAAATCTTTCTAAGATTTTGCATGTTAGTAATCCTGTGTATCTGAAGTTTAAGACAGGCATAATGTCTCAGCACATCTTGTCCGCAGGAATATATTTGGTTTCAAGCTTTGGTTAAGATTTTGTGGAATAATGTAATTGGTTGTGTGAAATCCTACAGACAAGATGTGCTGAGACATTACGGTGGTCTTAAACTTCAGAGACACAGGATAACTATCGTGCAAATTGGCTGTATTTTGGGGGGCAATGTAAAAGCAGATTATTGTTTTTGGTAAAGGAAATTTCCACGTATCTGGAATAGAATTGGGTGCGTTCTTGGGATGAATTTTATTTCTGCAGCACTCGAGGATCCAAAATCCTCTGTTTTAACTAATTGTAAATGCAACTACTGTTCGTGCAAGAGCGGTAATTGCAAACATTACCAAAAGTGCTTAATTTAACAATCAGCTCAGTAAATTTGTGGTTTAATCTTTTTCTAACTCAAAGTGGGCCCATTTGTCATATTCAATGGACTAACAGGGTTGTGCCCAATATGTGGTATAGTGAGATCCTCCGGCTGTAATACTGTGGACATTGACAAAGTTCAAAGCCAAAGTGGGTTTCCATTATTCTCAGCTACCAAAACTTCCAAGAACTTTTATGTACATGATTCAGAGATGAGTTTTTTCTGGATACATGCTTCAATATGGAAAAAACCGTTACAATACCACCAGCCTTGTCTTTATCTCTAACTCTCAAGTATTGCATCCCTCGCCAGTATCATCTGTACCTCAATTCATTCCTTGCCTTGGCGTATTGCAGGTATCAGCACTTCATTGCAGTACAGGTCTTTGACTTCATCAATGCATTCTTCTGGTTTAAAAATTCATGTTTGGAAAGCTAAAGCTGTCGTTGGACGTCTCAAACGATTTAGTTTTAGTTTATTATCGTCACATGTACTGAGGTGCAATGAAAAGGTTTTGTTTGCGCACTATCCAATCAAAGACTATACACGATTGCAATCGAGCTGTCCACAGTATACAGATAAAGAGTACAAAATTTAGTGCAAGATCAAGTCCAATTACAGACCGTTCAAATGTTTTGCGTGAGGCAGATTGGAGGTCAGGGCTGCACTCCAGCTGATGAGAGGATGATTCAGTTGCCTGATAACAGCTGGGAAGTAACTGTCACTGTCCCTGAATCTGGGTGTGTGTGTGTGTTTTCGTACTTCTGTACCTCTTGTTTGAGGGGAGAAGAGTAGCCGGGGTGAGACTGCTCCTTGATTTTGCTGGTGGCCTTGCTGAGGCAGTGTGTAGTGTAGATGGAGTCAATGGAAGTGCGGCTGGTTTACATGATGGCTGGGCTACGTCCACAACTCTGCAATTTCCTGCGGTCTTGGATGAAGCTGATCCGAAGCCAGGCTGTTTTGTTATCCTGACTCTGCATTGGGCCATGAACTCTTGTCTCCTTGAGTATGCTTCTGAATAAAATAATTGTGTTTTATATCATGTTTCTAACTTTGAGTTTTCTTTCTAGGAAATGGATATTCTAGTTCTTCCATGTCATGAAACCCAGGCGGAAGGTGGCACATTAGAAGACTGTTTGAGACACTCCATGCCAATAATTGTCTACGCCATCAGCGAGGATCGTTTGACAGACTGTGAAGAAGCTGAGCTGGAGGACCTGAAGAGGAAACATGCCCTACCCATTTTTTTCATCAAAGTGCCGAAACAATTGACCGGTCACAACCCAGAGCCACACTCCGGACCAGACAAGGAGCACCAAGTGAAAGGTTCGAAGTCTGAAAAAGAGAAGAGTCCCCTTTACCGTCAGCTGGCGAAGCTGGAATACCTAAGCCCGACGGGGGGTGTAATATCCCATGCCAACAAAGCCTCAAGCACGTTGGTGGAACACTTCGACAAACTAAAACAGCTGGGCCTCTTTGCGAAGCAGGTGGTGCAAATGCACCTCATTGATGCAGCGACTGTGCTGAACGGTGTCCACTGTCGCTGCTTGGACATCTTCATCGACCAGGCCTTTGATATGCAGCGGAACCTGCAGATTACTCCCAAGAGGCTGGAATACACCCGGGACAAGGAGAATGAGTTGTACCAGTCCCTGATGAGCATCGCAAACAGGAAGCAGGAGGAAATGAGAGACATGATTGTCGAGACTCTGAGCGGCATGAAGGAGGAACTTTTAGAGGAGGCAGCAAATGTACAATTCAAAGGTGAGATTTACCTGTTAAAAGCATTTTGATTAATGACCACCACTGATGTGAGTCTATCTTATATTTTTGCTTAAATGCTAAATACTGATGAGATTTCTCTTGCTGTTGATAATTGTGATCTGATGTAATGGGTGACATTGGAGGTTGGGCAGTGACTGGGTCAGCACAGACATTTGTAATGTTTCAACAGAAGACAGGATTCCTTTAACTTCTCTTTGTCACAATTTTGTATTAATATGTAGAGAGCATTCTCCATACGATGTCCTAAAAATATGTTTAGAAACATAGAAAATAGGTGCAGGAGTAGGCCATTCGGCCCTTCGAGCCTGCACCACCGCCATTCAATATGATCATGGCTGATCATCCAACTCAGTATCCCGTACCAGCCTTCTCTCCATACCCCCTGATCACCTTTAGCCACAAGGGCCACATCTAACTCCCTCTTAAATATAGCCAATGAACTGGCCTCAACTACCTTCTGTGGCAGAGAGTTCCAGAGATTCACCACTCTCTGTGTGAAAAAAGTTTTCTCATCTCGGTCCTAAAGGATTTCCCCCCTTATCCTTAAACTGTGACCCCTTGTTCTGGACTTCCCCAACATCGGGAACAATCTTCCTGCATCTAGCCTGTCCAACCCCTTAAGAAGTTTGGCAAGCATTGGATGAGATGAGGCACACAAGAAGTCATAGACGCCAGACCTGCTGTTCCTCCAGTGTTTGGTGTTCTTCGTAGCATGTACTTATTTTTTGTTCCACATTTCTCATAAACGGGTTACTTTTTAATAATTATTAATGTTACAAGTTTCCTTCACACCCTTCCCCAATACAAAGCCTCTTGCATATCTGGTTGTTGAAATGAATTAAACAGCAGCTTCTTAAAAGCATTATTATTATTTTGTGATTTGCCTTGTTGATATACGGTGCAATTGTGTTCAATCAATCTCTGTCATACTGCCTAAGGGGGGGGGGGGGGGGGTTGTCTATTGATGTTATCAGTTTTCATGTTTACTTACTTGACTAACTGGTGTTCATCCATGTGTCCCGCAATCTCCAGCCCAATTCCTGCACGCCCAGTTACCCGGCTCTCTTCCCCACCTTTGTGCTCTCGTCTCCTATCTCTGAGTTCCTAATTTCCCTACTATCGCCGCCTCCCCATACATCTCCCACCTGTCCCCTTCCACCACCATTCCTCCCTCTGGCTAATTTTGTGCCTCTTGTTATCTGATGCACTTTTTGTCTCCTTCTCACCGTCAGCTATTGTCGCTTATTCAACTTGTCTGCAATCAAAGCCCTCCCCCCTCCTTCTAACCACTCCTCTCTCTCTCTCTCTCTCTCTCTCTCCCTCCCCAATTTAAGGTACTTCATATCATCATGAATTGTCTGACAGTGAAATTTTCCTTCTGAATACTCAGCCTGCTGGGTTTTACCAGCATTTTCTTCATTTCAAATACTAAATTTGGTGCAAGTGGTCATGGTGGCACAGCCGTAGAGTTGCTGCCTTACAGCGAATGCAACGCCGGAGACCCGGGTTCGATCCCGAGTACGGGTGCGGTCTGTACAGGAGTTAGTACGTTCACCCCGTGACCTGCGTGGGTTTTCTCCGAGATCTTCGGTTTCTTCACACACTCCAAAGACGTACAGGTTTGTAGGTTAAATGGCTTGGTAAATATAATTGTCCCTAGTGGGTGTAGGATAGTGTTAATGTGCGGGGATCGCTGGTCGGCGAAGCCCTGGTAGGCCGAAGGGCCTGTTTCTGCACTGTATCACTAAAAAAAATAAAAGATTTATACAGCTAATAAGTGCTGAATTACTAGCACAGCTGTGCACAATACAACCCATGCCCTAGTTCAACCCACAAGCTGTCTAAGTGCCTGATTTGGTGGGCGCCCTTCACACTGCAGTCTTCAGGGTTCCAACCTGAAACACCACCTATCCATGTTCTTCAGAGATGCTGCTTGACTTGCTGAGTTACTGCAGCACTTGTATCTTTTTTTTAAACCAGCATCTGCCTGTTTGGTTTATTTTGTGAGGGTAATTTACTTTTAAATTTAAGGGTATCCCAGTCTCCACTAGCCTCTCATTATTGCCACAGCACCTGCACTGACTCCACTATCCACTCCCACCGTGATGTTGTATACCATTACTTTGCTGCTTCCCATTTAGCTTGTTGACGCATTCCCTCTAGTGGCGGCATTCAGTTTGACACAGACACTAAACGAGGGAGAAAGAGTCTGAAGAAGGGTTTCGGCCCGAAACGTCGCCTATTTCCTTCGCTCCATAGATGCTGCTGCACCCGCTGAGTTTCCCCAGCAATGTTGTGTACCTGAGAAAGAGACAATGCTGGGGTAAGTCAGCAGGTCGGGCAGCATCTCTGGAGAAAACAAAAGGGTGACGATTCGAGTCAACGCCCTTCTTCAGACTGAGTCAGGAAAAGGAAACTGAAAATATGAAGAGGTACAAATAAGTTATACGTGAAAAATATGCTGAAGGACAAATCAAAGCCAGCACGATAATCAAGGAACGGTGGAGCCCACAATGGTCCATTGTTGGCTTCACCTTTCTTTGATTTGTCCTTTTCCATACCTTTCGTTCATTTGTACTTTGTACCTCTTATCTTTAGTTTCCCTGTCCCCAGTCTGAAGAAGGTTTCCGGCCCATAAAGTCACCTGTTCCTTTTCTCCATAGATGCTGCCTGACCCGCTGAGTTACTCCAGCATTTTGGGTCTATCTTTGGTGTAAAGCTGCATCTGAAGTTCCTTCTTATACACTGGATGAGAAACTGATCTGAGATTCAAAGGGTGTGTCTGTAGCCTCAAAACAACATATTTGAGTAGGTATGTTGCAAAGCCTACCTGAAGCGTCGCTGAAAATCTGTCGCTGCGGGTGTGCGCGATTTTGGCGCCGTTTAGAGGGGGGCGGGTTTAAAACGCGATTTTCTCTAGGCTGTTCAAATCGAAGATGTTCAGCCTAGTTAATTATTAACGAAAAATCTCTGAAAGACCCCGTCGCAAAAGCTATTATTAGTTTTAAAGGCCTCGTATAATAGTTATAGTAGTTTAAAAATCAATCTCTAAACCCGCGACCACCAGCAACCGCAGGGTCTCATAAAGCAAATAAATGAAGGTAGGCTGCATATTTTTACATTAAAAAGGGCTTCTAAAGATCCCTTTATACAAAGTTTAATATTGCGAGTAGCTCATTTTGGGCCCATTATATCCCGCAGTATTTTTCTCGGCATTTGGGGCACAAATCTACCGCAATGTGAACGTTCTAAACCAGCGCGTTCCACAGGGACCCACTGGAAAGCTGATTTAAATGGGCATTTATTTACAGCAATTGAACACTGAATTCCTTCCATTTGGCCTATAAATTAATGTAAATGAGATTTAAAAATCATGTTTTATTGTGAATTATTTGTGAATATTATTTGGACATTTAGGCTATTTAAAAATGTTAATCATTTATTAAGAAATGGATAGATGTTTAGATCTAGTAATTGAAGTCTGAAATTAGCTACAATTAGGTAACTAACTAATTATATGCTTTAATTTCAGGTCATCCAAGTAAGATTATTTTATATTTATTTCAGAATGCTTCAATCTATGATAACTGAAAATTTCATTCAGTTCTCTTAATTTTTAAGAAAGTTATGGGCTTTTGACTGTTCACGATCACAGCTTTTTTGTTATGTCCATAGAAAATCAATAGGGAACAAGATGCTCATTTCCCAGTATGAAAATGGCCATAACTTTTTAAATACTTGAGATATGAAAGTGAATTAGGTGTCAAATTAAACTTATTTTTATGCTTTATCTGATGGGATAAATTACAGACTTGATTTTTAAAATCTCAAAGTTTTGTAACATTGCTAATTTGAGGGGAACTTGGAGAGCTTGTTACAAGTAATCTGTGCAATATAATTGGTGCAAGGTTTGAGTTTCATCTATTCTGGGTTGAATTTTATTGTAATTCTGGGAATTCCTGAACTGGAGAGATGCGCAGTAATAAACAATTCTATTTGTCTCCAGTTTCTTATTTAAGCTAAACTGCTGTGCCTGCAATTCCTTTCTTGATTTTTCTTCAAAGATGCATTGCAGCTTCATTTTCACAAGTCTGTTAAATGGGGAAACTCCATTAAGAGCATTAAATATTGCTGAAACAAATGATTTATGACTAGTTTTCGTTGGTGCCGGGGTAAGCTCTCCTTCACAAGGCAATTATTAGACTCTCCTCATTACCTGAAAGGGACGTCAGTGCAGAACATGCATCTGTCTGCAGTACTGCAGTGTAAAATCCACCTCTGAAGTTGACCTTGATTTTGCAGCTTGCCCACTCAGACCAGGGTGTCGCCACAGAGAATCTGGTTTGCCAGATGTGCTGGAGTAACTCAGCGGGTCAGGCAGCACCTCTGGAGAAGGTGGATGGTTATAGTTTCAGGACTACAGTCGGACATTTCAGATCAGGACCCATCTTCAGCCAGCTGAGGAAACGCACTTCAGTGTGAAGCAGGGTTGCAACCCGCAACATAACCTACCCACCCAGAGTTACAGTCGCACTTTGTCTGCGCGAGTATGGCTCCTCTGGTTTCATCATGCTAATACTGTTGGATTCACCGGCAGATTTGTGAAACCATGTTTGAAGTTGCACAGACTTCATTGATTTGCACCAAGGCCTTGTTTTGCGTTCGTCATGAATGGAGTGAGTTTGCTCCTATATAGACAGAGTGTTTCTCTGGTTTGAATAGGGAAGTGGGCATTGGTTAACACAGGTTGACAAACCAAACGTGGGAATTAGAAATGAGTAAACTCAAGGTTATTGAAATTGTGCATGGAATCCATTTAGTTCTGAAGAATAAATGTTTTAAAATAATTTATTACTTCAAATGGAATAGGAAAGACCCAATGTGTTAGACATCTTTTCTAAGATAAGATGATAATAGATTGGAGTAGATTTTGAGTCAACTTGCGGCTTCATCCTGTCACAGTTCCAACTATGCCAACGATATGATACCCAAAATGAATTAACATGGAAATTGGTTTATGAAAAATTGATGAGATTGCTTTGCCAGATGATATTTTGATTTGCCTTTATTAGTTCCTGAGGCTGGTGGTGCATTTCAGACATTCACTGCCAGCAACATGTATGATCAGAGAGCAGCAGCACCTTTCACTGCATGCTCTACGGTCGAATTTAGAGTATTATAAAACATATTAAAAACATCCAGGCTTGACTTTGTATGAAGAGTAATTTCAAATTTACTTGATTTGAAATGCAATGTATGGGTATTTCTAAGCCAAGATTAGTGGCCCATCAGTCCTCGAGGATAATGCAATTGACACAGCAACACTACAAGCCCACTGAGAAAATACCAGCCTTTTTTTTTTTTGAAGAAGAAGAAGAAGAACCAACGTCTCCACAAATAGTGCTGATACAGACTTCAACATTCACCGTTAGGGCGTCATGGAAGCGCAGCGGCAGAGTTGATGTCTTGCTGTGCCGGAGACCCGAGTTCAATCCCGACCGCGGGTGTTGTCTTACTTTCACCCTGTGACACATGTGGGTTTTCTCCGGGTGATCTGGTTTCCTCCCACACTCCACAGACATGTAGGTCTGTAGGTAAATTGGCTTCAGCAAAATTGGAAAATGTCACCAGTTTGTAGGATAGTGTTGTGCCCAGGATGAACGCTGGTCGGTGCGGACTCGGAGGGCCGAAGGGCCTTTTTCTGTACTGTATCTGTAAACTAAATTCACGTGTAATCCTCAGGATGACGGACGGTTTCTCGTCTGGCACTTCCAGCAACAGTACTCACTTGCAGCATTTTAGAATGTCAACCTTGGTTATTAATTTGAATGACATTTTGCCTGAAATATCCTTGTGCCGCATAGCGCATCCCTGGAAATTAAGCTTGTTAAACGGCATCAACTCGAAGATTGTTTTACATCAGAAACAGCATGAACCCTCATCGAGTGAAATTGTAGCCATGGATGCGGTTACTGAAAATTCAATGTAAACTAATGTCAGTGTTTCTCATTACCTGGGAGAGGTAATTGGATCACTGAACATGTAGTAGAGTATTATAGCCAAGTGATGTGTTATTTCTTTACAAATCTAATCCTGTGCTTAGGATTTGCTGGTGTATCTTGTGCATTCAGCAGCAAGAGTTGTGAGCCATGCCCCTTTCACAGCTGCTTTCAGGAGCATTAAATCAGCAAAGCTTTTCTGGAAACATCTGACTTTAGAATTGTTGGATTGCTTCCTGTGCCATCTCTGGTTCCTTTCATGTTTTTTTAACAGGTTATGAGGGCCTTTGAAAGGCAGAGCAGAAGGATTTCATCCCAAGCAAAAAAATGATGATGTACACTTGCTAAGCCAATACTGGTCAGGAATAATATCGAGCCGACATTAAAATGCTGAACTCGTCAAGTGGTGGTGCACTGTTGAATAATATGCTGTTTTTTTCACTGATCCAAATAGCAATGCTTCTGCTTGGACAAGATACAAGATACATTTATTTGTCACATGTACCAATTGGTACAGTGAAATGTGTGGTCACCATACAGCCATAGGAATGGACAAGAAGAGAGCATACATTTTAACCATTCAAACAATTAGTTTAGTTTCAAGATCCAGTGGGGAATCGGGCTTTTTTTTGTCATTAGCCATAAGCCACCCAGACAAGCAGAAGTTAACAAGAATTGGGAAGGGAACAGGCAGGAAAAGCCAAGTTGTGTGGGAAGGAACTGCAGATGCTGGTTTAAACCGAAGATAGACACAAAATGCTGGAGTATCTCAGCGGGACAGGCAGCATCTCTGGAGAGAAGAAAATGGGTGATGTTTCGGGTCAAGACCCTTCTTCAGACTCGGACTGAAGAAGAGTCTCAACCCGAAACGTCACCCATCCCTTCTCTTCCGAGATGCTGCCTGACCTGCTGAGTTACTCCAGCATTTAGGAAAAGCAAGTTGTTGAGCAGCAGACTCCACAAGGAGAAAATGCTGTGCAAAAGTGCACCCCAAGCAGTGTAGCAGAAACTAACCACCCCACAATTTGGAATTAGTTGCAGGGGCCACTTTTGTGTGAGGAACAAGAAAATTTGACAGATTAAATGTCACCTGGAGAAGTTGGTTCTGTACTGTAAACTTGGGTGAACAGCAGCACCACCTAGTGTTCAAAGGCACAGGGTGCAATGACAATATTAAATGTATTTAAAAAAGAAGACAAGGCTGGAGTAGCTCAGCAGATCAGGGACTGTACGTGCAATCCAAATTTGGGAATGGAAGTGTATATCAAGAAGCTGCTCCAATGATGAACTTGAAGTATCCTGCATCTATCCCACTGAACAGGATTGGATAGCTTTGCCATATTGTGTTTCATTCTTCAATGCTCTGATGACTTTATTTGGATCGTTTACAGAATTTCACCACTCAGTTCTCTGTCCTACAACCAGAATCACTAGTTTTAACTGATCAATTTATGTCACTAATTTTATAGATTAAATGGGTTTCCTCGTCTTTTTCATTAAGCGATAGTATTGTTAAAATGAACTGAAACCTCCAATCACATTTAGATAATGTACTTTCTGGAACTCTTCTAATACTTTGCTGATTAATGTTTCATCTTATGCCTTTTCTCTACTCCTTCACCCCCAGATATAATCATCTCTGAGAATGGTGAGACTGTCGGCAATAAGGACATTAAGTGCTGCATCAAACAGATTCAGGAGTTGATTATTTCCCGCTTAAACCAGGCGGTTGCCAATAAACTCATCAGCTCGGTCGACTACCTTCGGGAGAGTTTTGTGGGGACCCTGGAGCGCTGCTTGAAGAGCCTGGAGAAATCCAACCAGGACCCGGCCGTGAACAGTGTCGCCAGCAATCACCTGAAGCAGGTGTGTCAAAAGTGGGTAAAAAGATCAGAAGAGCTGATGGTGATGCGAGTATTTTCAACGCTGCAGCAGTCATTGTGATACTTGGTGGCTTCTTGTTTCTGGACTGGGAGTTTTGGGGATCAGATAGCTTGCGTAACCGAGAAGAGTAGGTCGAATGATACAGCACAGGAACAAGCCCTATGGCTTGCAATGTCTGTGCTGAGCATGATGCCAGGTTAAATTCATTTAACTGCCTGCATGTTATCGACACCCCTCCATTTCCTGCAGATTCAAATGCCTATCTGAGAAGCTAAAATCGCCACAATCGTATCTGCTTCCACCTCCATTCCTGGTTGACATTACTGAATCTGAGGGAAAGTGGAGAAAATATTGCACAGAATTATTCATTCAGAATACGCCATTTTGAAGGGTGGTGGAGGCATATTCATTGGTGTGCCCCCCCCCCCCCCCGAATAGGGTCTGGCAGCACGAGTTACACCTCCAATCACGAGTTACACCAGCCCGAAGAAGGGTCCCGACTGCAAGCGTCACGTATACATGCTCTACAAAAATGGTGCCTGACTCACTGAGATACTTTGTTTAAGAAAGAACTGCAGATGCTGGAAAAATCCAAGGTAGACAAAAAAGCTGGAGAAACTCAGCGGGTGAGGCAGCATCTGTGGAGCGAAGGAATAGATGACGTTTCGGGTCGAGATCCTTCTTCCTCATGTAAGAATCATGTAAGAAGGGTCTCGACCCGAAACGTCGCCTATTCCTTCGCTCCATGGATGCTGCCTCACTCGCTGAATTTCTCCAGCTTTTTTGTCTACCACTGAGAGACTTCAGTACTTTGTCTTTTTTTTTTAAACCAAGAGGTTCACTTGTTCTTCCTAGGCTTATTCTTGAAACATTCCATGTCTCGGTATACTTTCTGATCCGTGAGCTAGGGAATGAAACGCAACATTTTAACTCTTCAATATTGTGTTAAATGGTGTGTCTATTTTTACAGATTTTAAATGCTGCATATCATGTTGAGGTGACATTCCACTCTGGATCAACCGTATCCCGGCTACTTTGGGAACAGATCAAACAGGTAAACAATCCTTCTGCTGATGGTGGTATTATGATAGAATAGAGGAGTTGGAAGATATTCAGATGTCCCTTTTCTCTATAATATCTTGATTAAGCCCCTGTCCCACTGTACGAGGTAATTCACGAGTTCTCCCGAGTTTTCCCCTGATTCGAACTCAGAGAATGTCCGTAGCGGGTCCGAAGGAGTTCGTGGATGACTCGTAGCGGCTCGTAATGTTAACAGTAGGTACTCGGGACAATCCGGTAAACTCGTGACGTTCTTTCATCCCTGTAAAAAATGTCCACGTGTAAAAAATAAATAAATACTCGTGATGGGAAAAAAAAGGTTACTTTTTACTCGTAGTTGGCCATTACGAGCCGCTACGAGACATCCACGAACTCCTACAGACTCGCTACAGACTTTCTCCGAGGGGAAAACTCGGGAGAACTCGTAAATTGCCTCGTACAGTGGGACAGGGGCTTAACCTTTTAAAATTACCTTTTACCTTACAAAAATATTGTTCCCTTTATCATTTCTCTTAAGAATTGAAAAACCCTTACTTTGGGATCACCAGTCACCAAATGCCTCACGTACTGTCGGAAGGGAGAGTGGACGCTGGCGCGCTTTAGCTGCCGCTGCTCTCTCTTCACATTGTGTTTTTTGATTTTGTGTCTTTGGAGCGATTTCTATCTTTAATTTGTATATTGATGATGTCCTTATTATTTATTTTTCTCCGACTGTTTTTTTCTCTTCTGTTAATCTTTGTAAGGTGTCCTTGAGATTTGAAAGGCGCCCGAAAATAAAATTTATTATTATTATGATTATTACTGCCAGATGAATATTTAGATTGGTGTATATTTTAATTTCAAATCAGTACATTCGTTAAGCAAGCAGTGTTGTCTATTTTAAACGTTTTTTTGCATTGGTTTATACAATTAGATATACTTGCAAATTCTACAAGGGCAGCTGCAGCATTTCTATTTGAGTAATTACATGTATGGGAAGGAACTACACATGCTGGTTTATGCCAAAGATAGACGCAAAATGCTGGAGTAACTCAGCGGGACAAGCAGCATCTCTAGAGAAAGAATGGGTGGCGTTTCTGGTTGAGGCCCTTCAGACAAAGTCATGGGAGAGGAAAACTACAAATGGAAGGGTACAAATCATGTAAGACATGAAAAGGACAGATCAAAGCAGACCTTGATCAAGGAAATGTACAATGGTTCATTGTAGACTGAGGGGGAAGGTGTTAACGAGATATACTAACAGTAAAATTCATCAAGAAGACAGTGAAACGAGTAGGAGAACTAGAGTGGGGGAGTTCCCTCTCTTAACCGGGAGATCACATAGCCCCAGGCAGACTGAGCGACGGTGTTCAGCAAAACGATTGCCCAGTTTATGTGCAGTTCAACTGACCTCTGTGATGGTGATCATGAAGCTTGAGAATTGTGATTGAAAACCCATGTAATGGCATCAGAGAAAGAAAACCTGTTGACCATACCTGATCTGGCTTGTGTCTCCAGACCCACGACATTGTGCTTGACTTTACCCTGTTCTCTAAAGGCATAGCATGTGTTTCAGACAATAGCTGCTGGCTGTATCAGTCACATTTGCATTGAGTTTAGTTTAAAGATACAGCGCAGAAACAGGCCCTTCTGCCCACCGAGTCCACGCCAACCAGCGATGCCCACTGTCTACGCTGTCCTACACAAAACTGGGGACAATTTACAATTTTGCCAAGCCAATTATTCAGATTCAGATTCAAATTTATTGTCATTGTGCAGTGTACAGTACAGAGACAACGAAATGCAATTATGTTACATCATTATATGTGATGTTATATTGGGTGCCCAAGATGTTGTTATACAATTATACAATTACAATACAATTCAATTTATTGTCATTTGGACCCCTTGAGGTCCAAACGAAATGCCGTTTCTGCAGCCATACATTACAAACAAATAGACCCAAGACACAACATAATTTACATAAACATCCATCACATCGCTGTGATGGAAGGCCAAAAAAACTTTTCTCTCCACTGCACTCCCCCCCCCCCCCCCGATGTCAAAGTCAAAGCCCCCGGCGGGCGATGGCGAATTGTCCCGCGGCCATTAAAGCCACGCCGGGTGATGCAAGGTCGCACACCGGGTCTTGGTGTTAGAGCCCCCGGCGCGCGCTCGCAGTCCCGCGACCATTCCAAGCCGCGCGGGGCGATGGTGTAAGGCCCCGCTCCAGGTGCTCTTCAACCCCGCAACTCGGGCGGGAGAAGTCGCCGTTGCGGGAGCCCGGAAAAGCGGTCTCCCTCCAGGGACCCGCGGGCTCCCGGTGTCACTGTCCGCCAAACCCGCAGTTGCAGCCACCGAATCTCCGGGGGTCGGGCCGCAGCAGCGTCCACCACAGCTCCACCCGCTCTGGACTCGGCCAGCTCCGCGACGGTGAGGTGAGTAGTCGGCACCACAGCCCCCGGTCTTCCTGTTGGAGGCCGCTCCTCGTTGCAGCCCCAACGACAACGGAGACCCGACAAAGAAAAGGTCGGGTCTCCCGTGCAGGGAGAGATTTAAAAGTTACCCCCTCCCCCCCCACACCACCCCCACACACATACCCCAACAAAAAATAACAAAAACTACATAAAAACATAGACATAAAATAATAAAAACGCAGATGGACTGCAGAGGCCGCTGCTGACGAGAGTCGCGCCGCCTATCGCTTTGTTTTGGTCCCAGTCCCAATTAACACTCTTGTCGGCAAGGTCTTTCAGTTGCGGGCATGGTGGTCTTGTATGAGGACACAGAAAGATGGTTCAAGAGTTGTTGCTGTTTTTGTGCATCGTGAGATTCTTACTGATTTGGTCCCGGTCCCAATTAACACTCTTGACTCTCATTGGCTTGTATTCATTCCATTTGTTGGGTATTCATCTACTCTGAGTAACTTCCAACTTCTGAGTAATTTACCATGTGGAAGTCTTGACAAATCATGGCAGCTAAGTTTCTTTGTGGAAAGTCTCAAAAGCTTTTTTTCCCTCCTTTTCCCTATTTGTAGATTATACACAGGATGCCTTGGGTCCATCCTCCAGCTATTACCATCGAGTGGAAAAGAAAAATTGCCCAGGATGCCATCGAGAGCCTTTGTGCGTCTAAACTTGCGAAGAGCATTTGTAGTCAATTCCGCACCCGTCTCAACGGTTCACACGAAGCGTTTGCTGCCTCTTTACGACAGGTTTGTTCATAGAAACATAGAAAATAGGCGCATTTGCTTTCTTCACTGCCTGCTGCACCTGCATGCCTACTTTCAATGACTGGTGTTCATGTTGAGTGTTTGTATTATGGTGGTATTTAGCTCTTCTATCGGGCTTGCTTTAGGAGGATTTTTCAGTTACTGTACCAATAGAGGTCTGGAATATTCATCCACTTCCATTTTAATTACCTCAGTGTCGCTGAACTTCAAGTTGTATCTGAAGTCAAACGTTGTCTTAAGTAATAATCATCATGGAATTTATTGCATTATGAAAGCAAACTAATCCAGTAATGTTTTTCACTGAAGACTGTCGATCAAACAGTATTGCTGATTTGATCAATGTCTGGTTTTGCTGCTGATGGTCTGATCCATAATCCATGTCAGGTTTTCCACACCACCACCTGGTGGCATGCGGGCAGCCATGTTTTTAGTTTTAACTTGCGATTCGGAGCCTACAGTACTCATCTCAATGGTCTCTGTATGTATACAAATTAAAGTACTTGTTATGATATATAATGACTCTGTATCATAAGTACTTTGCATAGAGACCATCTGCGATGCTTGTCTGATCTGCTCTGACCAAAGTTCCGCTAATGTGGTTGACTTAAACTGTTTGTTGAAAAATCCAAGCACAAGACACTGCCAATTGAGGATGTACACCATAGTATGTCAACCGCGTACTATGAGCAATCTAACACATTTCTGGGGGCAGAAACATGCTCAAGTCATTGTTGATTGCTTGATTTATCATTATTTTTTCACTGTATCAATGTGGCACGTTTCTTTGGCTCACTTTGGTCCCATTGCAGAATGTTGACCTTTTAATACTGCTGTGGAACTTGAGGGCTGCTGTGTCGGTCTTTTCACAAGACATATGTTACAGGTTCATTGGGGGAAAAGGTGATATCTTCATGGGTCACCTTGCTTGCCTGTGTATTGCAAGCACTTGTCAGTAAAGAATTGAAAGTCAGTTGCAGCTTCTTCTGACTTTCTACTCTTGCAGCTCCATCATGGTTCAGACATGTTGAGGTAAAGGACTGAATGCACTTTGCATAAAGTCCCTCAACATTGTACATGTGGTACCAAGCATTTGTGTTGTCACCCCATTTATTGAAAATGGCCCCTGACACTGACCTTGATTGGGGGGGGGTGAAGAAATCAAGCAATTTGTTTTATTTTATGTGACTGACTCCCTGGTGTAAGCAGATTTTCATGCAGTATTTATAGATTAATGTCACGTGTACCGAGGTACAGTGAAAAGCTTTTTGTTGCATTCTATCCGGTCAGTGGAAAGACTATACATGAATACATTTGAGCCGTCCACTGTGTACAGATACAGGATAAAGGGAATAACATCTAATGGAAACCAGTGGAAATATGCAGCGTACTAAGCAATGTTTATGCATAGTTAACATTTCTGTAATGAAATCTTATTTTCTGGAACACAGATTCAGAACACTTTCTTTCCTCACAGATACTGCCTAAACAGAGTGTTGATCATTTTGTATTTTTGGGTTCTGACATTCTTTTTTTTTTTCCTTTTACTGCGACACGAATAAACCTGTTTCTTTGAACATTTCTGTTCCAACCATACTCCAATTCTGCGAATAGAAGTAATTAAGCATATTAAAGTACAAATGAACCTTTTTGCCAGTTGACACTATACTGGTGTTCATGGTCTATTCAAGAATCAGTCTTGCCTCCCCACATATGCCCTGCATCTTTCAGTATAACCTATCCATGTCCTGCATGTAAGGACACAAAGTCCTGCAGTCACTCAGCACGTCAGGCAGCATCTCTGGATTTGTGGTCTCCACAAATGTTGCCTCACCTGCTGAGTTACTCCAGCACTTTGTGTCGTTTTTGTGTATTTAGCCAGCATCTGCCCTTCTTTGTTTCTACATATCCTGCATGTGCTTTAATTAAATGTGCCTCGAAATGCATCTTCCCCATAAAATTATTTTAATGGTTTGTCATTCTCTGCTGTTGCACCGCAGCTTGAAACGGGGCTGTCAGGGAAACTTGAAAGGACAGAAGATCTCTGGCTAAAGGTACGGAAAGACCATGCCCCACGACTAGCGCGTCTTTCATTGGAAAGCCGTTCACTCCGGGACTTGCTGCTGCATGGTAAGCTTGCAACTTTGTCAGCGCCAAAGCGTGGGACACTTGTGCACTGCCTGGGGTGAGGCCTGCGGTATGATTCCACTAGGTTGTATGCAAAACCAAGCATTTGCCTGTGACAAAGTATCATTGAATTGAATCATTGTTCTTTCAGTCTTGACCATGTGTTTTGACTTTTGGAGGTGCTGATTATTACCTGGAGTGGAAATGTTTTCTTTGTGTTCTCATGATTTTCATCCACATTATGTCAAGTTGCTAATGGAGAGTATGTGCACAGTAATTTACCAATAGCAATGCTAAAATGCCACAATTGTGCTTCTAAGAAACCTCGCAATATCGAAAATTGTCCTTAAAAGCAGTTTCGTCAATGGGGGGAGGGGAGGGGTGGGAGGGAGGAGAAGAGATGGTTGGGGTTTGAGGGTTTTTGATTACAGTAATGGATTTTGTAAATTTACCTGCACAATTTTCAAAAATAAAGTTCTGTTCAATAGCTATAATTTTAATTTTTGCTACTCTAAGTTAAAATTATTAAAGCTGTATTTTTATTTAAGTGGGTGTCATTGCACGTAGTAACTGAAGTCATTGTCAATTTCAATGACTACCGATGGTGAAACAGAGATACTTAAGAGACAAGGGTCTTGATTACTTTGTGGAGGTTCCTTGGGAATATATTTTTTAATCTACATAGACAGCTTTACTGATTGTCAACTTTCAGAGTAACTTTTAAGTGGCTCTCTAGAACAGCACTAGAAATTACATTACAACCAGTTCATCCTGGTTAATACCAAATGTTCCCTAATTCCCCAAACGTGTTACATTCAATTTGCCTTATGAAAACCCATTATAACGGAATTGCCTCTAGTTTAAAACATCTATAATATCAGGCACATTGTTACAGGAGCAGAGTTTCAGCCTCTTAAGCCATCTCCATCTCCAACTTCAAGTTAGGTGAGGGTCCACTGCTTTTTAACTCTGCTCAAAAGAATGAGGCCAATTCTTGTCTCTTCAAGACCTCAACAAAAAGGCATCAATCCACGTTCTTAATGTTCAGTTCACTTCTGACTTCACAATTTGTATGGGGATGGGAGTTGGCTGGCCAGTTTCAGATTTCGACCATCCTTTTCTGTGAAGTGCTTCAAGCTGGTTCATTGTTCACTTGGATATCAGATGGTTTTTAATTGTTCTGGTAAACGTGATAATTTATCCTTTCTGAAGCAAGAAAAATGTAACTCGGAGGGTCAGGCAGCATCCCTGCAGTACTTGGATAGGCAGTGTTTTAGGTCGGGCACTTTTTTCAGTCTGTAACGCCACCTATCCATGTTCTCCAGAGATACTGCCTGACCCTTGTGTTACTCCAGCACTTTGTTGCAAAGCAGCATCTGCAGTTCCATGTTTCCAGACTAGTCTAACGCTCGTTGCTTCCGTTACACAGGTAAACCTAAACTGGGACGCGAGCTGGGCCGTGGCCAGTATGGAGTGGTTTATATCTGTGACAACTGGGCCGGTCACTCTCCCTGTGCTCTCAAATCTGTTGTGCCTCCAGATGACAAGCATTGGAACGACCTTGCACTAGAATTCCACTACACAAGGTACAAGCTCCACAGAAGGGTGGCGCAGTGGTAGAGTTGCTGCCTTAAAACGCCAGAGATCCGTGTTCAAACCTCACTACGGGTGCTGTTTGTACGTGGTTTGCACCATGCGGCCATGTTGGTTTTCTCCGGGTGGTCCGGTTTCCTCCCACATTCCCAATAAATGCAGGTTTGTCAGTTTATTAGCTTCTGTAAATTGTCCCTAGTGTGTAGGATAGCCTGAGTAAACATCGGTGTTGACGTTGTGGGCCAAAGGGCTTGTTTCCATGCTGTATGTCTAAACAAAATTAAAGTTGCCATTGAAATAATTTCACCAGGCAGTTACAATATTTATCCAGAGCCTGAACGTGTTTCAAGTTTGATCTTTTACCGTTCATTAAAAAAAAAGGGAGTTTAATTCCTTGTCTGGTGTTTGTAGCTGTTCTGCCAATGTAGTGTTTCCCTTTCGTCATTACTTTGCCAGATTTATGATTATCATAGAGCTTTCCAGAATAGAAGCCGATCAGAAGCTTGAAGGGCCGAATGGCCTACTCCGGCACCTATTTTCTATGTTTCTTTGCTCCAACTCATCCATGCCAACCCAGATCCCCCATCTAAGCTCATCCCGTTTGGCCCATAGCTCTCCCAATGTATCCTATCCATGTACCTATCCAAATATCTTTTAAATCAAGCCTGGGTCTCTGGTGCTGTCAGGCAGCAGCTCTACCGCCCCATATACTTAATATGGGAAGACTGCAGAAATGTAAAAACTTGAGTTGATACTTGACTATTATTTTCATAGATGTAAAAATCTTTTTGTCAGTTATTCTGGTCAATTACTGCTGGAGTGCTTTATGCGGGTCACTGCAATCCAGATGTTAAGGGTCAAAGGGGTCAATATTCTGGGGGGGGGGAGGAGAGTAGGAATGGGAAACTGAATATGGATGATCAGCCAAAATCACAGT
Source organism: Amblyraja radiata (assembly GCF_010909765.2). Lineage (NCBI taxonomy): Eukaryota > Metazoa > Chordata > Chondrichthyes > Rajiformes > Rajidae > Amblyraja > Amblyraja radiata. Next base: position 31,077,056 of record NC_045979.1, read on the forward strand.
GAAAAGGCTTGAATGGTTAACCTAAGTTTGGGATGGGTGTGGGTGCACAGGGTGGATGAAAGGGTCCTCTTATTGAGATTTAGAACCAAGTGTGGAAATTATATTGAGATCTGAGATACTTGAATTTGGCAATCACTTTTATTTGAATGTTGCAGATGAATAGGTTTGTGCTGCTATTTCCAAACTCTTTCTGTACAAATGAAGGGAAGAAGGGTATATTGATTATTAAACTTTGCGTTGGTAATATTCGCCCGCTGCAGTTGAATCTTCATAATTTTAATATTTTTTTCCCTCTTGTAGATCTTTACCCAAGCACGAGCGGCTAGTTGACCTTCACGGGTCTGTTATAGACTACAGTTATGGAGGTGGCTCCAGCATTGCGGTCCTGTTAATCATGGAGAGATTGCACAGAGATCTATATGCTGGGCTGAAGGTAAACGTGACTTACTCCTCTTGAAGTATAGGAAGGACCTGCAGATGTTTAAAACTAAGATAGACACACAAAGCTCGAGTAATTCAGCAGGTCAGGCGGCATTTCTGGAGAAAAGGAATAGGTGACATTTCGTGTCGAGACCCTCCTCGTTTCATCCTGAAATGTCACCTATTCCTTTCCTCCAGACATACTGCCTCACCTGCTGATTTCCTCCAGCTTTTTGTGTATCTTACTCTTAAAGGTTTTGTTTGCCTTTGTCAAATTCAGCATTTTGCATTTCCTCTGCCATTCAGTTAAATCCTGAATGATCAACCTCAGTTAATTATCTTTCCACTTTTGATATCTTGTGCAACAAATATCCAATAATACGTTCCAATTCTTCCAATTAAATCAGATCAGTGGAAGAGTTTCAATTTAGTTTGATCTCTGTAAAGTAAGATGTTTCTTGATTTCACTTACGAAATGTTGAGATTGTTTACTAGGCTCCTCTCCCCAGCTTTGTTTATTAATCTTCCCCAAGGAAAAACGTTTCCGTGATTCAATACCATTTCAAATCTGATCCACCAATGTCGGCAGTAATGTATGAGTGTTTTTCCGGAGGCTAACAGTTTATTGGGAAGTTTGATGGGAAACTGGCAACCCAGTTGATTGTTTTGTTCTATTTATTAAGCTGCTGTTTACCTGTAACATTTTGCGGCACAATTGATAAACTCTGAGATGTCAAAAAAATCTAAACTTGTTTTCTGCCCCCGAATTCTAGTCTGGCCTGAAGCTTGAAGTACGTTTACAGATTGCTCTTGAAGTTGTGGAAGGTATACGGTTTCTCCACCGGCAAGGACTTGTTCATCGAGACGTCAAATTGAAAAATGTTTTGGTAAGGTGAACTTTCTTGCTTCAATTTCACTGCTCTTTGATTTGTTATTGGGTGACGATTGCTTCTATATTGGGACGTGTGCTGTCTAAAATCTAACTTTCTTTGCCTTTATGCATTTGTGATCTCCTGAAGAAAAAGGTGAAGAATTGCAGCATAATTACGTACAACACTTTAGTTTTGTTTAGAGATACAGCACAGAAACAGGCCCTGTGGCCCACTGAGACCGTGCTGACCAGCGATGCACTGGCACTATCCTACACATTAGAGACAATTTACATTTTTTACCGAGCCAAATTAGCCAACAAACCGGTACATCTTCGGAATCTGGGTGGAAACCAGAACTCCTGAAGAAAACACTTGGTCACGAGGAGAATGTACAAACTCTGTACAGACAACACCCTTAGTCACGTTTGAACCTGTGTCTCTGCTGCTGTGGGGCAGCAACTCTACCGCTGAGCCACCCCACTTATTTCCCTCTAGTGAAAGTCACCGTATAGAAAAGGACTAATCAGTTCTTCATGGATTGATTGCCATTCCGTTTATAAGTGGTCATCGGGCATAGAAGATGCAGATCAGTATAATGTGGATAAATGTGAGGTTAACCACTTTGGTGGCAAGAACAAGAAGGCATATTATTATCTGAATGGTGTCAGATTAGGAAAAGGGGAGGTGCAACGAGTCCTGGGTGTCCTTGTGCATCAGTCACTGAAAGTAAGCATGCAGGTACAGCAGGCAGTGAAGAAAGCAAATGTCATGTTGGCCTTTGATTTGATAGCGAGATGATTTGAGTATAGAAAAAATATGTCCTAATTTGAGGAAGGACATTCTTGCTATTGAGATGGTGCAGCGTAGTTTCACCAGGTTAATTCCTGGGATGGCGGGACTGACCTGATGAAAGAATGGGTCGACTGGGCTTGTATTCACTGGAATTTAGAAGGATGAGATGGGATCTTATAGAAACATAAAATTCTTAAGGGATTGGACAGGCTAGATGCAGGAAAAATGTTTGTGATGTTGGAGTCCAGAACCAGAGGTCACAGTTTAAGAATATGGGGTAGGCCATTTAGGACTGAGATGCGGAAAAATGTTTTCTCCCAAAGAGTTGTGAATCTGTGGGGTTCTCTGCCACAGAAGGCAATGGAGGCTGTTTTCAAGAGGGAGTTAGATATAGCTCTTGGGGCTAACAGAATCGGGGATATGAGCGGGGGGAAAGTGGGAACGGGGGACTGACTGTGGATGATCAGCCATGATCATATTGAATGGCGGTGCAGGTTCGAAGGGCCGAATGGCCTACTCCAGCATCTATTTTCTATGCCGAAGGAATAATTCTTCCTCCTGTGTTTCTTTGTTTTGGACCAGCTATTTCAAATCCTTCACCACTGATCTATTACTCAGGATAGTTTCTCCTAGATTTATTCAAACCCCTTTTTGATCAAATATCCCGTTTTAAGAGAACAATCATGCTTCATTCTTTGTGTTTGCACGGTGTTTGTAATTTGAAATACTCCAGTTCCTCTGCTTCAATATTTCACTAAATAGATTCACAATACTGACGTCTGAAGAAGGGCTCCGATTCAAACTTCGTAACTTCCGTTGAGTTGCTCCAACACTCTGCGTCTATCTTCGGTGTAAACCAGCATCTGCAGTTCCTTCCTGTGCATTGATTAGTTGCCTAGCTGTTTATTTGTATGTTACGAGGTGATATATAAATTTAAAAACTCTTCCTACCTTCACAATTTCTGCTTTATGCTACATTCTTATTCAAAAGATAGCATTTGGTCCCTGTCACATTATGAAATGTATAATTTGTAAATGGGGTTACAGCTTATTCTGGTTTTATGATGAGAGAATGGGGTGTGGGGATAGAGAGGAGATAAACGTCTTATTCCAGTTTCAGCTGTGTTGATTCGCGTCCGTATTTCAGCATTTTATTTGGTGTTTAGACAAGGTTTCTCTGCAAGTAGATTGAGTGTTTAGTTTAGAGACACAGCATGGAAACGGGCCCTTCAGCTCACCGGGTCCGTGCTGACTAGCAGTCCCCACATATGCTAGGGACAATTTACAATTTTACCAAGTCAATTAGCCTACAAACCTGTATGTCGTTGGGGTGTGGGAGGAAACCGGAGAAAACCCACACGGTCATGGGAGAGCGTATAAACTCCGTACGGACAGCACCCGTAGTCGGGATCGAACCCAGGTCGCCGACGCTGTGAGGCAGCAACTCTACTGCTGTGCCACCATGCCACCCCAAATATGCTTTCTGTTACTTCAAGAAAGCGATATTAGATGGACTGGCATAATTTTAATCTGTATGTTAGATGTAGACCCACAGCACATCATTGGTAACACCGCATCCATGGCTGGTGTGAAATTTGACAATTTGATATCTGTTCTATGAAAGCACAAGGATCTTTGAGCCCGTATAATACAAAATTATGTAATTTCATAATGTGATGGGATCCAAATACCATTTTTTTGGGTATAATTGCAAAATAGTTTCTTCAAGGTTTGGTAACCAAATTAAAAGAAGGGTCTCGACACGAAACGTGGCCCATTCCTTCTCTCCAGAGATGCTGCCTGTACCCACTGAGTTACTCCAGCATTTTGTGTCCATCTTTAATTAAGTGGGAAACGGTCTGGCAGTTGATTCCAGTTACTTTTTAAATTCAAAATTAAGGTTCAAATGTTAACTCGTTTGAGTCATTGTTTGCACAGCCTGGAAGAATTATTGCCAATTTAATTTGGCATTTGTCAGGGTGATCATTCTGTTTCTATTTAATTTTTATATTGTTATTGATTCCTGGTGTATTTTTCTTTATCTAGCATTATAAATTATATAGGAAGATGCAATAAAGGAAGCAGTGAGGTTGAAAGGGGAATGACGCAAATGCATCTGACCGAAGTACAAATCTTAATTTGTTCTTGCGTATGGATATGATCAAGCTATTTGTTTTAAATATATATAACATTAGTTTTTTCATTTGCAGTGCAGACGTGATTCTCTCTCAAAAATGTGTAATCTAAGTCCCAACAATGGATTTATGAGCCAGCAGACAAAAGCAACTTGGTTTTACTACAGTATCCGTTGTCCAAGATGTGGACTCTTATACATCGGTCAGACCAAGCGTAGACTGGGTGATCTTTTCGCCCTTCATGTTTGGTGACATAGAAAGTAACAGCACAGCGTCAGACCATTGGCCTGAGGCTTGCTGTTTGATCTGTGGGTACACCCACTGCCTTGTGTGTAGTAAACTTGGTGCTATGATTGGGAAGTCGGATTATGTTTTTGGTTGAAGGAAAATGACTCGCTGGAACATTGGGGAAAATTCCTTCCTTTCCAAATACATTTGATGCGCTATTTTCATAGTGTACAGGAAACGGTGAACTTGCGTACACTGGATCCTAAACCTTGTGAATTGCTTTGGATTGTGAATAAATAATGGTTTATAAGTCAACCATGAAATAATGCTAGTGACGCCTGTAGTGTTAGAAAGTGCGAGAAATCTTCTTATGAAGACTGAAATAAATATGATATGGGCAGCACTCATCTATTTTTAACTATCTATAGTAAAGACATCAATGAATCACAGCCACAAATATCTGGGTCGACATGTTGTTAAGAAAGCAGTACTTGAGTGGTGAACTTGTCCAGACCACCAATATAAACTTTACAATACTGTCAAGTTTGCTTTTGTCATTAACAAAAGAGGTTTAATTTAGAGTTGCATTGTGGAAACAGGCCCTTCGGCTCACCGTGTCCACGCCGACCAGCGGTCCTTGCACACTAACATTATCCCGCACGCTGAGGACAACTAGCAATTCTACGAAGCCAATTAACCAACAAACCTGTACACTTTTGGAATGTGGGAGGAAACTGGAGAACCGGAGAAAATCTGCGCGGTCACGGGGAGAACGTACAAGCTCCGTATAGTCAACACCCTCAGGATTGAACCCAGATCTCTGGCGCTCTAAGGCAGCAACTTTACTACTGCGCCACTCTACTGCTATGCCACTGCCCTGCCCTGCCCTGTTTGAATATTTTACACAAACGACATGATTCAAATCCTCCAACCTAAAACAATAAGGCTGTGCAAGCCAAGTCAATGAATATTTTTAAGGCAGAGATAGATATATCCTTGATTAGTATGGGTTTTGTGAGTTATGGGAAGAAGGCAGGAGTGTGGGGTTAGGAGGGAGAGATAGATCAGCCATGATTGAATGGAGGTGTAGACTTGATGGGCTGAATGGCCTAATTCTGCTCCTGTCACTTATGAACTTATGAATATCACATTCTAAAGTTAAACTGTCACCAACAACACTAGCTTTGACAAAGAAATCAACACAACACAAGAGTTATTGACAAGATGGTGTAGTATGAGTGGGTAATGGGAGAGGATATCAAAATGCTGTTAAAATGCACAGGATACTCGGTTGAACTGATGTTATTGTTGGCACCAACTAGCCTGCACCACTTCATTTTCTACATTAATAAGTAGCAGGGCATGTTAACTTAAGGACACAAAGTGCTGGAGTAACTTGGCAGGCCAGGCAGCGTGTCTGGAGAAAATAGGTGATGATTTGGGGTGGAATCCCCTCCCCCCCCCCCCCCCCCCCCCCCCCCCCTCCTTCTCTGGAGGAAAAGGATGGGTGACATTTTGAGTCGGAACCTTTGGAGAAAAAGGATGGGGGAAGTTTCGGGTTGGATTCCTTGTTGTCTTGCCTATACCTTTACCTGTGCAGACTGATTTCCATTATCAGTTGTAATTCATTCTCAGGTGGGTACTATTCGGTTGTATTGTCTGGCACTGAGCAGTGTGGCAGCCTCACATGACGACTATATCACTCTTTCTTGCCCCCCGGGCTGTGCAAGATGCTTTCAACATGATGTGCTTTGTTTCCCTTTTTTAATCCCAAAGTTGGATAAGCAAAATCGAGCCAAAATCACAGACCTGGGATTCTGCAAGCCCGAGGCAATGATGTCTGGGAGCATCGTGGGAACCCCTATACACATGGCGCCCGAGCTGTTCTCAGGTCTGTTGCTTCAACAGTGGATTGTCAATCCTAGAATGACACAGCGCAGAAACAGGCCCTTTGGCCCAACTTGCCCACACCGACCAGCATGCCCCATCTACACTCGTCCCAGCTGCCTGCGTTGGGCCGATATCCCTCTAAACCTATCCTATCTGTGTACCAGTCTAAATGTTTCTCAAAAGTTGTGATAGTACCTGCCTCAACTATCTCCTCTGGCAGCTCGTTCCATACCACCACGACCGTTTGTGTGCACTCTTCGAGTTCCTGTTATAAGGGTCCTCTGCTTGATCATTTACTTGACAGCTTTTGTAGGAAAGGCCTGGTTAACAGAACAGTACAGGCTATTCAGCCCTTCATGTGCATTCACATAATCTGGTCATTGAGAGTGAGCACAGGAACTGGCCCTTCACCCCACTGGATTCATACTAACCCATCAAACACCTCATGTACACTCATCCTATTTTTTTTTTTTTAATTGCCCAACGTTTCCCTAGCTCGCTGCAGATAACGCACCTCGCCTGCATACTAGGGGTCATTTACACTGACCTATTAACCCACCAACCTGCATGCTTTTGGGATGTGGGAGGAAGCCAGAGCACTTCTGGTTTAGTGAAATTCCAACAGTCACAGGAAGAGCGTATAGACTCCACACAGACAGCAGCCGAGATCAGGATTGAGCTCTGGTTCATGCGTTGAGGTAGCGGCTCTCAACCTACTGTGCTATTGTGGCACCTATATCGGTGTTATGTGCTGTCATGCCTTAAGATTATGATGCTTATTTTTCTTCCTTTCCCGCCCCTCTTCAGGGAAGTACGATAATTCCGTGGATGTGTATGCATTTGGAATCCTTTTCTGGTATCTCTGCACGGGTACAATTAAACTGCCGGAAGCTTTTGAGAAATGTTCAAGCAAAGATCAGCTGTGGACCAATGTAAAGAAAGGTAATTATTTAACGTTCCTCTAACTTTGCACGTTACGATTAAATCAATTGGCGTTTCACTCATGCACTTGCATTAGTAGGCGAGTGTGCAAGATAGCAGAATGTTATTTGGGTCAGAGTAGAAGTTTGTGGCATTTTTATAAATGAGAGATGGGCAGATTTAGACAAGGAATTTCTGAGCCTGCATCTTGCTGCAGAAATTGGATATGGATAACATGTTAATGTAGCCTGTGTTTCGTTTAGAGCTACAGCACGAAAGCAGGCCCTTCGGCCCACTGAGTCGGTGCCGACCAGCCATCCCTGCACACTAACACTATCCTACACACGCGAGGGACATATTACAATTTTACCAAGCCAATTAGCTTACTAACCTCTTTGGAATGTGGGTGGAAACCGAACCCACGCAGGTCACAGGGAGAACGTGCAAACCCTGTTCAGACAGCACCCGTAGTCTGGATCAAAACCGGGTCTCTGGCGCTGTAGGCAGCAACACTACCCGATGTGTCACAGTGCCGAAACGCCTTTGATTCTTCCACGTTTGCGCACTCTCGATAAACAAAATGGCAGCCTTGTGTTTGATTGTGATCCTAGGTGCAAGACCGGAACGGCTCCCTGCATTTGACGAGGAATGCTGGCAACTAATGGAAGCTTGTTGGAGCGGTGACCCCACTCAGAGACCCTTACTTGGAATTGTTCAACCCATCCTTCAAAGCATCACGGACAGACTCTGTAAAAGCAGTTCTGGGCAGCAGCGCAGAGACGGCTCGACATGAAGTGCTCCAGGCACTGGATCTGCAGCAAATGTCTAACGTTGGTGGGGTTTGGGGTGATGGGATGGGTCAAGAATAACCCAATTCTTTGACACCAGCATCAGTATTAACACTAGTCCAGCATAACTGTTTACTATCTGCTATGCAGTAAAACTTGATATTTTTATTCTTTTGACGGTGATGAAATAATAGAACTGTTTGAGACTTGATGCATGGATTTCTTTGCTCTCTCCCTCCCCCCCCCCCCGCAGTGTGTTTGAGCAAATCTTGTTTAGGGTTATGGGTTGTCACGGAATGCCTTAAGTAGAAGATGCAGAGGAACATAGCTCACCATTCAAACTACTGCATGTATTCGAGTGATTGGGAACTGCAGCTGTTGTATGCGGAGGGAGAAGAGGAAAAGCAACTTTAAATGTTCAGCTCTTGTTTTTTTTTTATTTGTGTTTCATTCTAATCTTTTTTTTTGTATTCTGGCACTTATTTTTGTTCCACAAATAGTGTCATTTTGCACTAATTTTATATGTTAGTTTCTATGTTTGACACGTTGGGAAATTCAGAGCTGCACTGTTAGTTTTGTCTGCATTTCGATGTGTGGGGACTGGCAGTGGTGCTCTTGAGCTTAACAATGTGTCAATGGTAGTATCTGGAAGGTGGTCTTTTTAAAAAAGACCATCTGCTTTTCTACCCTTAAGCTTGCTTGGAATTTTTACTTGTGGATCAGGATCCTGTTGAAGACTTTCATGAACACTATCACTTTGCACATTATCACTGTTTAGTTCAAGCTAAAAAAAAAAAAATGTGTTGATCAAAAGAAGAAAATGCACAGAATTGAAGTATAAAACGGGATCCGATTGTGCCTTCAAGTCTCTGTCCTTTCAGTGCTCTTATTTACTAATATTCTCTATGTTTGCCTTGTTGTGAATTCTTCGGCATTGGATCTGAACACAGTCGTCTCAAGATGGAGGTGGAAAATGAGGTTACTCTGGCCCTGCTCTTCTCTCAAAAGGGCCTCTGAGAAATTTGACCATGGGACCCCTCCTGATTTGAGTGCCCTACGAATTGCCTAGTATTAAACACTACATTTTCTGCCGTTGCACATTGCTCCATTTTAGCTATTAGAAGAACCAAGTTGATGATCACCTGTTTTGTTTACTTGCTTCTGTAACCTGTCTGTCCGCATGTCAGTTTGTAGCTGCTGAGAAAATGGTACGTTGGTCGGCCATAAACAAACTGGAGATCAACATTTTTCCAAGTGTCTGGTCATTGAGCTTTTCAATGGGATAAGGTCATCTCTTACACTCCATTCTATTCTGGCAAAGTGCAAATTGGGTGATTGAATCTTTCATTTTTGTACAACCGCTGAATTTTATTTTCTCTTTCCCCCCTCCCCCCCCAAATCAGCCCCAGGATATGTCTCCTCGTGGTCTTTTATACATGTATTACTTTTAAAGTATTGTGCACTTTCATCATGACACGTAACTTTCAGTGAGAGTATTTGCCCTCCTGAGATTGTTGTCCTTCACAGTATGATATCTAGCCAATGCAAGTCTACACAAACTGCTCAATTTTGGCCCTTCACTGTGTAATTTCATACCACACTAGACTTTCAATTTTGTCACACAAGCAAGATGTATAATGTGATTAGCATGTTAATTTTTTAAAAAAAGATTGGGACGGGTGAGTAAGTCTTGTTGGAATGATGAAAACAGTTGTTAGATGGACTCTGATAATGAGCAGCATGTGCTCTCAAACCCATTATAGCACTTCACCATTTGAATGTTCTTTTGCCATTCTGAACTGAGGACAGTATTGATCACTCCACTTTTCACAAATCTGATGATGGAGATAACACTAATTGTTTCTTATATGTATGAACTACATGCTAATAGCCGGAATGATTTTGCAGTTTGGTATTTCGACAAGTATAGATTAATCAGTCCAGGTAAAATGGAGGTCCTCAATTGTTTTGCTGTCCAGTCTAACTCTGCCTTGGACAGTTGTTAGCATGGCTGAGAGAAAGATGAGATGAAGGTAGGGTTGTTGGACAAATAAACAACAAATATTTTGGAAGTGGACAACTCTGGCATTGGACTCGTAACTATTTTAATGCAAGGGAGAAACTGGCTGTAAACGTCTCAAACCTGATCTATGAATGCTGCATCTTTATTCCCTCAAGTCTGTAGCATGTAATCAATGTAGGATCGATAGTTGTGCTGAATATTGAGTTAGTGCTACAGTGACTTGAGTGGCCATACATGCGTTGAGGGCTTGACTGTGTTGCAAGGACTACACCATCTTGAATACATGTTGAAGCTATCTTTTTTAATCTCTTGGTTTTGTCCACTAGTATTGTGTTTGAAACGGGATTGCTTCAGTTACCGACCAAAGTGTCTTGTAAATCATGTGCTGTAAAAACTGATCTGGATGAGATGAAGTATCGGATGGCTAGTATGTACCTCCCTTTTACACTGGCATTTCAAACTTTGGTGTCCCATTTCCAATTCTGCTAAATGTTGGTTACTTGAGAGGGATGGAACTTGGGCGCCACCACATCATAAAATCACTACACAGCAAAATATAGTTGGTGTGCCTCACTGTTGCACTGGGTCAGTGGGTAAAAGGGGATTGTATGTACACCCGGTTCTGATATCATTTCAATGAGATTGAGCTTCTGTGCAGTTCAGTAACGCCAACTATGAAAAAGAGCTCTACCTTTTACTTATCTGCAGAAACTACTTTAAACCCTTCAGACAATGAATGGAAGGGCTCAACAGTGTTTGTAAGGTGAGCAATTTGTCCACACTGTTCTCTTTTTAAATAAAAAAAAACAAAAAAAACCCAAACACTACCTTAAGAACACTCATAATTGTCTTTGCACTTGCTAGACTTTACTATTGTTCAGGGATCCAGATCATTGGCCCTAACATATGTGTGGCTAGGCTGTGAGGTTATGATGTGGCAGAAGGTATTACTGTTAATTATGTCAGTCATTTTCATTCAGTAGGATCCTTGTGTTACATTTTGCAGATTTTTTTTTTTTTCTCTGAACTTGCTAAAATTGTTTTCCTTGACCCATGTGAGAATGTTTACAATTGAACCACCAACATTGGATGGAGGACAAAGCTTGTGCCTCTGATAGCAAACATTTTTTGTTTTATACTTTGTGCATATGAATCCAGGCTGAAACTGGTTATTTCTTTCAGCCAGCACTTGAGATTTTATTCCTTGAGTGAAGGCTGGCCTCAGCTATGTCCCTCGTACTTGTGAGCTCAAAGCATAAAACTCTTTGGAAATCATGGCCAAATTGGCGCACAAAGATTCAAAGCCAGGCAGGAATATGATTGCAGTCTTTGTGCAGAGAAAGGGTGTTTATTCTCCATCTGGCCTGAGCTGTAGATGAACCTACAAGTTGCTTCTGAAGTCTCTTAAGGAAAAAGATATATATCATTGTTCCTCATTGAACATGAAAGGAAAGGATCTTTGCAAGTAGGGAGTTGTAAGAGAAACAGCACTTCAATAAATATTTATTAGTATGCAATTTTAAAAGCCTTTTGTAAAAACCAAAGATAATTGGAATTACTGATTGAATATGATTCACAACAAGCAACTGAGGGAATGTGAGGAAAATCATGAAGCAAGTCTATTTTTGAACAAATGATGTTGGAAGTATTCTTGAGTCTAGTTATCCAGAGTTGCAGTCTTCAGCTTGATTTATTGCTATTTGTATTTTCAAACGGCATCATATTTATGTCCAGGGAGTAATGTGCCTTCAGCATTGTCTTTTGTTGAGGAGTACAATGATCTGAACCTTAATCACAATTTGTTAAAGAATCATCCCGACATGAGCTTTATAGCCATGTTCAATTTGGAGTTCTCAACCTTCAAGCACTTATTTTTTGGGGGGGGGGGGTGAAGATATGGTGCAGGTTCATTGGAGCTTGTGAGGTACAAAGCAGATTGGTACAATGCTCCGTTTTGTGACCCCCTCCCTCACTGTTTAGGTTGAGAAGCACATGAAGACAAACTAGGAGTGTAATTATTTGCTGTACAGTCAGCTGCATAATCACACAAGTCTGAAGCTGCCGGAATTTTATTTTTTAAGTCATGGATGAAATGAGACTTCATTCAATCAAATATCACAGATCAGAAATACTTTTTCTCCTTTAGATGCTGGGCAATGCACAGAGATTGAGGATCACAAATAACAAGTGTGCAAGACAGAATGCACCAATTAGAGAAACGTGAACTAAGACAGATTATGCCAAACCTTGCAACAATTCCAAACACGTGAGAGTGCACTTATTCTAACATAAAATGAAGTATTTCTCTCCTTATTCCCAAGAGTCGACCAGTTCCAAGTAGTTATATGACATATTGATGTCATGTCCAAGCATTTAAAGTCACTGACAAAAATGAACATCTTTTGCGGAAATGTGTGTGGTTGTGGACTGTTCTCACGTGTATTTTGTGTCCCTGCTTAGCTCTGTATATGTATGTGTGAGGCAGCAAGACCCATTGCACTTGTCAGGTTTTGTTACACTCCTCATGGGTGAAAAAAAGCACTTCATTGCTCAAAACTATAGTTTACAGGGATACTACAACTGTTTATCGTCTTCTCTTGGTCAGCTACCTCTAGCTGGTTTGCACCAGTTGTTTGTGTATTTTATTACGGCTCCATTTCCACAGGTCAAGTATTAAAAGAAAACTCCCGAGATGCTAACTCATGGCATGTTTATGTGGTTGTGTCGCACTCGCCTCTGCCCTCTTTACTCGGGCTAGGTTTTATCCATCTTTCCCCCCACTAAATCCAGGAAAGTGTTTAAAATATCTGTGTGCCATAGAACGTAACTGGAAATTGTGACTGTCTAACATATCATTGTGTTGCTTGATTCCCTGTTAATCAACTGAGGTCCAGGTTTGTACATCTTTTCCACAGGACCTCTACATTCCATGTTTACCAACCAGATTCATGCTACTAATGGAATGTGGTTTATTAATTTGGGCCTCCTATCATATGAAACCATTTGTGTTCAGTTTTGGCTGGAAGTATATTTATGAAACTATGTACTTGTGAATGTGGTGCATGGGAAAGGATAATTAAACCTGTCTTTGTTTAATTAAGAATGTGTCTGAAAAGCTTGTAGAGGACAATTGACAAAATGATTAAGTTGTAAGTAACCTGTAAGGTCCCATGACATGAAGTTTAATTGCAACTTTTCACAATCCTCTGCAAATGTCTCATTATTTGTTGGATCAATGGTGCATTTGTTTGGGGGCATAAGTAAGCTGACATTTCAGATCATCCCATCAAGTATTGTTGAGAGCTTGGTCAGTGGGTAACTAGCTTGTTCCCCCAAGCTTCTTGTGGAAATTAACATGAAATTCAAGAGACATCTCATGCTATCACAGTTGCAGAAGCTCCCTCTAATCATTGCCAGTAACTAGCCCATCAGCACCACAGCATCACTTGATGATACCAAGGAAAGACCTATGAAGGCTGTCACCCATGAGCTGAGACTAGGACAAGAATTTAGCAGAACAATTTGTGTGTTCAGTCAGCAGAGGGGGTGGGATGTTTTCTGGTGAAGTCTCCCAAATCCTATTTAATTCTTTAATTCTTTAAACTCCTTTCGCACTACCCAATTTACTCTCAATTCACCCGAAACAAATTAAAATCTCCATCCTCCTTGGGCGAAGCCCTGTTAACGTGGATGGGATTGTGCATCCAAGATAGCCATTTTATATCGAGCTGCACCCAAATGATTCCCCATCACTTCATCCCTTTTAGCGAGGGCAGAGAGGAAGTCCTTGAAGCCGCACCACAGCCCATCCATATTTTGAGGGAGCCTTCAGTCAGTGGAGCTTGTTGGCTAGCCACACCAATCGTTAGCACAATCTTGTATAGAACAATTGTTTTTAATTGTCTTCCTATTTGGTACGTTCTGACACTCTTTTGTTTTAATGTAAATGGTGACATGACTTGGCAACGTAACGGTGATCTTTTAAATGCTAAAAATGCTCGGACTCTAGTGCAATGAAAAACAATAACTAGTTTGGTGCATTATTAATATTTTACCATTGTGTATTCCTTATCTTCAATTTAGCCATTGGGTAAAGTTTAAAGATCAAGTAATTATTTTAAAAGTTCTACTGTTAAAATGGCAATGCTCTCAAATCCTTGTTTTATATAAAAAAAACTGGAAAAATGCACAAAATACAAGGTGCTTATATAATAAAGATGAACATTAACCTATTTCATGTGCCTTTTTAATATCTGACCTGCTATTGTTTAGCGATAATACCATTTGTCCTTCATATCGGAGGTCCTGTGGGAATAACAATTCAAATTAATTTGTCAAACGCTTCTGATAAAGAAAATCTTTCTTGCTTCAGCTTTAAAGACGCAGCAGATGCAACAACACTCTAAACATTAGAGATACAGCTTAGCCAACAGAGTCTGTGTTGACTACCCCGTACACTAGCACTATTCGCTTTAACATGTATATGTACACTTGGACGGCTTGATTGTAATCGTGTATTGTCTTTCCGCTGACTGGTTAGCCCGCAACAAAAGCTTTTCACTGTACCTCGGTACACGTGACAATAAACTAAAGTCAAACTACCTTGCACACCAGGGACAATTTACAATTTTACCAAAGTCAATTAACCTACAAACCTGTATGTCTTTGGATTGGGAGGAAAGCAGAGTAGCCGGAGAAAACCTATGCGGTTCCAGGGAGAACGTACAAACTCCGTACAGACAGCACCCGCAGTCAGGATTTAACACTGGTCTATGCCATTGTAAGGCAGCAACTCTACCGCTGCACTACTGTGTTACCCGATAAATAACTCCTCCCCCCCCCCCCCCCCCCCACCCACTGTGAACAATTAATTATCAGTAATTCTAAGTAAACTAGACCAATTTGCAAAGATCAGTGTGTGCAGAGCAACCATAGCAGTGTAAAGACTGTTGTAGTTCAGTAGGTTTGGCGAGGGCAAAACCCACAAACACAACTGCACTGGTGGACCTATTGTTTCTGCCTGCTCCTGTCCTGTGGAAATGATTTCCATGTACCTCGACTCCATCTTATCTCTCCTGACCTATGTCCGAGATAGCTCGCATGCCCTTCGTCTCTTCAATGACTTCTGCTTTGAGCCCCCCCCAATCCCTCATCTTTACTGTGGACATTCAGTCACTGTACACCTCCATCCCCCACCAGGAAGGCCTTGAAGTTCTCCGTTTCTTCCTCGACCGCAGAATTTATCCAATTTCCTTCTAGTCTGCCTAGCGGACGGAGCTGGTCCTCACCGTCAATAACTTCTCCTTTGACTTCCTCCCACTTCCTCCATGTCCAAGGCGTAGCTATGGGCCCCAGCTATACCTGCCTCTTTGTCGGGTACGTTGAACAATCCCTGTTCCAGGCATACACTGGCCCTATCACAGAACTCCATCTTACATTGATGACTGCATCGGTGCTACCACCTGCACCCATGCAGAACTCATGGACTTCATCAACTTCACCACCAATTTTCATCCTCCACTCAAATTTACTTGGACCATCTGCGACACCTCCCTCGCCTTTCTTGATCTTACAGTCTCCATCACGGGAAATAGACTATTGACTGGCGTCTATTACTAACCCACTGACTCTCACAACTATCTTGACTACACTTCTTCCCACCCTGCTTCCTGCAAAGACTCTATTCCCTACTCCCAATTCCTCTGTCTATGCCGCAGCTGTGCCCAAGATGAGGTGTTCCATACTAGAACATCTGAGATGCCCTCATTCTTTAGGGAACGGGGGTTCCCCTCTCCCATCATAGATGAGGCCCTTACTCGTTTCTCCTCGGTACCCCGCAGCTCCGCCCTTGCTCCCCCTCGCCCTAGTCCTTGCCATCCACCCTATCAGGCGTCACATACAACACGTAATCCTCCAAAACTTCCGCCACCTCCAACAGGATCCCATCACTAACCACATTTTCCCATCTCCACTCCTGTCCGGCTTCCGCAGAGACCCTTTCCTCCGCAACTCCTTGGTAACTCAACAGTCCTTCCAGGTTGGGCAGAGGTTCACTTGCATCTCCTCCAACCTCATCTACTGTATCCATTGTTCAAGATGTTAACTCGTTCATTGGCGAGACCAAACGCAGACTGGGCGATCGTTTCGCGGAACACCATCGCTCAACCCGCCTGAACTTATCTGATCTCCCGGTTGCTGGACACTTTAATTGTCCTTCCGATTCCTACACAGGCGTAGTGCAGCAGCAGTGCCTTAACCATGGCCCTGTTGGTCGGCAGCCCAGCCAGCTGTCTGACCTTCGGACCTTTGCTTACTGCTGACACCACCACCCTTCCTCATGGCCGTTCATGAGTTGGATGGGATGCCGGACTTTGCACGCGACCTGATGAGCGCCTGGGCCAAAACTCCTCAGCTGGCCCGCCGGCTGGGCTTTGTGTGCAGTCCAGCATCTGGGCCAACTCATTCACCCAGCCACGGCCGAGTCGGTCAACGAATTGCCGTTGCGAATTTGTCCCTTATTTTTATATTTGGGAGTGAGAACGTTGGCAACCCTATTCACGGTCCTCTCAGACCTTCCCAATGGTAGAATCGAGAGGAGTGTGTGGCAAGAATGGTGTGGCTCTTTGATTTTCACTGCTGCCTTGAGGCAGTGTTTCCAGTGGAACTTTGATGATGGAGAAGTTGGTGATGGACTGGATGATGTCCATACTTTCTGCAGCCACTTTGTTCTTGAGAAGATGAATTTCTGAACCAACCCGCCAGATGAGGCCTACAGGAGCGGGGATGCAGACGCCTACAGGCAGGCCAAGTACAAGCTGCCAAAGAAAGGTACTCTGAGAAGTTGAGGAGCACGTTCTCAGCATGTGACTCTTCAGTCTGGAAGGGCTTGCAAGAAATTACCAGCTACAAGAGGAAAGCCCACCGCTCTTTGGACAATCGTCAGCTGACCAACGGCCTGAATGAATTTTACTGCAGGTTTGAAAATCAGAAACGTAACCGTGGTACCCCCTCCCCAACCAACACAACCAGACCCCAGTCTACAAAGAATGGAACCTGCACCCTGTCTTTCCCATTCACCACTTCACACCTTAAGGCAAGACTAGTATGAAGTTTCTTCAGTGTAGTGATTAGATTTTTAATCTTAGTGGTCTATATGTGTTTTAAGGCGATATAAGGAACCACAGATGCTAGTATATAAAAGCATTTTTTATTTTTTTAAACGAAAAAAAATCCGAAGTTCTCGGAGAAAATCACGGGCGGGGGCGGGGGGGGGGGGACGGGGACGTACAAACTCCGTACAGACAGCACCTGTAGTCGGGATCGAACCCAGGTCTCCGGCGCTTAAGGGGTTGGACAGGCTAGATGCAGGAAGATTGCTCCCGATGTTGGGGAAGTCCAGGACAAGGGGTCACAGCTTAAGGATAAGGGGGAAATCCTTTAAAACCGAGATGAGAAGAACTTTTTTCACACAGAGAGTGGTGAATCTGTGGAACTCTCTGCCACAGAGGGTAGTCGAGGCCAGTTCATTGGCTATATTTAAGAGGGAGTTAGATGTGGCCCTTGTGGCTAAGGGGATCAGAGGGTATGGAGAGAAGGCAGGTACGGGATACTGAGTTGGATGATCAGCCATGATCATAATGAATGGCGGTGCAGGCTCGAAGGGCCGAATGGCCTACTCCTGCACCTAATTTCTATGTTTCTATGCATGGCAGCAACTCTACCGCTGCGCCACTGTGTCGTCAGTTTGCAGGATAGTGCTAGTGCATGGGATGATCGGTGGTCAGCACTGACTCGGTAGGCCGAAGGGCCTGTTTCCGCATTGTATCTCTTAAAAAAAAATGTTTTTAAAAAAAGCAAATGTGTGGGAAGAAGACCTCCCCAGTTACTAGGGCTAAATAATGATATCAGAAATAAAGCAAAACTCCATTTGTTAATTGATTCCTGTGCTTATCCTACAAATTCATCGACATTACTCTGTGAGAAAATAAACTCTTAGACCTTAAAGTTTAAAACCATTGGGTAAGTTTATTTAACAAATGATGTAACAAATGATTTAACACAATGTATAATGGAATTGGAGGGAAAAGTTAATTTGGTTCAAAGAATATCTATTCTTTCCTTCAATGGTCTAATTTTGACCAGCAAATTGAACAGAGAGGAGAATTTAATTAATGATTAGGGTTTCTTTTGACAGTTGCTATTGAAATGGTTATGAAAGATTATTGGGCTCCATTCAATCTTTGACCTCGATAAGTTGTCCATTCATGATGTAGTCGAATACCTGGCCTTTCTGGTGGATGCTTTGATTCTGCAATTGGCCACAATGGACTAGTTGCTATTCTTCTGCAAGAATACATCTTTGTGACACTCGGGATGTAGATGTAGCCGATTTTACAAAAAAAAAGTTTGAGTTTTTTTTTAGTTTAGTGTCATTGTGGAAATTGGCCCACTGAGTCCAGGCCAACTAATGATCATCCACACACTATGGATGATCCGACCTCTCTGTCCTGGGCCTCCTCCATGGCCAGAGTGAGCAACACCGGAAATTGGAGGAACAGCACCTCATATTCCGCTTGGGGAGTCTGCATCCTGGTGGCATGAACATTGAATTCTCACAATTCTGTTAGCCCTTGCTGTCTCCTCTCCTTCCTAGCTTGCCCTCAGCCCTCGGGCTCCTCCTCCTCCTTTTTCCTTTCTTCTCCCCCCCCCCCCCCATCAGTCTGAAGGGTTTCGGCCAGAAACGTTGCCTATTTCCTTTGCTCCATAGATGCTGCTGTACCCGCTGAGATTCTCCAGCGTTTTTGTCTACCTTCGATTTTCCAGCATCTGCAGTTCCTTCTTAAACAAAAATCCATACACTAGTTCTGTGTTATTCTACTTTTGCATTCTAAAGGCGATTTTACCAAAGACAATTAACATTCAAATCTGCATGAGTTGAGTTTAGTTTATTGTCACATGTAATATGGGAGGAAACTGGAGCACCCGGAGAAAACCTACACGGTCGCAGGGAGAACGTAGAAACTCCACACAGACAGCACCTGTCATCAGAATCGAACCGGGCTCTCCGTCTTTGCCCTTTTCAACAGGTCAGACCTGGTTTCTGTAATTCAGAGCACGTAAGAGCTTGCGGTGACATCCAAGAGGGACGTAGCTCCAAGGCGGGGAAATAGACTCTTCAGCCCAACTTGTTCATGCTGACCAAGATGCCCCATCCCTGCATTTGGCCACAATGTGTAAGAAAGAACTGCAGATGCTGGTTTGAAGAAGGGCCTCGACCCAAAAAGTCACCCAATCCTTCTCTCCAGAGATGCTGCCTGAGTTACTCCAGCATTTTGTGTCTACCAGTGTTTGGCCTCTCCCTCTAAAAGATCTTCGCTATCCATGCACCTGTCTAATTGTCTCCAAAACAAGGCTGGCGCAGTGGCAAAATATTTAGCACTGTTGCCTTTGAGCTGCACTGACCTCGGTTTGGTTCTGACCTCCATAATGGTCTGCAGGAATACATGAACATGAATTGCACACTGTATCACTCTATGACTATATTATACCTCTACCATGCATGAATGCTTCAAAATCAAGTGGTTGAGTTTTATTGCCATATATACTCAAGCATAGAAACATAGAAAGTAGGTGCGGGAATAGGCCAATCGGCCCTTCGAGCCAGCACTGCCTTTCTCCTGAGAACCACATGGGCTCCCCTCGGAGCTCCACTTTCCTCCCATGTCCCAATGATAAGAAGCTAGATTAAATAGTCACTGGAAATTGCCCTCAAGTGGGTTTAATATAATATGGAAAATTCAGGTGAACATTGTTGTACTATTGGAGATGCACGGAACTGCAGATTTACCAAATTTACAGGCTGGTGAGTATCACTTTTTTTGTTTAGTTTAGAGATACAGCGCGGAAACAGGCTCTTCGGCTCACCGAGTCCGGGCCGACCAGCAATCCACGCACACAAACGCTATCCTACGCACACTAAGAATAATTTATAATTATACCAAGTCAATTAACATACAAAACTGTACGACTTTGTGATCTGGGAGGAAACCGGAGAAAACCCACATGGCCACAGA
Organism: Amblyraja radiata; assembly: GCF_010909765.2. Lineage (NCBI taxonomy): Eukaryota > Metazoa > Chordata > Chondrichthyes > Rajiformes > Rajidae > Amblyraja > Amblyraja radiata. The sequence continues at coordinate 31,097,198 of NC_045979.1, forward strand.
GGTCTGTTTCCACACTGTATGACTAATGATTGAGGGGGTAAATGTGCTGCTGTTGGGGTAAGTGGTGGAAGATTAAGGGTCATAGAGTGATACTGTGTGGAAACAGGCCCTTCAGCCCAACGCCCACACCGGCCAACATGTCCCAGCGACACTAGTCCCACCTGCCTGTGTTTGGAACAGATCCCCTTAAACCTGTCCTATCCATGGATCTGTCTACCTGTTTCTTAAATGTTGGGATAGACCTATCCTCAACTGCCTCCTCTGGCAGCTCGTTCCATACACCCACCACCCTTTGTGTGAAAAGGTTACCCCTTGGATTCCTATTAAAGCTTTTCCCCTTCACCTTATACCTATGTCCTCTGGTCCTCGATTCACCTACTCTGGGTAAAAGACTGCGTGTATCTGCCCCATCTATAGTATTCCTCTCATGATTTTATACACCTCAATAAGATCACCACTCATCCTCCTGCACTCAAAGGAATGTGCTGCTGGGGGTGTGAATGTTGGGGTGAATGTGTGGAAGATTGAGGGGGTAAATGTGCTGCTGTGAAAATGAGGAGTGGAAGATTGAGGGGGTAAATGTGGTGGAGTTGAACTGTGGTGAATGTTGGTGAGAGGTGGAAGATTGAGGGGGTTATTGTGCTGCTGTGGGGATGAGTGGTGGTGCCGGGGTGAGTGGTGAATGTGCGTCTGTGTGAGTGCTGGAGTTGAGTTGTAGTGTTGCTGTGTGTGTGAGTTTTGGGGTTATTGTGTTGCTGTGTGAGTGTTGGAGTTGGGGAGAGGGGTGGAGTTGGGGTTGTTGTGCTGCTGTGTGTGAGTTTTTGGGGTGAGTGTTGGGGCTATTGTGTTACTGGGTGTGTGACTGGGGTTAGTGGGAGTGTTGGGGTTGTTGTGCTGTGTGTGTGTGTGTGTTGGGGCTATTGTGTTACTGTATGTGTGTGTTGGGGCTATTGTGTTGCTGTGTGTGTGTGAGTGTTGGGGCTATTGTATTACTGTGTGTGTGTGTGTTGGGGCTATTGTGTTGCTGTGTGTGTGAGTGTTGGGGTTATTGTGTTACTGTGTGTGAGTGTTGGGGCTATTGTGTTACTGTGTGTGTGAGTGTTGGGGCTATTGTGTTACTGTGTGTGTGTTGGGGGCTGTTGTGTTACTGTGTGTGTGAGTGTTGGGGCTATTGTGTTGCTGTGTGTGTGTGTGTGTGTGTTGGTGCTATTGTGTTGCTGTGTGTGTGTGTGTGTGTGTGTTGGGGCTATTGTGTTGCTGTGTGTGTGTGTGTGTGTGTGTTGGGGCTATTGTATTACTGTGTGTGTGTGTGTTGGGGCTATTGTGTTGCTGTGTGTGTGAGTGTTGGGGTTATTGTATTACTGTGTGTGTGTGTTTGTGTGTTGGGGCTATTGTGTTGCTGTGTGTGTGTGAGTGTTGGGGTTATTGTATTACTGTGTGTGTGTGTGTTGGGGCTATTGTGTTGCTGTGTGTGTGTGAGACTGTTGGGGCTATTGTGTTGCTGTGTGTGTGTGAGACTGTTGGGGTTATTGTGTTACTGTGTGTGTGTGTGTTGGGGTTATTGTGCAGTGTGTGTATTAGTGTTGGGGTTATTGTATTACTGTGTGTATATGTGTTGGGGTCAGTGTGAGTGTTGGGGTCGTTGTGCTGCTGACTGGGGATGAGCAGCAGCTTGTGCCCGGAACCTTGTTTGCGGGGCTGGTGTTGTCGGCGCGGAGGGGAGGGAGCGCTGGGCAGGTGGCGCCGGGCCTAGTAGCGGGGGGCAGGCGCCGCTCTCTCCGCCGCCGCCGCTCGTCCGTCCGTCCGTCCACTCACCCGCCGAGGCTGACAGCAGCGGGAAGCCGGGGCCGGGGCCGGGCCGCACGGGGGGGGGAGGCGGTGCAGTGAGGGCGGCACGTGGTGCGGAGAGCCCGGCGCGGCGGCGCGTTGAGGGAGAGCGGGGGAGGCGGGCAGGATGAACCTGGAGCTACTGGGTGAGTGGAGGGAGGGAGAGGGAGGGAGGGGGTGTTGGGGGCTGTGGGGGAGACGGGGGGTGGAAGGGAGGGGATAGGAGGGGGTGAAGGGGCTGTGAGGGGGGGTTGGGGTACAGAAGGCGGGAGAGGAGGGTAGAGAGGCCGCTGGAAAGGGATGGTGGGTGAGGGTGTTGTGGAGGAGGGAGGGGAGGAGGGAGGGTAGAGAAGAGGGCGCTGGGGAGGGATTGAGGGGATAGGGGGTCGTGTTGACTGCGGGTGGGGCGTGAAGAGTCGGCTAGTGGGGGTGAAGGGGCTGGGGAGGGTGGGAGGGTTGAGGAGGGGGGCATTGGGGAAGGATGAGTGTCTGGGGGTGGGAACAGAGGGGAGAGGGCTCCGGGGTATGAAGCAGGTGGTGGGGGGCTGAGGCTGCTGGTGAGGACACAGAGTGAACTTGGGGGAGAATGGGGAAGGGAGGGGAGCTGGGGGGGGGGGGGGGGGGGTTGCTGAGGGTGATGGAGCAGGAGGCAATGGGACCGGGGAGGATGGTGCTGGAGGAATGATGGTAGGAGGCTGTTGGGCTGACAAGAGGGTGCTGAGGGATTAGGGAAGGGGACTGGGAACTGAGGGGGAGGGAGCTGTAGTCAGTGGGGGGGGGGGGGGGAGAAGTGGGGCTGTCGATTGAGGAGGAGGGGACAGGCAGGGGAGTGGTCTGAGGGAGGAGAGGGGCTGCGTGCTGAGGAGACGGGGCTATAGACAGGTGGGGAGGGCTGTGGACTGGGGGATAATGGGGGCTGTGGACTGAAGGGGGATTGGGGATGGGGGGAATGGGCGTAAGGCGCGGGAGGGCAATGGGGGACGAAACAAGGAATGATGGGGGTGGGGTGGGAGAGCAGAGGAGCAGAGTTAGAAGCCAAATTCGAGGGGACAGCGAAGGGTCATACTGCACGGACACAGGCCTTTCAGCCCAACCTGTCTATGCTACCAAGATGCACCTAAGAGACCCATTTGGCCCATATCCCTCTGAAGCTTTCCTGTCCGTGTACCTGCCAAAATGTATTTTAAATGTTGTCATGGTACCTACAGTACCCTCCATAATGTTTGGGACAAAGACCCATCATTTATTTATTTGCCTCTGTACTCCACAATTTGAGATTTGTAATAGAAAAAAAATCACGTGGTGAAAGTGCACATTGTCAAATTTTATTAAAGGGTATTTTTATACATTTAGGTTTCACCATGTAGAAATTACAACTGTGTTTATACATAGTCCCCCTCAATTTCAGGGCACCATAATGTTTGGGACACATGGCTTCACAGGTGTTTGTAACTGCTCAGTTGTGTTTAAATGCCTCCTTAAGAGAGCTCTCAGCACCTTGTCTTTCCTCCCAGTCTTTCCATCACTTTTGGAAACTTTTATTGCGGTTTATCAACATGAGGACCAAAGTTGTGCCCATAAAAGTCAAAGAACCCATTATGAGATTGAGAAACAAGAATAAAAGTGTTTGCCATCAGCCAAGCCTTAGGCTTACCAAAAATCACCTGTTTGGAACATCATTAAGAAGAAAAAGATCACTGGTGAGCTTACTAATCGCAATGGGACTGACAGGCCAAGAAGACCTACTCAGTTGATGACAGAAGAATTCTCTCTATAATAAAGAAAAATCACCAAACACCTGGTGGGTTTTCTCAGGGTGCTCTGGTTTCCTCCCACATTCCAAAGACGAGCTGGTTTGTAGGTTAATTGGCAAAATTTAAGATCCCCAAGGATAAAAGAACCGTGAATGCTTTTCAGTGTCTTAATATTATTGCTTTCTCTTTTTTTAAACAGAGTCCTTTGGACAGAATTATCCAGAGGTAGGTTATTTTGAAGATGCCATATTTTTCTTGTATCCGCGAGATCAGTAGCAATCTAACCATGAAAACACTGTTTATAATTTATGATTTTTGGTTATCTTTACGTTTGGTTTTGGAGACATGGATTCAAATTATTAAGGCCCCGTACCTGTTTAGGGAAAAGAGGAAGGAGAACCCTTGCACCGAGGACGGCTCTGTGGCGCAGAGGTAGAGTTGCTGCCTCACAGCGTCAGAAACCTGGGTTTGATCCTGATTACTGGTGCTGTCTGCACAGAGTTTGCATGCTCCCCCGGTTTCCTCCCCCTTCCCTAACACCCAGCTGGTTTGTAGATTAATTGGTTTCTGAAATTGTCCCTAGTGTACAGGATAGAACTAGTGCAGGGGTCCACGCTGTATCTCTAAAAATTAAAATGAGGGTAGATCCTTGAAATGGCCTTTGGCCAGGGCATGCATAAATTAGACAATTAGGGCCACTGTTCATATTAAAATCATATTTAATCTCAGAATCTATGCCCAAAACTGGGTTGCATTCTGGGATAAAATTGCTGCACTTCAAGAAGTGCAGCATATTTTTCACCATCCTCCGGATATCCATAAAGGATTCACACAGTCCTTGATTCAAACATAAACTCTTTGAGCAGATCACTAAATCCATGCTGTAGGAAGGAACTGCAGATGCTGGTTTAAACTGAAAATTGAGTCAAAAATCTGGAGTAAATGAGCGGGTCAGGCAGCATTACTGGAGAAAGGAATAGGTGACGTTTTCGGTCTGGAAACATTAAGGGAAAGGGAAACGAGAGATATAAACGGGGATATAGAGAGATGTAGAACAAATGAGTGAAAGATACCCACAAAGTAATGATGGCCATGGAAAGGTGGAGGACACAATGGTCCATTGTTGGCTGTGGACTCGGTGTTAACAAGTTATAAAAACGGAACAACAGGACTACAGTGAAACAAGTATGATGACCAGGGTGGGGGGAGGGATGGAGAGAGTGGGGATACAAGGTTACTTGAAGTTAGAGAAATCACTATTCATATTGCTGGGTTGTCAGCTAAATCCATGTTGTCTGGATGGTGTCAGATACTCTACTAGACTTTGGAACCTGGGCATTTTGGTCGATCTTCCAATATCATATTTTTCCACATCACCAAAATCATCTACTCGGTCCCCTTCCTATTTCAGCTCATTTACAGTTGAAAGCCTCGTTAATACTTTTGCCACTTGAAATTAGACTATTTCTATAGTCTCATGAACGTTTCCAATGTTGCATCCTTCTTAAACTTGAGATCCAGAATTCTCTCAGTACCTTCTTTAGCACTAGCTTCTGTTGACTTGTTATTTGTGTGCTCATTGGCTTGCATTGATACCTTGACATCAGGAATTCACATTTTCATGGTCGTTTTCAAATCCCTCCAAGCCATAGATATTCCCTAATTCACTAATTACACCCCAGCGGTATGAACATTGACTTCTCTAACTTCAGATAGCCCTTGCTTTCTCTCTCCATCCCCCTTCCCAGTTCTCCCACTAGTCTTACTGCCTCTGACTACATTCTATCTTTATCCCGCCCCCTCCCTTGAAGAAGGTTCTCGCCCCGAAACGTCGCCCATTCCTTCTCCGCAGAGATGCTGCCTCACCCGCTGAGTTACTCCAGCATTTTGTGTCTACCCTAATTCAGTGACCTCTGCTAGCCTTCCAGCCTCTAAGAACTCTGTTCTTCTAGTTCTGGTCCTTTGTTGTCTTCCCCCCCCCCACATCCCATTTCTCTGGCCCTTTTGCTTTTGTCAATGGAAGAAATGCTTGAATTCCTTCCATTGAGACACTACATCTTGAAAATATTATTTATCTTGGCAGAAAAACCAGATCCTTTTTCCACGACATGGACACCCTTCACCGAATTCTTACAAGGATAGTATGGCGCAACACAACTTTGGATTTAAATCCAACTATGGGTTGGGTGAGGTGGGTGGGGAGGGACGAGAGGCAGGTATATCACCACTTTTATCTCTCTTTTTCTTTTTGTTCTTTTTCTTTTCTTTCTTTTACTCACTCTTTGGCTGCACTACTTTGGTAGTCTAGGGGGTCCTATCTTTGCACCTCTCACTTTTTCTCTCTCTTGGTCTTTCTTTTTTCTTTTCCTCTATGTTAAAGTTAAACGGTTAAAATTGAAGCTGTACATTTACTGTGTAATTTTATATGCCGATTGCTCTACTCCTGTATATTTGCTTCTAATAAATAAAAAAATAAAAAAAATAAAAAAATAATTCCTGCCGTTGCTAGAACATGGAGCAATCTAGCAGGTCCTTCAGCCCACATTGTCTGTGTGGTACATGCTCCCAAGGTAAATAATCCATTCTTCCAGCACACGATCAATATTACCATGAAAAAGCCTCTTAAATGTCACCGTCATTTCTGCCTCCATCACCACCCCTGGCAGCACATTCCAGGCGTCCATCACTCCGTGTAAAAGAAAAAAAACAAATTTGCCCTGCACATGTCCTTTAAACTTTGCCCTTCTCACCTTAAGTGATGCCCTCTCGTCTTGGACATTTCCACCCGAGGAGAAATGTCTGCCCTATCGATGCCTCTCTGAGTCTAATTTAATACACTTCTATCAGCTCTCCACTCAACCTTCAGCGTTCCAGAGTAAACAATCCAGATGTCCACCTTCTTCAAATTTAGATACTTCTTTGATCAGTGCTTACCTTGTTTAATATCTACAAGTGACTCGATTGAATGTTGTCTGGTTCTTCTCCTTTGAAGCTGCTTGGGACATTTTAAATCTTAATTATGGTTACTAAGAAAATGTAAGTTGCTATAGACGCAAGGCTGCTTCTCACTTTGATATGACTGGGTGTCATTCTTTTTGCCTGTAGGAGGCAGATGGAACACTGGACTGTATTAGCATGGCCCTCACCTGCACCTTCAACAGGTGGGGCACCTTGCTGGCTGTCGGATGCAATGATGGCCGCATTGTCATTTGGGACTTCTTGACAAGGGGCATTGCCAAGATCATTAGCGCCCACATACATCCCGTCTGCTCACTGTGGTAAGTGACGTTTGTGTGTAGTTGCGTACACGCATGTTCTAAACCCCATGGATGGTGCGCTTGTCCTATGATTGCCTTACACTGTACAGTTTAGAAGAATGAAATGTCATAGTCATACAATGTGGAAACAGGCCCTTCAACCCAACTTGCCCGCGTCGACTAACCTGTCCCCTCTACTCTCTTCCAGCCTGCCTTTGACCTCTATACCTCTAATTTGTCCTACCCACGTACATGTCTAAATGCTTCTTAAACATTGCGATAGTACCTGCCTGAACTACTTCCTCTGCCAGCTCGTTCCATACACCCACCACCCTTTGTGTGAAAAAGTTACCCCTCGGGTTCCTATTACATTTTTTCCCCACCTTAAACCTATGTCCCTCTGGTTCTCGACTCCCCTACTCTGGGCAAGAGACTCTGTTTGTCTGCCTGATCTATTCCTCTCCTGTTTTTGTACACCTCTAAGATCATCCTCATTCTCCTGTGCTCCAAGGAATAGAGTCCTAGCGTGCTTAACCTCTCCCTAAAGCTCAAGCCCTCGAGTCCTGGCAACATCCTTGTAAATCTAAGGTGGACCCAAAATGCTGGAGTAACTCAGCAGGACAGGCAGCATCTCTGGAGCGAAGGAACGGGTGACATTTTGGGTTGATACCCTTCTCGTAAATCTTCGCTGCACCCTTTCCTGCTTGACACCATCTTTCCTATAACATGGCAACCAAAACTGATGTGAACGCATTGAGACGTGAGATTATGGAAGCGTCACCTTCAGAGGGTTGTGACTCCTGCCTCATTCCTTCAGAATAAGTGGCTGACCATTTAAGAATGAGATAAGCAGAAATGTATGTATGAAGAGGACTATAAATCTTTGGAATTACCTATTCTCAGAGGCCTTCATCAGTCAGAGTATTGAGTATAGAAGGTACACAAAAAAAAGCTGGAGAAACTCAGCAGGTGCAGCAGCATCTATGGAGCGAAGGTTAGATAGGCAACGTTTCGGGCCGAAACCCTTCTTCAGACTGATGGGGGGTGGGGGGGCGGGGAGAAGAGGATAGAAGTTGGGAGGTCATGTTGCAGTTGTATAAGACGTTGGTGAGACCGCATTTAGAATATTGTGTTCAGTTCTGGGCACCATGTTATAAGAAAGATATTATCAAGCTTGAAAGGGTTCAGAAAAGATTTACGAGGATGTTTCCAGGACTAGAGGGTGTGAGCTATAGGGAGAGGTTTAGTACGCTGGGTCTCTATTCAATGGGGCGTAGGAAGATGAGGGGTGATCTTGCAGAGGTATACAAAATCATGAGAGGAATAGATTGGGTAGATGCACAGAGTCTTTTACCCAGAGTAGAGGAATCGAGGACCAGAGGACATAGGTTCAAAGTGAAGGGGAAAAGATTTAATAGGAATCCTAGGAGTAACCTTTGCTCACACAGGGTGGTAGGTGTATGGAACAAGCTGCCAGAGGAGGTAGTTGAGGCTGGGACTATCCCAACATTTAAGAAACTGTTGGACAGGTACATGGACAGGACAGGTTTGGAGGGTTATGGACCAAGAGCAGGCAAGTGGGGCTGGGTTAGATGGGACATTGTTGCCCGATGTGGGCGAGTTGGGCCTGTTTCCACACTGTATCACTCTATGACTCTATGACTGCAGATGCTCCGTTTAAGATTACAGTATTCAAAGCTGAGGTCGATAGATTTTTCTTTTTGGAATTTCTTCTTGGAATCGGGGAACATGGGGAAAGGGCAACAAAGTGGATAACACTTGGGATCACTCAGTATAATCACATTTTGTTATCACCACTTTTAGCACAGAATTCTCTTAAGTCAACTGCTTAGGTTTTGGCCTTTATTGCATTGAATCTTTTTGGGGTTTGAGGATTAAATTGGTGGAGGCCCTTGTATCTTTTACAGCAAAAATGTTTCCTTTACCAGGGAAGTAGTTATATTTGATAATATTTGAGTATTTTAATATTACATATTGTGACAGCAGTTAAAATCAGAATTATAAATAAAAGAGCAAGTACCTAAGCCAATCAAAAATTGAGCTCCTATCTCGGCGGCAGGGTGGCACAGCTGTGGAGTTGCTGCCTTACAGCATCAGAGACCTGGGTTCGATCCTGACAACGGGTGCTTGCCTGCACAGATTTTGTACGTTCTCCATGTGACCTGCGTCGGTTTTCTTTGGGATCTCCAGTTTCCTCCCACGCTCCAAAGACATACAGGTTTGTAGGTTAATTGGCTTGCTATAATTGTAAATTGTCCCTAGTGTGTGATGGATAGTGCAAGACTCAGTGGGCTGAAGGGCCTGTTTCCATGCTGTCTCTAACTAAGTTTCCATGCTGTATCTCGAGACTAATCTACGTGGGTTTTCTCCGAGATCTTAGGTTTCCTTCCACATTCCGAAGACGTACAGGTTTGTCGGTTAATTGGCTTGGTAAATGTAAAATTTGTCCCTAGTGGGCGTAGGTGGCCGTTGGATGATCAGCCATGATCCTATTGAATGACGGTGCAGGCTCGAAGGGCCGAATGGCCTCCTGCACCTATTTTCTTTGTTTCTATGTTTCTAATGTGCGGGGATCGCTGGTCGGCTCGGACCTGGTGGGCCGAAGGGCTTGTTTCCGTGCTGTATCTCTAAACTAAACGAAACAAAACTAAATCTCCTTGCTAACTAATAATAATAATAATAATAATAATAAATACTTTATTGATCCCCTCAGGGAAATTCAGATGTCCAGAAGCTCCCAACCAACAAACCCACAGATTCAAAACGAACGCAGACAGAAAATACATAGAATACAATGTGGACACTACCTGAGAGCAATAAATACTTAAAAAGACCAATAATTAACAGTTAAAAATTAATAATTGCAAAATGCATCCCCCTACAGCCTAGCGGTCCGAATTATAAAATCTAATGGCTGCAGGGGTGAAGGATCTCCTGAACCGCTCCGTTCTACAGGGCAGGGAGAGGAGCCGGTTGTTGTTCCGAGTGCTCTTTTGACTCTCCAGAATTATATGGAGGGGATGCCCGGGGTTTTTCAGGATGACCGGCACCTTGTGCCTCATACGCCTCTCAAGCACCTCCATCCCAGAGTCTACTCTCCCCTCCAGCACTGAGCTAGCTCGTTTAACCAGTTTGACCAGCTTCCTATTGTTTTTTGCACTAATGCTGTTGCCCCAGCAGACAACAGCGTAGAAAATAACGCTTGCAACCACTGTGTTGTAAAACATGTGCAGCATATCCTTACACACATTGAAGGATTTGAGCCTTCTGAGGAAAAAGAGTCTGCTCTGGCCTTTTTTGTAGAGGGAGTCAGAGTTGACAGACCAGTCCAGTTTGTTGTCAAGGTGCACTCCAAGGTATTTATATGTCTGCACCACCTCAATGTCAGCCCCTGCAGCGTTGACCGGCTGAAGGGGGAGCTTGGACCTGCCAAAGTTAACCACCATCTCTTTAGTCTTTGTTGTGTTCAGGGTGAGACAGTTCTCTTCACTCCAGGCACAAAAGGCACTGGTCAAGTTCCTGTATTCCTCCTCCTGCCCGTTCCTTACACATGCCACAATCGCTGTATCATCTGAATATTTCTGTACGTGGCATGTGTCAGACTTATGGTTAAAGTCTGCTGTGTACAGGGTGAAGAGGAACGGGGCCACAACCGTTCCCTGTGGGGCTCCAACATTGCACACCACTGTGCCAGACACACTGTACCCCAGCTTGACAAACTGTGGTCGACCCCAAACTATGGTATTTATATGTTTGTTATGTCTTGCAGTTGGAGCCGAGATGGGCATAAATTAGTCAGCGCTTCCACTGACAACATCGTGTCACTTTGGGATGTTCTGTCCGGAGATTGTGACCAAAGGTTCCGTTTTCCTTCACCGGTTCTCAAAGTACAATTCCATCCCAGGGATCAGTAAGTATTCCACGTGTTGGGATAGACTTTCAGTCATAGACAAGCTGCCAGCAAAGTAAAAATAATTACCACACAGCAAAGTAAAAAATAAATAAATCTCACCGCCTTGGGCTGCAAAACATCCCTAGTACTGTGGAAGTAAGACTTGTGAAGCACTTTCCAAATATTTCTTGAGTTCCTTGCCAATTGCCAGAAGAATCAAAAATGTTAAATTATCACTTTTGCTGTACACGATTCAATCATTTCTTGATGGTTTTGGGGCTGATCTGGCATGAACGGGTAATAGATTGATAGTTGTTTGGGACACAGCATTGCCAGTGGGGAATAATTAGATTTATTGTTTGGCGATTATTCCTCTATCGTGCAGACTCTAGTAGGTTTTTCTCTTCCACCTGCTTGATGTTGACATTGGACGAGACTGCGGGTGATAAGTGGAGAAGACAAAGGGGTTCCCTCCACAGATGTTGGCTGACCCACTGAACTCTTCCAGTGGTTTGCTTTTTGCATCCATATGTTTGTTTGGATCGAGCTGTGTGCATATTATTTACTGCGTTTTCCACATTAAAACACTGATCACTCTTCAAAAGTATTTCCGTGGCCTAAAAATGTCTAGATCCAATTCCTTTCTTGAATCTTTTTCTCTTTTTAGAACTGTGAGATTGACTGTTTAAGGCGAGCCCACAAGTAGAACAGGGACAGGGAATTAAAATGTATAAAGGATTGGATAATTATTGGCAATGGCGATGTGTTGGGGCAAGTTTAAAAAAGCAATGAATAGAACACCAAATAGCAGAGCACAGGAATAGGCCCTTTGGCCCACAATGTCTGTGCCGACACGATGAAAAGCTAAACTGATCTTATCTCCCTGTACATGATCCATATCCGTATATTCCTCGTACTTGGGTAGGGAAGAACTGCAGATGTTGGTTTAAATCGAAGGTAGACACAAACTGCTGGAGTAACTCAGCGGGGCAGCCAGCATCTCTGGAGAGAAGGAATGGGTGACTTTTTGGGTTGAGACGTTTCGGGTCTGAAGAGCGATTTTGATATAAACGGGATTGTGGGTCCCTATCCTACCCCTTCCAAAGTACACAATCAGTTCCTTGGTTTTGCTGGTGTTGCGAGCCAGGTTATTGTGCTGGCACCATTTGGTCAATCGGTCGATCTCACTTCTATACTCTGCCAGCCATGATCGAATGATGGAGTAGTCTTGGTGGGCCGATTGGCATAACTATGCTCCTACAACTTATGAACTTATACCTGTGCCCGCTAGTATTGGACATTTCCACCCTGGGGAAAAAGCTTCTGACTGTCTACCCTGTTTATGTTACTGCTTGTATAAGAACAAACATAATGTTGAACCATTCCCAACATCAGTCCTTCTATAAAATGAGAACAAATGCTGTGAACTGAGGTAGATGGGTGATTGGAGTGCTCCAAGTCTAAGATAACCCTTGACACCAATTATCTGAATGTATGTGGCATTGCCGGCAATTCCTTTGGGTTTCAGAGTACTGGATCTCTATTGGCTTCTGAGAGCCATTTATGTGTTATTAATATATGATATGGAAAGGATTGTGTCTGATTTATACTTTCACCAACAGGAACAGAGTGCTGGTCTGCCCAATGAAGTGTGCACCGGTTCTGCTGACTCTCTCGGATTCCAAGCACGTAGTTCTACCTGTAGATGACGACTCAGATCTTAACGTTGTGGCATCTTTTGACCGGCGAGGAGATTATATTTACACAGGGAATGCCAAGGGAAAGGTGAGTATCAACATGGAAGCTTGATCTGATTTTCTGGATTATCCTGGGGGAAAATTAACTTCATTGATTGTGAATGTGGAAGCAATGCGTCTGAAGAAGAGTCTCGAGCTGAAACGTCGCTTATTATGTCTGAAGAAGGGTCTCAACCTGCAACGTCACCTAGCCATGTTCTCCAGAAATGCTGCCTGACCTGCTGAATTACTCCAGCACTTAGTGTCCTTGATTATGAATGTACTTGGGTTAAAATTAATTTTCCTCAGCATTAATGTTCCAAAATTAACCATTTATTCAATTAGTTTATCTCTGCAATCCATCTGATCAACCGTATAAGAATAATATTCCAAATGTTGCAAGCTCTGTCTCTTCTTTAAGGATAAGGTGGAAATCTTTTAGGACTGAGATGAGAAAAACATTTTTCACACAGAGAGTGGTGAATCTCTGGAATTCTCTGCCACAGAAGGTAGTTGAGGCCAGTTCATTGGCTATATTTAAGAGGGAGTTAGATGTGGCCCTTGTGGCTAAGGGGATCAGGGGGTATGGAGAGAAGGCAGGTACAGGATACTGAGTTGGATGATCAGCCATGATCATATTGAATGGCAGTGCAAGCTCGAAGGGCCGAATGGCTTATACCTGCACCTATTTTCTATGTTTCTATGTTTCACAGATTCAGAAGTTCACAAGTTACAGGCCGTTCAACTCATCAAGTCTACTCTGCCTTTCAATCATGGTTGATCTATCTTTCCCACTCAACCCCATTCTCTAAAGTCTAAATTGGAACTTCCTACTGCACAAGTTTCTTGTTGCTATTACTATTCCACTTGAATGGGTTAGTTTAATCGGTATAGATTAACAATCAAGCCCTAAATATTTTTAGCCTATGAATGTTAACCTGATGAGTATTTGCCAAGGAAGAAAAGCTGTTAATTTAATTTTTAAGTTTTAGTTTTTGAAACACAACATAAAACAGGCGTTCGGCCCCACTGAGTCCACACCGGATATTGAACACCTGTTCATGCTAGTTCTATATTATCGCGCTTTTGCATTCACCCCATACACACGAGGGGTTTTACAGAAGGCCAATTGACCTGTAAACCAACACGTCTTCGCGATGTGGGAGAAAACTCACGTGGCCACAGGGAGAACGTGCAAACTCCGCATCAACAGCACCAGTAGTCAGGATCGAACCCGGGTCTCTGGCGCTGTGAGGTTGCGACTCTGCCAGCTACGCCACAGTATCAGCTGATAAAGCCTACAGTGGCCTATGATGGACACAAAGTGCTGGAGTAACTCAACAAGTCAGCCAGCATCTCTGGAGAAAAAGAATGGATGTTGTTTTACATCGGAACTGAAGGGCACCCAGAGACGCTGCCTGACCTGCTGACTTACTCCAGCACTTTGGGTCTATCTTCAGTATAAACCAGCATCTGCAGTTCTTTTCTGCACCCACAGTGGCCTATGTTTTGTGTATGAGCCTGATTGTGGGGACAGATTGGACCTTGGCTTTCCTTACAGTCGTGTATTTTATCATTGCAAATTTACCAGTGGTGAACAATGGCAATGCCAGATATGCGAGTCTATCTTCATGTCAATTCCTGTATTCTTACTCGTCTTCAGATTTTGGTGTTAAAGACTGATACACAAGAGTTGGTGGCTTCATTCCGCGTCACAACAGGTACCAGCAATACCACGGCTATCAAATCTATCGAATTTGCAAGGAAAGGCAGGTGAGATATTGGCCGCTTCTCAGATGTCACTGCTGGTTCAGAAAGGACTTTATTTTCGATCAATTCAATGATCCTTTACATGTAGCGTGATATATTTACAGTGAAATGCTTTGTTTTGCAAAAAAAAAGGTAAAATCATACAGCAGACCTCGTCTAAGAGTCGTCACGTTTCTGGCATTGACAAAGTTACAAAATAATTCATCGAACAGTTACAACGGTGTAAATTGGTAAATCGGTGACAAACCTTGGGTTATTTTTCGATTAGCCAGTGAGAGAATTAAGTTCCAGAATGAACAACCTACTGTAATGCAACTTGCATTATATTACATTTCCATTATTTGTTTTTTGGGTTTGTTTTTAATAGTAGTTCTCTCTCCTCATCTCTTTCATGAATGAATTCCTCACTTGAAAGCACTGACTGATGGCATCGCATGCAAGAGGCTGCAGTTTCTGAGCCTGAATAATTTAGGTTTAGATTTATTATTGTCATGTGTAGTGAAATACGTGGTTTTCCATGCTATCCGTTCAGATTAGATAATGCTATACATGCTCGACATTAAATGCAATCAAGACAAACTGCACTACAACAGATAGAGCAAAGGGGAAGGTCCAGAGTGACTAACGCATCATTTCCATAGAAAGAGTCCAGTGTCCGCAAAAAGGTGGAGGTCTATCGCACGGTACTCTGGCATACAAAGGACCATTCAGAAGCCTGATACAGAGGGGGAGAAGCTGTTCCTGAGTTTGGTTATGTGTGCTCTGATGGATTAGTAAACTGGTCGCAACAAGCCCAGCAGCCTGGCACCTGGTGTCTGCATTCAGATTCCTTATAGGATTTGCTGGATAATAATTGGGACTCGGAAGCCACAGCTTCGACATCTTGCCGCTCGTTTATATTCATAGAGAATCAGTCTATTTTCTATTGAGAAGCAAATTCACTGGGAATGAGGTGATATGTTAGGTTACCACACAACCTGTCAACTCTGGAGCATTATTGGTTTTAGCATGCAGACGGATAGAATTAAATCTAATTTTCATTCCAAACTGCAACATATAATTATTTGTTCATGATGCAGTGGTGTGGGAGACCACAACACTAATGCGGTCTGATCTTTTGAACAGAGCTGGAGTAATATTGACATAGTGTCTGTCCCCTTCAAAAAATCTGATTTGTAAGGTTTTAAATTCTTCTTTTCTTTCCCTTGAAATATAGCCTTGTGACTTTACTTACAGCATGTAAACAGGCCCTTCGACCTGACTTGCCCATGCTGACCAAGATGCTCCATCTATACTACTCCCACCTGCCTGTGTTTTGTCCATATCCCTTTAGTCTCTCCATCCAGTCCATGTACTTGTGCATATGTCTTTTAAATGGTATCTGCCTCAACACCAGGCCTCCAGGCCTCTCACTATTAAATCTTTTCCCTTTCACCTTCGACCAGTGTCGTTATCTTAATACATTATGGTTTGCATTTAAGTGTTTTGTGCATGTAAGCAATCTTGAAGTGAATTTCACTGCATTTTCCCACTGCGAACTCTGGCCACAAACTCTTTGAATCACTTCCCTCTAGAGGGCGACTCTGAACTGTCAAAGCCGCCACAGCCAGACATAAAAACATTTTTTTTCCACAAGCAGTAGCTCTACTCAACAGCCAAAAGTCTGTAGCCTCCTTTTGCTCTGGTATTTTATTTCATTCTTCACGTGTTTAAATAATAATGTTTTATTGTTAATTGTCTACTGTATATCGTGTTGTTACTTGCGCGCAAAGCACCAAGGCAAATTCCTTATATGTACACAAACTTGGCTAATAGAATTTATTCAATTCAATTCAATATTCCCTCTTGGCAGCTGTTTCTTAATAAACACGGCAGACAGAATCATTCGAGTGTATGATGGCAGGGAGATCTTAACTTGTGGGCGGGACGGTGAGCCTGAACCGATGCAGAAGCTGCAGGACCTGGTGAACAGGTAAGGAGATTCACAATTGAGATTCATTTTCTCAGCTACTGGTTCTGCTGCAGAGTAATTATGTTTGCTGCAAACACAGATGTGAGGTTAGCTGTTTATCAGCTGCATGTTCTTCCCGTCCCAAAGATGTGTGTATTACTCAAGTCTGAAATTAATTTGAACATCTGCCACTGACAAGCATTCAGTTTTATTCATTATTGTTCAAAAACAAAATTATCTGTGAGAATGGACAGATTTTATATTTCTGTATCAACTCGCCACACATCTTCCCCACAACTTCCCGTGCCATATGTTTCACTAATACGTGCTTAATTATGGAAAAAATAAACACTCTCATGGCACAAGATATGTCGATGCTGAAATCTTGGGCAGAACACAAAGTGCTGGGAAGCTCTGGGTCAGGCTGCATCTGGGGAGGGAATCAGGCGACCTTTCCAGAGAGCAAGGTGGCGCAGCTACTGCCTTACATTGCCAGAGACCCGGGTTCAATCCTAACTGCAGCTGCTGTCCTTACGGAGTTTGTACGTTCTCACCGTGACCGCGTGGGTTTTCTCCTGGTGCTCCGGTTTCTTCCACCACTCCAAAGCCACAGGTTTGTAGGTTAATTGGCTTTGGTAAAATTGTCAATTGTCCCTAGAGTATAGGATAGTGTGCCGGGTGATTGCTGGCCAGCGCAGACTCGGTGGGCTGGTTCTGCACTGTATCTCCAAAGTCCAAAGACTTTGAAGGAGGGTCCTGACCCGAAATGTTGCCTGTCCATTCCCTTCCCAGATGCTGCGCAGCCCGCTGAGATCCTCCAGAGATTCTTGTGCTTTACTTAAAGCAATTGAATCATCTAGATGTCGGGAATGGGCAACAGGGGCAATGCCTAAACACCCGTTTCCCGCAGGGTTTTGTCTTTGAAGCAAAGACTGTTTGCACGTGAATTATGTGAAAAGAGGCTCAATGTTTGTGATGATGTTTCTGTAATTTATGTGATCTGGTGGGTTATTTCAATCGCAGAACACCTTGGAAGAAGTGTTGTTTCTCTGGGGACGGAGAGTACATCTGTGCTGGATCGGCACGGCAACATGCTCTCTACATCTGGGAGAAGAGCATTGGAAACCTGGTGAAGATTCTGCACGGCACACGGGGCGAGCTGCTACTGGATGTAGCGGTGAGTGACTATTGTGAACGGTCCCTGTTGTCATTGTTTTAGTTCCGTTTAGAGATACAGCGTGGATACAGGCGCTTCGGCCCACCGAGTCTGCTCCGACCAGTGACCCCCGCACACTTGCATTAACCTACACAACAGGGGCAATTGACAATTTTTACCGAAGCCAAATTACCCTACAACCCCGCACATCTTTGGAGTGTGGAGGGAAACCAGAGCACCCGGGGAAAACCCATGCGGTCACGGGGAGAATGTACAAACTCCGCACAGACGGCACTCAGGATCGAACCTGGGTCTCTGGCGCTGTAAGGCAGCAACTCTGTGCCACCGTGCCCCCCCTAATTGCAATAGGGTTCAACGTACAGAGCTGCTGCCTGAATTCTAATCTTAATACCAGTTAAGATTACTTAATCAGTGGCATTGAAGGCAGATAGGATAGTGAAGAAGGCTTTTGGCACGCTGGTCTTCATTAGTCGGGACGTTGAGTTTAGAAGTTGGGACATTATGTTGCAATTGATGAGGCTGTGCTTGGAGTATTGTGCTCATTTTTCATCAGCCTGTTATAGGAAATGTGCAATTAAGCTGGAAAGAGTGCAGAAAAGAATTTGAGGATGTTGTCAGGCTTGAGGGCCTGAGCTACAGGGAGAGGTTGGGCTGGCTCGGACTTTATTGCTTGGACTCAGGAAATCAGGGCAATCTTACAGAGTTGTTTATAAACATGAGGGAAATAGATGGGGTGAATGCACGGAGTGTTTTTCCCTCAGTCGGGAATCTAGCACTAGAGGGCACAGCTTTATGCGAAGAGGGGAACGATTTAATGGGAATCTGATGGGCAACATTTTACAGGGGAGGTGGTGGATATAAAGAAATACATGCCAGAGGAAGTGGTTGAGGCTGGTACAAATACAGCATTTAAAAGGGATTTGGTCAAGTACATAGATAGTAAAGGTTAAGAAGGAGATGGGTCATGTAGGAACAAGTGGAACTAGCTGGATGGAGCATCATGGTTGATCTGGATGTTTGGTGTAGTGTAGAGATACAGCGTGGCAACAGGCCCTTCGGCCCACTGGGTCCGCGCCGACCAGTGATCCCCGCACATTAACACATTAACACACTACACACACCAGGATCAATTTTTACATTTACCAAGCCAATTTACCTACATACCTGTACGCCCTTGGAGTGTGGGAGGAAACCGAAAATCCCGGAGAAAACCCACAAGGAGAACGTACAAACTCCGTACAGACAGCACCCATCGGGATCAACCCTGGGTCTCCGGTGCTGCAAGCACTGCAAATGCAGCAACTCTACCGCTGTGCCACCGTGCCGCCCTTTGGGATGTGTTGGGCCGAAGGGCCTACTTCTCTGCTGTGTGACTCTATGAACAGATGACTAACCCTATCGAATCTTCCACAACTAAAAACACGAAAGGCAATAATTTTGAGCCTTTTCTGAACCCTGCTGTGCATTACAATAGCACAGGTGTGATTTATAAATCTCCAGCTATCCTACAGCATCTAAAATATTGAACAAATTTCATTTTGAGAATATTAAAAAATATTCCATTTAGAAATCCTGTTGTGCCTACGGATGCAAGGCATCAAGTTCATCAACATTGTAAATTATTTTTATTTAATCTTTTTAAATGTTTTTTTTCCAGTGGCACCCTGTCAGACCGATCATTGCTTCTATATCCAGTGGGGTTGTATCCATTTGGGCTCAGAATCAAGTGGTAAGTGCACCGGCCTCACTTCAATTTCTTTGATCCTGGACCCGTACAACGTCTCATTCAGATCTTCCCCTCCCCCCTCCCCCCTCCCCCCTCACCCCTCACCCCTCACCCCTCACCCCCCACCCCTCCCCCCTCACCCCCCCCCCCCCCCCCCTGACTTCACCCAGTCCCCACCTTCTGGGCAAATCTGTCCTTTATCTCCAGTTGGATCTATAATGGCATCATATCCCAAGAGGGATTTTTTTTTAATGTTGCCTAATCTGACTGTATCTTCACAGGAAAACTGGAGTGCTTTTGCTCCAGACTTTAAAGAGTTGGACGAGAATGTTGAATATGAAGAGAGAGAATCTGAGTTTGACATTGAGGATGAAGATAAGAGTGAGCCGGAACAGACTGGTAAGAATGCCTGTCCTTTTAAAATTTTGTTGAGTTGCTATTAATGAGCGTACCGACCTTCCTACTGAAACGTTGGTGTTACGTGTGCTGTGATCAAGGCAGCACATTTAGCACCAAAGACGCACGTGACTTGCCTTTTGCAAGAACATACCTCTAATTAGATGAAAATGTTACAGGCAGCCATATGGTTCATTGTGCTATTAACCAAATGTATTTGAAAGAAACACAATGGTTTACCGCAAGAGGCCAGTATTACAGTGCCAGCCACAACTTGAAATGGTTCTTATTTTAATGCGTGCTGGAAGATATTTTGACTGTCCTTGTATATATGTGAAGTGGCAGAGCTTTACCATGGAATCCCTCCAGTAGAGTAAACCCTTGTTATTACGGACCTCAGTATAATGGATTTTGGTTATAGCGGATGGACCTACTGAGCTTCACTTGCAGGCTATTGGAGGTTTATTTTAATATTCTGCCAAACTGAAATGTGTGAATTGTGGCAGCCTGTTTATTCATTTATATAATTGTCCTATGGCATTGTTGAACTGCTTCATCCCATAAAGAACATTTCTGACTTTCCTTTAATGTCAATCTTTTGCCCTATTTCTGTATCAAATACTTTTAGGTGGAGATGCGGCAGAAGATGAAGAAGTTGATGTGACGTCTGTGGATCCAATCGCTGCTTTTTGTAGCAGGTAGCTAACTAGCCCGATGTCAGCTGTTCAGTGGTGTGGCAAATCATACTTTCATTCTAAGCTGGGGAAATTCCCGTGTTGATTGCTGACGATCTTTGTTCCAACATCACATTTCCTCTTCCACCCTTCTGGTGTGTTTTAAAATATTTATTCCTGAAACATAGCGAAGCTGCCAGGACACGAGGGCCTGAACTGTAGAAAAAGCTAGCACTTTATTTATTAGGGCGCAGGAAGAGGGGGGGGTGATCTTATAGAGGTGTACAAAACCAGGCACGGAAAACACTATAAAGAATGTTGTATGTCTTTGTTCATTAGAGTGGTGGCTCAGGAGAGCCAAGTGTCTGTTGCATACTTGACTCTGTATCCCTGACACTATCGCTGGCTGATGATCAGTAAAGCTTGAGCTGGTTTCCCTAACCCATTATGAGTTGTCTGTTCTTCAGTAAGTGAACCTTAACAAGAGTAGTACTTACTTACTTACTGCCTATTATGCCTTTTTGGCATGTATGGCAGTAACGGAGGTCCTTGTTGATTCCTTCAGTTGCTGTTTCCGTAACATATTTGTTTTACGAGACAGGGTTGTTAGCCCTGTGCTCAACCTCCAACCTGGAGGACCAGTGGATCGCTCATCGTCTCACCTCTACCCTTCCACCTGTCCAGCATGGGAGACCCTAACAGGAGACGAATCTCCCACTGGCATAGCTCTTGGGGTCACTGAGACACACAAGCTCCCCGACCACGACAAGGTTGCAATCCAACTAGAGTAGGGGAATCGAGGTTGTAACTAGGTTGTAACTAGAGTAGGGGAATCGAGAACCAGTGGACAGAGGTTTATGATGAGGAAGCAACTCTACCACTGCGCTGGAGACGGGTGCTTCATCCTTGTTTTCATATTGCTAAATAAAGGAGCTTTTCACGTTGACAGTTTCTGTAATATTGTTCATTGTTTGTTATTATTGCAGTGATGAGGAATTTGAAGATTGCAAAGCCTTGCTTTACCTTCCAATATCACCAGAAGTGGAAGATCCTGAGGAGAACCCTTACGGACCTCCCCCAGAGCCTGTGCAGGTGAGACTGGTGCCTTAGCTCGAGGGTATAGGCAGGTGGGGGAAATGGAATAGTTACTTCATTGAATTCCGTCTCCTTGCATAAAAGTCTCTTGATGGGAGGGAGCGGGTCATAGAAACCTGATTTGCAGCGTTGAATTTGAGAGGTTTATAATGTAAGTCAATGTCAAAGACTGGTTGTATTAAAATTGCCTTGCCACATTTCAGTCCTAGCTGAGCTTCTGAACATCTCTGTAGTATCTTTGCACCCATCTTTCTATCTCCATTACACTCTCCTCTTTAGCTGCCCTGGTCATTATGTTACCATTGGAATTTCATATTCCAAAATACCTTTAGCCAGAAGGACATTCTTGCTATTGAGGGAGTGCAGCGTAGTTTCACAAGGTTAATGCCCGGGATGGCGGGACTGTCATATGCTGAGAGAATGGAGCGGCTGGGCTTGTACACTCTGGAGTTTAGAAGGATGAGAGGGCATCTCATTGAAACATATAAGATTGTTAAGGGTTTGGACACGCTAGAGGCAGGAAACGTGTTCCTGATGTTGGGGGAGTCCAGAACCACAGGCCACAGTTTAAGAATAAGGGGTAAGCCATTTAGAATGGAGATGAGGAAACACTTTTTCCACACAGAGAGTCGTGAGTCTGTGGAATTCTCTGCTTCAGAGGGCGGTGGAGTCCGGTTCTCTGGATACTTTCAAGAGAGAGCTAAATAGGGCTCTTAAAGATATGGGGAGAAGCCAGGAACGGGGTACTGATTGGGGATGATCACATTGAATGGCGGTGATGGCTCGAAGGGCCAGATGGCCTGCTCCTGCACCTATTGTCTATTGTCCTCACCACTAGTTGAAGAATCTTTGAAAAATTATGAAATTCAAGGAAGTCATTTGGTCCATCATATGTGTGCCATTCTAAAATGAGATATCCAGTCGTATGCCATCTTCCAACATCTGATCCATAGTCCTGATGATCACAGCTCTTCCAGGCATAGACTGTTCTCTAAATTTGGAGAGGGTTCAGAAATCGGAAATGCTGGTGCAGGATTCCCAAAAGGTTAATTTGCAAGTTGAAACGGTAATAAGGCAGGCAAATGCAACGTTATCATTTATTTCGAGAAGACTAGAATATAAAATCAGGGATGTAATGCTGATGCTTTATAAGGCACTGGTCAGACTGCATATGGAATATTGTGAGCAGTTTTGGGCCCCATATCTGAGGAGGGTTGCGCTGGAAAAGGTCCAGAGGAGGTTTACGAGAATGATCCCAGGGAGGATTGGGTTAACATTTGATGAGCATTTGACTGCACTGGTCCTGTACTCGCTGGAGTTTATAAGGTTGAGGGAGACCTCATTGAAACTTACCGAATATTGAAAGGCCTGGATAGAGGGGATGCAGAGAGGATGTTTCCACTGGTGGGAGAGTACAGGACCAGAGGGAACATCCTCAAAATAAAACGACGTACCTTTAAAAAGGAGACGAGGAGGAATTTCTTCAGTCAGAGGGTATCAATGGAATTCATTGCCACTGACAGCTATGGAGATCAAGCCTTTGGCTGCTTTTAAAGCGGAGATTGACAGATTCTCGAGGGTGTCAAAGGTTATGGGAAGAAGGCAGGAGAATGGGGTTGAGAGGATTGAACCAGGGTCTCTGGCGTAAGACAGCAACGACCGCTGTTCCACCGTGTCGCCCGACCATCCATGGTAATCGCTAATCCTGCCCTGGGTTACATTTGCCCGTTTTGTGATCGCAATAATTCAAGCACACACAAGATAAAGTAGTGGAATGGTTGTTGAATCTCGCTTCATAACTAAAGGCTTTCGATTCACTGGTGTCTCTGCAGAACCCTGGAACCGATGAGCTGACCAACCCAGAGAAAAAGAGACCGGCATCAACTGATGGATCCCAGCCACCCAAGAAGAAACCCAAAATGACTAACATTGAACTACAAGGAGTACCATCTGATGGTAATTAACTGCTTGTTCTCTGATAGACCCAGTCACCAGCATTGTGCTCCTTATATTGCCATCTCCGTAGTTCCTGTAGTTCCGCTGCTATGTTCAAATGCTGAATGTCAATGAAGGAGGCGTCATTGCAGATTTGGCTCTGAGACTCCTTGGGCTATTGAGTGGATGTACGATACACTACGAGTGCATGAATGTGCCCAACACTTCATCAAATATCTTAATACACGCCTATAAAAAAAAATGCACCTGAACCCTAACAGTGACGTTCTTGCTAGGTCCCAAGTCCCGTCAAATAATTGAAGACTGACACAAAATGCTGGAGTAACTCAGCGGGACAGGCAACGTCTTCGGATAGAAGGAATGGGTGATGTTTCAGGTGGAGACCCTTTTTTTTGCAGACCTAAAACATCACCCATTCCTTCGATCCAGAGAAGCTGCCTGTCCCGCTGAGTTACTCCAGCATTTTGTGTCTGTCTTCTGTAAACCAGCATCTGCAGTTCCATCCTACACCCTTCAACTCATTGGTTGCTAATCACAATTGGGAATACTGACAGTATCATTGCTCCACTCCTAGTCGAGTTATTGGAGATATTGATTCGTATTGTGGTTTTCCAGCTGTAGAAGTAATTTACCTGAAACCAGGAATTGATTCATATAATCCATTGCCTCCTTGAGCATTATATTAGCTGGCTCAGGTTTTAAGCAGAGTTCTTTGCTCTTGATTAATTTGAATTTACACTGCTCAGTACGATGGTGGAAGCAGATTCAATCATTTATTTGAGAATTGCTGGTCTCTGGAAAGACTGCAGTGAGATAAATTGTTCAAAGTGCAGACACAATAGCAGTTTGCATTGTAGAATTATATTTACTTGGGTGCATGTGACAAATTGCCTCCAGTTCTCCTGCATTTCAACTGTGACGTTTTCCACAATCTTGTTAGCTACAAACTTTGGGACATAGACTTTAGACTTTACAGATACAGCGTGGAAACAGGCCCTTTGGCCCATCGAGTCCATGCAGACCAGCGATCCCCGTACACTAATACTATCCTACACATGAGGGACAACATACAATTTTTACCAAACCCAATGAACCTACAAATCTGTGGGAGGAACCCGGAGCATCAGGGAAAACCCATTTACCTGCGTTTGGCCCATATCCCTCTAAACCTTTCCTATCAAATTACCTGTCCAAGTGCCTTTTAAATGCTGTTATAATACCTGGCTCAACCAACACTTGGGTAACCAGCGCTTTGTGTTTTGCTCAAAGTTTAACGCATCTAGTCGTGGCATCTAAAGCCAGTCGAAGTAACTGCCACCTCTGTTTTTTTCTTCTTTCCTTTTGCAGAAGTTCACCCGCTGCTGGGCGTGAAGGGCGACGGCAAGTCGAAGAAAAAGCAAGCGGGCCGGCCAAAAGGAACGAAAGGTAAAGAGAAAGATTTCATTAAGTCGAAAGCATTCAAAGGGGACAGAGGTCAACCTTTGGAAGGAGCAGTGAAGGGCAAGGAGCTGGCGGAAGTGGTCGAGCCACCCGCAGGTAAGGACTGGTGGTGGGACGTCCTGCCACCTGCCTGGGACCTGTGCTCTTCCCTCACCCCTTCATTTCCTCTGGTCCCTGGGCCTGCTTCTGCATGGGGGAGGGAGAAGCAAGCTAGCTGTCTAACTGCATGGATTGACATCGCATTCACAGCACACAAGCAGTGTGTACAGCTAATGTACATGCTCCATACAATGCTCCTCCCATGTCCCTTCAGTCTACCCAACCACCTCTTGTCTTCATCCATCTTCCTTCTTAAACATATCCTGTCTGTTCACCTCTATTCTGTTCACCTCTATTCAGATTCAGATTCAGATTCAATTTTAATTGTCATTGTCATTGTCAGTGTACAATGCAGAGACAACAAAATGCATTTAGCATCTCCCTGGAAGAGCGACATAGCAAATGATTTGAATAAATAATAATAAGTGTCCGGGGGGGGGGGGGGGGGGGGTGTTTGGCAGTCACCGAGGTACGTTGTTGAGTAGAGTGACAGCCGCCGGGAAGAAGCTGTTCCTGGACCTGCTGGTTCGGCAACGGAGAGACCTGTAGCGCCTCCCGGATGGTAGGAGAGTAAACAGTCCATGGTTGGGGTGAGAGCAGTCCTTGGCGATGCTGAGCGCCCTCCGCAGACAACGCTTGCTTTGGACAGACTCAATGGAGGGGAGCGAGGAACCGGTGATGCGGTGGGCAATTTTCACCACCCTCTGCAATGCCTTCCGGGCGGAGACAGCAGTTGCCATACCATACTGTGATACAGTTGGCAAGGATGCTCTCGATGGTGCAGCGGTAGAAGTTCACCTATTTGGGGCGGCACAGTGGCGCAGCAGTAGAGTTGCGCCAGAGACCCGAGTTTGATTCTGACTCCGGGTGCTGTCTGTTCGGAGTTTATACGCTCTCCCCGTGGTTTTTTCCAGGCGCTCCGGTTTCCTCCCACACTGTAAAGACGTACAGGATTGTAGGTTAATTGGCTTCGGTAAAAATGGTAAATAGTCCCTAGCGTGTAGGATAGTGTTAGTGTACGCTGGTCGGCGCAGACCCAATGGGCAAGAAGGGCCTGATTCCGCTCTGAATCTGTTAAACTAAAACTAAAAACTCAGCTGGTTCATGATAAACCACGGTCGGCCTTTAGATGGAGTATTTGCAAGATAATTGCCCTGGTCTGCTTCCATAGCACTCTGAACATTTTCTCCAAGTATTTATCAAATTCCCTTTGGAAAGCTGCTGTTAAATTTGTTTCAGAAAAGTCTTTCAGACGCAGTGCACTTAAAATCACGGTGGCTCTGCAGCATGAAACAAAATAGAATACACACATTGCCTCTGAATCGTTTTACCAACCTTGTTAAATCTTTGTCTTCTGGTGTTAACGTACTTACGACAGGAAACAGGTATTCAATTGTGCTCTATTATTGCTGCCCTCACTCATTTTGTGATGCATTCTTATTTTTCTCATCTTATTTCACTCAAATTTCACTACACTAATTGGTGTATGTGACAATAAATGTCCTTTGTCCTTTATTTTTCCCCATCGTCCTATTTACTTTATTTTTCTCCCGGTGCCCTTCCAAAGGATGCACCTTTAGAAAGGAGAAGAGTTGAAATTTCTTTAGTCAGAGGGTGGTGAATCTGTGGAATTGATTGCCACAGAAGGCTGTGGAGGCCGTTTGTGGATACTTTTGTGGAGATTCATAGATCCTTGATCAGTACGGGTGTCGGGGATGATGGGAATAAGGACGGAGATTGGGGATGAGAGGGGAAGATAGATCAGCCATGATTGAATGTCGGAGTAGACTCGATTGGCCGAATGGTCTAATTCTGCCCCGACAACCTGTGAACCTTCGGCCCACCGCGTCCGTGCCATCCAGCAATCACCCCGTACACTAGCACTATCCCACACACTGGGAACAATTTACAATTTGTAGGAGACAATTAACTTATAAACCTGTACGTCTTTGGAGTGTGGGTGGAAACCAGAGCACCTGCAGAAAACCCACGCGGTCAAGTTCAAGTGAGTTTATTGTCATGTGTCCCTGTATAGGACAATGAAATTCTTGCTTTGCTTAAGCACACAGAAAATAGTAGGCATTTACTACAAAACAGATACATGTGTCCATATACCATGATATAAATATATACACACATGAATAAATAAACTGGTAAAGTGCAAATAACAGAAAGTGGTTTTTAATAATCAGAGTTTTGTCCGAGCCAGGTTTAATAGCCTGATGGCTGTGGGGAAGTAGCTATTCCTGAACCTGGTTGTTGCAGTCTTCAGGCTCCTGTACCTTCTACCTGAAGGTAGCAGGGAGATGAGTGTGTGGCCAGGATGGTGTGGGTCTTTGATGATACTGCCAGCCTTTTTGAGGCAGCGACTGCGATAAATCCCCTCGATGGAAGGAAGGTCAGAGCCGATGATGGACTGGGCAGTGTTTACTACTTTTTGTAGTCTTTTCCTCTCCAGGGCGCTCAAGTTGCCGAACCAAGCCACGATGCAACCGGTCAGTATGCTCTCGACTGTGCACCTGTAGAAGTTAGAGAGAGTCTTCCTTGACAAACCGACTCTCCGTAATCTTCTCAGGAAGTATAGGCGCTGATGAGCTTTTTTGATAATTGCGTTAGTGTTCTCAGACCAGGAAAGATCTTCAGAGATGTGCACGCCCAGGAATTTGAAGTTCTTGACCCTTTCAACCATCGACCCGTTGATATAAATGGGGCTGTGGGTCCCCCTCCTACTCCTTCAGTTCCTTGGTTTTGCTGGTGTTGAGGGCCAGGTTATTGCGCTGGCACCATATGGACAGTTGCTCGATCTCTCTTCTGTATTCTGACTCATCCCCATCAGTGATACGCCCCACAATAGTGGTGTCGTCAGCGAACTTGATGATGGAGTTCGCACTGTGGTTCGCTACGCAGTCATGGGTATAGAGTGAGTACAGCAGGGGGCTGAGCACGCAGCCTTGAGGTGCTCCCGTGCTGATTGTTATCGAGGCTGACACATTTCCACCAATACGAACAGACTGTGGTCTGTGGATGAGGAAGTCGAGGATCCAGTTGCAGAGGGATACGCAGAGACCCAGTTCTGCGTGTTTGGTAACCAGTTTGGAGGAGATGATTGTGTCACAGGGCATATGTACAAACTCTGTCGTGACAGCACCCGTGGTTGGGATCAAACCTGGGTCTCCGGTGTTGTAAGGCAGCAACTCTACCGCTGCGCCACTCTCATTAACCCATCATAGAGGAATCACTTTCATATTTGTGGGAAATATTCTCTCAATATTGATGTGCTGTGGTCTAAAATGTATTTATTAAACACCATAAATCACAGTGGATTTGAAATGAAAATATTTTCAACTGGGAGGAATTGAAATCAATAAAGCATACAGATTGCTGAATCGCAGAACAGAATACAAGGCAGTGGAGATGCTGATAAAACTGTGCACTTTAAATATGGTTTCCTGCTTGCCAAAAGATTTTTAGACTTTAGGGATACAGTGTGGAAACAAGCCCTTCGGCCCTCTGAGACTGCGCCCGTGATCCTACACATCCTACACACTATGGACAATTTACAGAAGCCAATTAACGTACAAACCTGTATGTCTTCGGAGTGTGGGAGGAAGCCGGAGCATTCGGAGAAAACCGACACAGGTCTTGGGGAGAACGTACAAACTCCGTACAGAGAGCACCCGTAGACAGGATCGATCTCTGGCCTCTGGCGCTGTTAAGGCGGCGGCTCTAACACTGCTCCACCGTGCCGCCCGAAAGACATTTAAGTTGTTCAAGTGTAGGAGGCAATGCAAGAAAAGCCCCTTGTCTGATCTGAAGGAGTCACTTACATGAGACGGGGAAATGTTGCTTTCCTTGGAATAGGGGTATCTGAGAAATGACGAGAGTCTAAGTTCGAAATTAAGCATTTGTGGAAAGCAATGTTCAAAGTGTAAAATGGAGGTACATGTTCAACAAATAAATCGTACGTAAAAAAAACATAATAGAAGGAGTATGTCACTTGGTTCCTCGTGCCCACGTCACCATTCAGTGATGTTGCAGCTGAACTTTTGCATTGCTACCATTCTCTCTTTTTTTCTAATTTCTCTCTGTTTTCTCTGATTCCTATAATATCCAAAAATAGATTGATGAATCTATTGTGCATATACTCGGAGACTGAGATTCCACAGCCCTCCCTGGGTAGAAAATTCCAAAGGTTTTTTAATCTCTGGTAGAAGGATTTTTTCCCCCAGCTCAGTTCTGAATGACTGACCTTTTATTGTTCGAGATTATGAGAGACGCCAGCTCGGGGATCCATTACCCCCCCCCCCCCCTCAAGTTTATCCTGTTTAACGATGGCTGTTCCCATGATGTTTCAGTGAATTCCTTCTAAAGCCAGATAATATAGGCCTAGTGTAGAAAGAAATAACTGCAGATGCTGGTTTATACCAAAGACAGACACAAAGTGCTGGAGTAACTCAGCGGGTCAGGCAGCATCTCTGGAGCAAAAAAAGAATCATGACCCGCTGAATTATTCCAGCATTTTGTGTCTATCTTTAATATAGACCATGTGATCTTTTATCCACTGGTAAACTGCAGCATGTATAAGCATCAAGTTGTGCAGAGTTCCAAGTGGAGCAGTGAAGACAATTTCTTGATTAGTAAGGGTGTCGGGAGAAAACAGGAGAATGGGGTTGAGAGGGGAAGATAGATCAGCCATGATGTAATGGGAGAGTAGACTTGATGGGCCGAATGGCCTAATTCTGCTCCTGAAACTTATGGTATTATGGTAAGACCAAGGAATGAATGCCCCAGTGGTAGAACTCAGATTTTTGGGGGGTATTTTGGATGGATAATCAAAGAAGTGAAAATTAAAACCTTGTTTAACTTTAACTATTTTGAAATGAAATTAGTTTTGCAGTCTGATGCTCACCATTAACTCCACAAGAATGTTAAAATGATGTGTTTTCCAGTTAAAGGATCTTCCACGTCATTATTGCAGTGTCTTGGAGAACGGATGGCATAAGCAGAGTACGGGTTTGGTGATAGGCAGTGAGTTTGTGGCAAAATAAATGTCAACCTTCCGACGAGAACTCTTATCGTATTGATCTTCCGATTCCTTTTGCTTAAAGCAGAACCATCAAAATGTTTGTTTCAGGCACAAAATATTCAAAGTTGTGGAAAAACACTGCAGTGATCAAAATCTTGTACGTTTGCAACCAAAGTTCAGCGTTCATGCGAGTGAAAATTGATTTAGAGTTTGATAGCAATCCCTTATCTTTTTAATGTGTTTTATTGCAATATGCCTTCTGAGTATCAAATAACTATTTTTTATTTGCTGTATTTTAATTTTAACAGTACAGCACAAGAACAATCCCTTTGGCCCGCAATGTCTATGCTGAATATGATGCCAAGACCTCTTATTTACCTCCACACAACCCATATCCCACCATTCCCCTAATTTGAGGAAGGACATTCTTGCTATTGAGTGAGTGCAGCGTAGGTTTGCACGGTTAATTCCCGGGATGGCGGGACTGTCATATGCTGAGAGAATGGAGCAGCTGGACTTGTACACTCTGGAGTTTAGAAGGATGAGAGGGCATCTCATTGAAACATATAAGATTATTAAGGGTTTGGATACGCTAGAGGTGGGAAACATGTTCCCGATGTTGGGGGAGTCCAGAACCAGGGGCCACAGTTTAAGAATAAGGAGCAAGCCATTTAGAACAGAGACGAGGAAGCACTTTTTCTCACAGGGAGTGGTGAGTCTGTGGAATTCTCTGCCTCAGAGGATGGTGGAGGCAGTTTCTCTGGATGCTTTCAAGAGAGAGCTAGATAGGGCTCTTAAAAATAGCGGAGTCAGCGGATATGGGGAGAAGGCAGGAACCGGGTACTGATTGGGGATGATCAGCCATGATCACATTGAATGGCGGTGCTGGCTCGAAGGGCAGAATGGCCTACTCCTGCACCTATTGTCTATTGTCTATTCCCTGCATATCCACATGCTTAAATGCCGCTATCATATCTGCCTCAACCGCCAACCCTGGCAGCGCTAACCAGACATTATAAAAAAAACATTGCACTGCATTAAACTTTGACCCTCTCCCTAAAGCCATCCTCTCTAGTATTTGATTTTTTCACCCTGGGGAACAGGTTCTCATTGCCTACACTATCCATGCCTCTCATAATTATATACACCGTTATCAGCTCTCCCCGCAACCTTCAGCGTTCCAAAGAAAACAATCCAAGTCTGTCCAACCACTCCCTGCAACTAATGCCCCCCCCCACCCCCCTATTCCAGGCAATATTCCTGTAAACTACCTCTGCACCCTTTCCAACGCTTCCACATCCTTCCTGTAATATGTGCCATGGAGCTTTGATTGACTAAATATTCAAAGAGGTTTGATGTTAAAATTTGATCAAAATAAGCAACCGTGTTGAATTTCAAACATTGTGCATCATTATCCGAACCTGCTGCATTTCTTCTGACTTGGGTCGCCTTAGGTCTAGGTCTTCTTTTGAGACCTAGTCCTTGTTCATTAATACAGATTCAAATGCACAAGAGGAATGCTTTTGGTCGCTGGCTTGTTCCCACTCCACGGGGTCCTACTCTTATGCTTTCCACTGGGCATGGTATTGCACATAATGGTTTTGAAACTCCTCCGTTTAGTAACGTTAGGCTAGGTAACTGCGCGAGTTATGTTGAAGCGATTAGGGGAAAAAAATAATAATTTGGTGCCTTCTTACTGTCAGATGCCTCACTTCTCATTGCGTGTTTGTTTTGGAATTTCAGGAGGAGCCGTCATTTCAGACCTGCTGTAAAGTTGTAAGAAGATGCTTCTTCATCCTTGCAATTATCGTGCTGCCTTCGTACTTTAGTAGGTATGATGGTGCAATGTCCAGAAAGAGTATGGCTGTTGGTCAAGTCGAGCACCCAACCCAAAGGGACCTTTCGTGAACCACGAGAGGCTTTCCCTTCCATCCTTCTGAAGTCCGTGGGCCTTGGAAAGCCGATTGATCCACTTCACGTCCTGAGCAATGCTGTGGAGATGCCAAGCTGAAGTACATTTTTATCTTCAAATGTCATGGAGATATGTAGAGTTGCATTTCACATTGTACCGTAACAGAGGGCACACATCAGAAACGTGTGCAAGGTTCAGCAGAGTGCCCGAAACTTTATTTAGTCTTTGGATTCTTTTAACCTCATGCAGTTTTGCATTTGAAGAGTTTTCTATGATTAATTATTTTAGACTCTGGAAGGTTATCTGCTTTGAACACTGATTACTCTGGTGCTCCGTGACGACTCGTGTAGACCAATTTCTACGGCTCCATCTCTAACATCCTTCACGTTTTTTCATAAAACAGATTTGTAGTAATTTCTCAATGCCTTGGTGTTTATGTTTCTAATCTTTTGTAATGTTGATCTGTTGACCAGCTGACTATGAATGGCTAAATGTCATAGATTTTGTTCTTTGTGCAGGGGCTGGGCTGGTAATATTGTTTTTGGACTGCAGCCAATATTTTTTATTGACCTACAATGTAGATGGATACCGTCATTTCTGAGTTTCTGTTGTCCTCTTGAAGCCTGATGCATCCACTTTGCAGCTGTGCGTGGTGTCCTCTTGCTACTTGCTACGGACTCGGTCCTAATCCGAATATGGGCAGACCAAGCCTGACTGTACTCTGCCCAAAAACCTTACTGGTTGAGGATATTCAGAGCCTGAAATGTTTCTGTTGGTTGAGCAACTCTTGGTAGTAGGCGAGGTGATTTGCAAATGGCGATGACTGCTTACCTTTGGTCTCCTGCCTCTCTACTAGGAGAAGGAGTGATTTTCTGGTGAAGCCAACAAGTTGTGTTTATCATAGGGCATGCACTGATCTCGTCTTTGGGAGTCCAAGACCGTTGAGTTGGAAATTGGCTCCATGATCATGAGAGGACCAAGAGCTCCTTGCCTCTCACGACCCACAGATGCCAGAGATTATGCACCAGAGATGTGTGCAAGTTGTGTAGCCGTCCCACTGCCCCTGTTGGGTTCATTATTAGAAGGCACCTTCAAGGTTCTTACCTGGGTGTCCAAATAGAAATGTGTTCCAACAAGGAAAACTCACCATAAAAGTAGATACATGAAATCTTCATATGAATGGATAGCCTGTCTAAACTGTAATTTAGTTTTGAAATTTGTGTCTTTAAAAAAAATGGTTGATTCGTCTAATTGATTTTCCTAAATTAGACCTCACAATGATTCTCAATTGTTCAAAGTAGTGGAATGGGCAACTGAGAATTGTTGATTTTAATTGTAAAATCCCGTGAGCAACTATGAACTCGAGCAGCTTCTCAGAGCCACGCATGGCTTATGGATAACTTTCACGTGTGTCCCATCTGTGGTATTCCTCCTCTCTCCATCACATGCACGCCAATATCAAGATCCGGTGCTCATCAGCTCATCATTCCTATTCACGTTCCCTCGCATGTTGTCTTTCCTTTCTGCTGGCCATTTAATAATTCTTCCGTTTTTCTTGACCCTCAGTGCAAAAGAGAACACGCACAGCTGAGGGTTTAAAATGCCTTCTGCCTTCGAAATGCACCTTCAGAATCCCTTGGTGTCAAAAACCTGAGTGAAAAATCCACGATTTTTCTTGAGACTTAGCATCTGCATTGTTCTGTTGGCTATCACAAGGCAGCCAGGAGTTGAACTGTGTCTCTTGAGTCCACTCCTGAAATGGGCTGATTCTGAGACACTGTTTCAAAATGGCTATTGTCCCCTTCTCTGAGTGATCTATTGAAGCAATTGTGTTCCTTTCTGGCGCCTCCTGTCACGGATATCACCACCCGAGGAAATAAAAAAATCAATTTTCAACTGAGATTAAACACACACCATTTTATTTTAAAACTGGTCTATGATCATGTATTTCATGCACCACATTTCTCCTTCCATCCTTTTTCATCTAACCCCCCCATCTCCATTTCCTTCAGTGCCTTTATTACTTGTCTTTGTCGAACTTTCCCTTAAATATAACTTTGTTAATCTCCTCGGCTTCTCCCTGCAGTGTCAAATCACACCTCTCTGTCTCTCCTCGACTTGTTCTAATTTATTACGGCCCCCACATTTGCAAGCCTTGGCCCAGAGCAAAACAACAGAATGGTTTTGGATTGAGTAGGAAGACACTGCAGGTGCTGGTTTAAACCGAAAATGGACACGAAATGCTGGAGTAACGCAGCAGGACAGGCAGCATCTCTGGAGAGAAGGAATGGGTGACGTTCAGTCTGAAGAAGGGTCTCGATCCGAAACATCACCCATTCCTTCTCTCCGGAGATGCTGCCTGTCTCGCTGAGTTACTCCAGCATTTTATGTCCATCTTCGGCTTGGGATTCAGACTGTGTTTAGTTTTCCTGCTGCATAACAGTACGGATGTTCAAAGGCATCTTATCTCACTGTAGCAGTCCAGTTGCTTTACTTTTGTAACTTCTATTTCCTTTTGCAAAAAAAAGAAAGGAGTTCTTGGAAGACTCCTACAGACTTGCCCTAAAAACTTGTGGATTTTTCCTTGATCTTGTTGAACAGTCAGATGGTATCGTTGGAAAAAACAAAAATCCTTGCAGCTCATAACAGTAGCATGATCCAGAATAGTGGGTACTTTTAGCTGAAAAAAAGATTCTCATGAGTTTTTTGATAAACTCTTCAGAGAAGGGGTGGCTGTTCTAGATTTTTCGTCTGTCACCACCACATAATGGCTGGACCGCTTTTCCTTCCGATGTTCAGTATCCTCACGCTGCTGTGATCTCTCTCTCTCTGTGTGCAGGTAAGAGCTATTTCTACATTTAAACCCCACAGGCACTGGTTATGTCAGACACAGTTGTTGTACTTGTACTCTTCCATTTGGGTCGGGTTGTTTTATAATTATCCTTTTTTCAGTGTTGATGGAATAATACCTGCTCAATCCTTCACGGCATTCAATTCGAACAGATCGATAGCATATTTTTTGAGGAACTTCACGGAGGATTTGAGTGATTCAGACAACGTGGTATTTAGTAACCAACACCGCTGTACAGAACACCTAGAAGAATGGTTTGAGCAAATGTGCATACGTTTTTTTAAATTCCTGTAAATAATAAACAGTAATCTGGTTTTAAATGCGTCTGGTCTGTTAAACAACATTTTTCTTCAACAATTTAAGGGCGGCACGGTGGCGCGGCAGTGGGGTTGCTGCCGAACAGCGCCAGAGAGCCAGGTTCGATCCTGACCACGGGTGCTGACTGTATGGAGTTTGCACGTTCTCCCTGTGACCTGCATGGGTTTTCTCCAGGAGCTCCGGTTTCCTCCCACGCTCCAAAGACGTACAGATTTGTAGGTTAATTGGCTTGGTAACATTGTAAATTGTCCCTCGCGTGTATAGGATAGTGTTAATGTGCGGAAATCACTGGTTGGCGCAGAATCGGTGGGCTGTATCTCTAAACTAAACTTATTGACAGGAAACTGAGGTTACACAAAGGATACAATTTCTTTAGGTTCTTGATTGGTAAAGGTGTCAAAGGCAGGAGAATGGGGTTGGGAGGGAAAATAAATCAGCCAAGATCAAATGGTGGAGCAGCCTCGATGGGGCGAGTGGCCTGGTTCTGCTCCTGTCTTATGGTCTCAGGTTCCTCTTAAATCATTGCCCCCCTCTCACCTTAAACCTATGTCTTTATCTTAATACATTTTGGTCTGGTTTATAGTGGGAGAGTCTAGGACCTGAGGGCACAGCCTCAGAATAAAAGGATGTACGTTTCGAATGGAGATGAAGAGGAATTTCTTTAGACAGAGGGTGGTGAATCTGTGGAATTGATTTTAAAGTAGAGGTTGATAGGTTCTTGATTAGTAAGAGCGTCAAAGGTTACGGAGAGGAGGCAGGAGAATGGGGATGATAGGGAAAAATAGATAAGCCATGATTAAATGGCGGAGTAGACTCAAAGGGCAGAATGGCCCAACACTGCTCCTATCTTTAATGATATGGAGAAGGCATAGAAAACTCCATGTCCTCCAGAGATGCAACCTTGTTCTGCATAGGGGGCCAGGACGCATGTCTGAGCGGATGGCGGGCCACATCTATCACGTGTACACATGGATCCTGCCCCGGATGACAGGCATCAAATCACATGCTCACAGAAGGTAGACGAAAATGCTGGAGAAACTCAGCGAGTGAGGCAGCCTCATCATGCAATCCTTGCCCGTCTCACCCGCTGAGTTTCTCCAGCATTTGTGTCTACCTTCGATTTTTCAAAGCAGTTCTGCAGTTCTTTCCTAAACGCGTTCGCAGAAGGTGCGTGGCCGTGCCGGCGGCTTTGCGCAGGATGCGGTACAGCCAGAGTTTGGCGCTCGGCGGGCTGGATAATTACGGGGATAAAAATCCGCCCGGTTACGGGCCGCATTCGGCCCAGGGGCCGTAGTTTGCCGACCCCTGCTCCAGTACGTTATAATTGTATTGGATGCTGCAGTGAGTTCAGTTTGCTTCTTGAACTATCACATCTCCACGCTGGTTAAACGCCTTCAATAGTGAGGCAGATTGGAAGGTTCCTTTTGTTCAAAAGGGAACTGCAGATGCTGGAATATCGAAGGTACACACAATTGCTGGGGAAACTCAGCGGGTGCAGCAGCATCTATGGAGCGAAGGAAATAGGCGACGTTTCGGACCGAAACCCTTCTTCAGGCCCGAAACGTCGCCTATTTCCTTCGCTCCATAGATGCTGCTGCACCCGCTGAGTTTCCCCAGCAATTGTGTGTACCTTGGAAGGTTCCTTTTGCCTGATACAAGTTTGAACAGTGCACTTGGACACAAACGTCTCAATATTCACTGATCTACTCCTTGTCTGCAGTTTGTAGACGATTTCAACATAATTGTAAGTAGCATTGTCTTCCTAGTTATTTTGGCATCAAGCTCTGGACCATTGTCTGTCTGAAACCTTGCTATCATTGCTGTAATGTAACCTCAACCCTTTGTTTCTCCTTGTGCTCCATTGTGCTGGTGTTTGATGTAATAAAGCCTTATTAAAATTGGGTAATCTGCAGCACTGAATCCCCCCCCCACCCCCCCTTCCCTCCACCCCACCCCACTACAGAAATGCCAGACGCTCCTGTCCCTCTCTGCCTTATCCTCATCTCTTTTGCTTTCCTGATTCATCATCTGGCCAACAGCCAACAGGCACCCATTGGCACCTTGTCACCTGAGTTTGAGAACATCACGGTGACTGGTCTGTTGTTGGTCAGCATGAACCCATGCAGCAAAACCTGTGGCCTGGGGTGGAGGTCCGAGTATTACTGTGGCATCAGCCAAACTGGAAAGCGTAATAACTGCGTCCTGAAAAACGCCCTGTGTCTCGTCAGCCAGGAATGTGGCCTGATCGCCAAAACGGCCGCCATTGGTTCCTCCATGAACCTCAGCTGCTTGGATGAGACGATTGAAACGCTAGGCTCATCTGACTTTGTCTTTGTCTGGAAACTTGCAAAAGGACTCGTGACCACCGATCGATACTTATTCAGAATGTACCTACGACGGTCGAGAAAAACACCCTGGATGATGGTTCTCAAGGTACTCCTTTGCCTTATCGATAAAACATTTGCGAAATAGTTGATGCAACTCAAATTGAGGCGGCTGGCCATCTGCAAAAGAAGGAAGATAGAACAAAGGGCTGGAGCAGCTCTGGGTCAGGCAGCATCTCTGGAGAAAAAGGATGGGTGACATTTAAGGTCAGGACCCATCCATCCTATTTTCTCCAGAGATGCTGCCTGACCCGCTGAGTTACTCCGGCACTTTGAGTCTCTCTTTGGTATATACTGTACCAGCATCTGCCGTTCTTTGTTTCTACATTTTGGAAAGTAAGCATCGGAGATGTACAAGCGAGTATAGCACAAGTCCCATCTGCACTAATCCCATTTGCCTGCATTTGGTCCATATCCATCTAAACCTGTCCAATATACGTACCTGTTTAAATGTTTCTTAAATGTTGCGATAGTCCCTACCTCAACTACTTCCTCTGGCAGCTTGTTCCATACACCTACCACCCTTTCTGTGAAAATGTCACCCCTCAGGTTCCTACTATAAATCTTTCCCCCTCGCCTTAAACCCATGATCTCTGCTTCGCGATTCCCCAACTCTGGGCAAGAGACTCTGACCCGATCTATTCCTCTCATAATTTATAACAAGATGCTTTTGCTTTAATTAATTTTGTGCTACAGTTGGGGATGGATTGCTGATATTGACCCAAGCTGATCTATCACCGGCACTGTGTAGGTTTTGGCCATTTGTATTGGATTTGTGCGAATACCATGATCGAGTTTTCATGTAAGTCTTCAACCTGACCGTAAACCTGGCCCTGCCTAGAATATTTGCTTTCATTATTGGTTGGGTCTAATCTGAGAATCAAGATCCTCACTACGTGTGCTGTCTGTACGGAGTTTGTACGTTCTCCCAGTGACCTGCATGGTTTTTCTCCGGGTTCTCCGGATTCCACCCACACTCCAGAGACGTACAGGTTTTCAGTAACTTTATAGCCTTCCATCACAGTGAGGAATGTGGAATCCACTGTGATGGATGTTTATGTTAATTTTTATGTGGTTGTGTGTCTTGTTGCTTTTCACTTAGCAGAATTCAAATTTCACTGTACCTTAATTGGTACATGTGACAATAAACTGATCTTGAGACCTTGAAACCTTGTACACTGCAAGGGCCTAGAAGCAAGCGGCAAGATCATCTCGGACCCCTCTCACCCTGGCCACAAACTCTTTGAATCACTTCCCTCTGGAAGGCGACTCCGGACTGTCAAAGCTGCCACAGCCAGACATAAAACCAGTTTTTATCCACGAGTAGTTGCTCTACTCAACAGCCAAAAATCTGTAGCCTCCCTTTTATCTGGTTATTGGGTGAAGGCAGGAGAATGGGGTTGAGAGGGAAAGATAGATCAGCTCGATTGAATGGCGGAGTAGACTTGATGGGCCGAATGGCTTAATTCTGCTCCTATTACCTATGAACCCGAAATGGAGCCTGTCTATTCCCTCCTCAGATGCTGCCTGACCCACTAAGAAGTAAAATCCTCACAAACATTTTTTTATGGACTTTTATGTTGTCAAAACCAGCAAAGTTACCATTAATATCAAAGCTAGAGTGTAATTATCAGTTCAAAAGCTTTCTGGTTAAATCCAACAGTTTCAGCCATTTGGAAAGTACAATTGTGAAGGGTTTGTGTGATCAATCAGTAGACATGGGGTTTTATGTAGACAGATTCCAGATTTTTCATTATTCAGGACAAAACTGTTAACCTTTTGCAATCCAATCACTCCGCCATCTGCACTCTGCACTCTGCACAGCACACGTGTGGAAATGCTCTGTAATAAGGAATCATAAGATCTTCATGGGGTTATGGGGAGAAGGCAGGAGAATGGAGTTAGGGGAGAGAGATGGATCAGTCATGATTGAATGGCGGAGTAGACATGATGGGCCGAATGGCCTAATTCTGCTCCTGTCACTTATGACCTTAAAATGATACAGCACAGTATCTGATAAATGGTGGCTAACTCATCGAAGAGTTCACAACGATGATACATAATGGGCATTGTTCTTACAGGAAAGATAGAAACATAGAAAATAGGTGCAGGAGTAGGCAATTCGGTACAAACCGGACCACCCGCCAGCAGAGAAGATCCTACACAAACACACAGACGTTCGCAGAGGTCCGGAACGGCAAGGTGATTTACCAACGTAGCACCTCCCTATCCAACCCCAGCCCACCCACTGCACAAGTCTCCCCCCGCCCCCCCCACTCCTCCCCAGCGCAGCATAGATATACAACTGAAGATAGACACAAAATGCTGGAATAACTCAGCGGGCCAGGCAGCATCTCTGGAGAGAAGGAATGAATGAATGAATAAGTTTATTGGCCAAGTATTCACATACAAGGAATTTGCCTTGGTGCTCTGCCCGCAAGTGACAACATGACATACAGTGACAATTAGGAATGACATATAAAATATTAAACATTAATAATAGATATATAGAAAATGGGTGCAGGAGTAGGCCATTCGGCCCTTCAAGCCTGCACCGCCATTCAATATGATCATGGCTGATCATCCAACTCAGTATCCTGTACCTGCCTTCTCTCCATACCCCCTGATCCCTTTAGCCACAAGGGCCACATTTAACTCCATCTTAAATATAGCCAACGAACTGGCCTCAATTACCACAAACTGGCCACAAAGATGTGGAATCTTTGCAGAAGCTGTTTACTAGAATGCTGCCTAGGTTACAGGGTATTAGCTGTAAGTCTTGGAGGGATTTACCCCTTGGGAATGGTTGGACTAACATGGGATTGTTTTCTCTGGAACATCGGAGGCTGAGGGAAGACCTGATGGAAACATGTAAACTTGGACCAGCCCAATTTCTAAGAACTATTGCATTTTAAGTAAATTAACCTGGAGATTATTGTCCCATGTATTTGACATTACCGTGGCTCAAAAGGGTCGCTGTATAGAAATATTTCATAAACCACATCATACTCACATTCTCACCAAATAATAATTTGCCTCAAGTTCCCGTTGCACCATTCTCACTTCAACTCTAACGATAAATGCACACGTCAATGATCATGTCAGAACATTCTATCACTATGGTTTCAATAATTGTGTATCTTTGTTTCTTCAGTGATGTCATATGTTTTTCTTATTAATGGTCAATGAGGACAAAAGCTAAAATGCAATTCATAATTTCCTTGTATTGTAATCACTCCAGAGTAATTTTCACTCTATCCAGGGGGAAAATTCACCTTCCCACAGAAGTGGGCTTCCCGCTTCACCTCAGTGTGTTGAAATAAGCACAAACTTTAATTGAAAAGCAATATACGGCAGATAATGGATATCTGAAATGAGACAGTTATCCAGTACTCCTTTACTAATCAACAATCTATCTATCTCTGCCTTAAATATATCCACTGACTTGGTCTCCACAGCCGTCTGTGGCCAAGAATTCCACAGATTCACCACCCAGTGACTAAAGACATTTCTCCTCGTCTCCTTCCTAAAAGAACATCCTTTAACTCTGAGGCTGTGACCTCTAGTCCTAGACTCTCCCACTAGTGGAAACATCCTGAGGGGGGTGATGCAATGGGAACCTCAATCCGCTATAACCGAGATCCGTTATATCGAGGTCCGTTATTGCCTGGGTTTGCTGTAACATTTTTTTTTAACTTTATTGAACTTTGTTTGGTGTGCTGTCTATGAGCACAGTGTTTGCAGACCTGTTATAGGATCATAGGTGTGTGAGAAGGAACTGCAGATCCTGCTTTAAACCGAAGATAGACACAAAAAGCTGGAGTAACTCAGCGGGACAGGCAGCATCTCTGGTGGGAAGGAATAGATAATGTTTTGTGTCGAGACCCTTCACCCAGAGATGCTGCCTGTCCCGCTGAGTTACTCCAGCTTTTTGTGACTATCTATAAGATCATAAGTGATACGAGCGGAATTAGCCCATTCGACCCAACCAGTCTACTCCGCCAACAAGTCAATCATGGCTGATCTATCTCTCCCTCCTAACCCCATTCTCCTGCCTTCTCTCCATAACCCCTGACATCTGTACTAATCAACAATCTATCTATCTCTGATGGACATTATATAGATGTTAGACACAAAAAGCTGGAGTAACTCCGCGGGCCAGGCAGCATCTCTGGGCGAAGAAGGGTCTCGACCTGAAACGTCACCCATTCCTTTTCTCCAGAGATGCTGCCTGTCCCGCTGAGTTAGTTACTCCAGCAATTCTGTGTCTATCTTCGGTTTAAACCAGCATCCTTCCGAAACATTATATAGATGTTACTGCTGCAAGTAAGAATTCCAATGTTCCGTTTACTGTACACATGACAATTTAAACTCTGATTCTTGACCTGGAAGTTGTCTGTTCTCTCTCCCCCCCCCCCCCCCCCCCCCCCCCCCCCCCCCCACACACACTTTAAGGATGTAAAGGAGAAGAACGCTGGCACCTACATGTGTCAGGTGCAGAACGCCAAGACGATGCAGGTCGTCAAGCGAGTGCTGATCGCAGTCCGAGTGATCCCCGACAACCTGGTGCAGCTGAATTACATGAAAGTGCTGTCGCCTGCCCAGAAGGAAGAGTTGCTGGTACTGCAGGGCAAACCAGTGGAGAAGATTCGGCTATCATTCTGGAAAAATGTAAAGGACCTCTTTAAAAGTGCCAGCATGACAGCTCGGGCCATTTTCAGCGGCGTGGCCATCGGGGGAGCGTTCGGTATCGCTTTTGGAATCTTATTTTTATGCGTGTCAAAAAAAAGATAAAAATTAGTGAGTTTATATATATATATTTTTTTTTAATTGAGTTGTTTTGGGAGCGCTGGAGCACTGGTGTGTGTGTGTGTGTGTGGAGGCGTGGGGAAGTTCTGCATTGATCCATCTAGATTTGACAGAATTTTTAGCAGGGAGGAAAAAACACCTTCTTGTTGGTCAGGAACAAAATCAGCTGAGCTCGCGTTCCAGGTCTCATCCCTTGTTCTGCAGAAGATCCATTTATTTTTTTTTGGATTAGATGGACTATATCAATGCTGAAAACTCAATAAAAAGCAAAACTTTCCGTTTATCTGGCATGGTTAATTCATCAATGATACTTTAATTTTCTCCCCCCCCCCCCCCCCCCCCCCCCCCCCCCCCCCCCCCCCCCCCCCCCCCCCCCCCCCCCCCCCCCCCCCCCCCCCCCCCCACTTTCATATAATTGAGTTTATTATTCTCAATGTACCCAGGGCCAGTGTAAAGCGTTTTTGTTGAATGCTATCCATTCAGCGAAAAGACAGGGGAAAGTCTGAAGAAGGGTCTCGACCCGAAACGTCACCCATTCCTGTTCTCCAGAGATGCTGCCTGTCCCGCTGAGTTAATCCAGCATTTTGTGTCTACCAGCGAAAAGACAAAACATGATTTCAATCGAGCCATCCGCGGTATACAGATACAGCATCAAGGGAATAATGTTTAGTGCAAGGTAAAGTCCGATTAAAGATAATCCGAGGGTCTCCAATAAGGTAGATGGGAATGAGGACCGCTCTCTAGTTAGTGATAGGATGGTTCAGTTTCCTGATAACAGCTGGGAAGAAACAGTCCCTGAATCTGGAGGTGTGTGTTTTCACACTTCTGTACCTCTTGCCTGATGGGAGGGGAGAAGAGGGAGTGTCCTTCAAAGACCTCAGAGGTCAATATCCTTAATTTAATGAGTACGGAGGTTTCATGGGGGAGAGAAATTTCTAGCCAATACATTGAAAACGATACAGTTACAACCACCAATTAATTACTTGACACCACGATTAATAAGGTGAAACAGTTTCTATGTTTTCTTATTTTATCTGAAATTCCCCATATTTTCGACATGCAGAAATTACATTTACCTGTACAAGCGTTCTATTAAAGATGGACTAAATATATTATCACTACGTGTGTAACATAATGGTTAACAGAATATGAATGTTTGTTAGTGGGCGGCACGGTGGCGCAGCGGTAGAGTTGCTGCCTCACAGCGCCAGTGACCCGGGTTCAATCCTGACTACGGGTGCTGTCTGTGCCGAGTTTGCACGTTTTCCCATTCGTGGGTTTTCTCCGGGTGCTCCGGTTTCCTCCCACACTCCAAATACGTACAGGTTTCTAGGTTAATTGGCTTCGGAAATTTTTTTAAATTGTCCCTCGTGTGTGTAAGTAAGTTTTATTTATATAGCACATTTACCAAAGTGCTTTACATAAAATAAATAATAAAAGAAATAATAAAGTTTCCGTACATCCATAGAAAAATCAAAAATAAGAACAAATGACAAAACACATTATAGAATTCAACAAGAACATCCCCCCACAACAGAATCAAAATTTGGATTTTGTGTGTAGGATAGTGTTAGGGTGCAGGGATTGCTGGCTGGCGTGAACCCAGTGCCTGTTTCCGCGCTGTATCTCGAGACTAAACTAAAGTGATGAAGTGAATATTTTCTGCATTGGACTGTTCTTGGCAAATCTAATTATTTTGCTATTATTCTGAATGTCATGAGCATTTTGACGAGTCTGACAGAGAGACACTTATCAAGTTAAAAGGACTTGGGGCTAATGAATTCTTTAAACGGTTTACAAATAATCCTCGGGATAACATTTGCCAAGCCTATTACCCAGGAGGATTCCTCTCTTGTTAATGAAAAGCCTCGATGGAGAGAGGGGACAATTTATCTAAGCCCCACTACGGATAATTTGTAAAACATTGGAAATTATAATACATTTAATTTATGCAGTGGTCTCTCATGCAATAAAACATTCTATGATCTATCATAAATTATTTTTGGGAACATTGAAACGGACCCACAAGCTTGATTTAGTTTAGTTTATTAATGTCACGTGTACCGAGGTACAGTGAAAAGCTTTTGTTTGCGTGCTATCCAGTCAAAGAAAAGACTATACATGGTCTGGAGAAGGGTCTCGGCCCGAAACGTCGCCCATTCCTTCTCTCCAGAGATGCTGCCTGTCCCGCTGAGTTACTCCAGCATTTTGTGTCTACGTAACTACAACCAAGCTGTCCACAGTGCAGAGATAAAGGATAAAGGGGACAACATTCAGTGCAGGATGAAACGAGAACATAGAGAGACCAACATGACTCTGGTGAGTACTTTGCAAGCTTGTCGATAGACAATAGACAATAGGTGCAGGAGTAGGCCATTCGGCCCTTCGAGCCAGCACCGCCATTCACTGTGATCATGGCTGATCATCCCCAATCAGTACCCCGTTCCTGCCTTCTCCCCATATCCCCTGACTCCGCTATCTTTAAGAGCTCTATCTAGCTCTCTCTTGAAAGCATCCAGGGAATTGGCCTCCACCGCCCTCTGAGGCAGAGAATTCCACAGATTCACAAC
The DNA here is from genome assembly GCF_010909765.2 of Amblyraja radiata. Classification (NCBI taxonomy): domain Eukaryota; kingdom Metazoa; phylum Chordata; class Chondrichthyes; order Rajiformes; family Rajidae; genus Amblyraja; species Amblyraja radiata. The sequence goes on from NC_045979.1 coordinate 31,141,839, forward strand.
TCTCTGTGTTAAAAAAAGTATTTCCTCATCTCTGTTCTAAATAGCTTATCCCTTATTCTTGAACTGTGGCCCCTGGTTCTGGACTCCCCCAACATCGGGAACATGTTTTCTGCTTCTAGCGTGTCCAATCCCTTAATAATCTTATATGTTTCTATATGTCGGCACCAGAAACAGTGGTGACTCTGGTGTATTTTGTGTATTAGATGCAAAAACACAGAATTTCACTGTACCTAGGGACAATTGGCAATCAAGCATCATCTGAAGAAGGGTTTCAGCCCGAAACGTTGTCTATTTCCTTCGCTCCATAGATGCTGCTGCACCCGCTGAGTTTCTCCAGCATTTTTGTCTACATTGAATCATTGAATTGAGTCATGGATTTCCGCAGGTTTTCTCCCATATTCCAAAGAGGTAGAAGGTTATTTTCCCACTAAATTTCCCCAAGAGTGTGGATGAGTGGGAGTACCTGGAGAGGTTGACTGGAATGTGGACAATCAAAGAAGGGCTAGTGTCAGTAAACGCAAAATGCTGGAGTAACTCAGCGGATGAGACAGCATCTCTGGAGGGAAGGAATGGGCGACGTTTCAGGTCGAGACCCTTCAGACTACAGTATTTTGTGTCTACCTTCGATTTAAACCAGCATCTGCAGTTCTTTCTTGCACATTTTGTCCACTACACTGCAAAATCGGGTTAGTGTTGGATTCGTGAAAAGGGTTGGCATGGGCTCGATGGGCCTGCTTTATATGCTCATAGGTTCATAAGGTGTAGGAGCAGAGTTAGGCCATTCGGACCATCAATTTACTTTACCAGTCCATCGTGGCTGATCTATCTCTCCCTCCAAACCCCATTCTCCTGCCTTCTCCCCATAACCTCTGACTCCCGTGCTAATCAAGAATCTGTCAATCTCCGCCTTTAAAATATCCATTGACTTGGCCTCCACAGCCATGTGTGGCAATGAATTCCACAGATTCACCACCCCTGGCTAAAGAAATTCCTCCCCATCTCCATTTTATTCTGAATGAGGCTGCATCAGTAAACAGAATTGGAGAAGGGAAAATTGTTAAAAGAATCAAAATGGTTCAAATGGCATCTTTATTGTCATGTGTACAGAGATCCAGTGAAATGCTTGTTCTTCAAGCTAACCATCAATTCATACCCTATATCAAATCATACCAACCAGCGGCACAGTGGCACAATTGGCAGAGCTGTTGTCACAGCGCTAGAGACCCAGGTTCGATCCTGACCATGGATGCTGTCTGTGTGGAGTTTGCACGTTCTCCCTGTGACCGCGTGGGTTTTCTCCAGGTGCTCCGCTTTCCTCCCACATTCCAAGGACGTGCAGGTCTTTCGGTTAATTAGCTTCTGTAAATTGCCCCGAGTGTGTGGGATGTGGAACAGGGATAATGATAAATATGTTTACAGCAGAGATAGATAGATTCTTGCTTAGTACGGGTGTCAGGGTGGAGAAGGCAGGAGAATGGGGTTGAGAGGGAGAGATAGATCAGCCATGATTGAATGGCGGAGTAGACTTGATGGGCCGAATGGTCTAATTCTGCACCTATCACTTATGATAGGTGCAGAATTATGACCTTATAACATTGAACAAGTGTACGGGTGAAGGTTGGCCAGCGTGGGCTAGGTGGGCCAAAGGGCCTGTTTCCATGATGTGTATATCTAATCAAATCCAAACTAAACTAAACTTATATAAGCTACAATAAACTAAAGTAAACTAATGTCGCCAACTTCTCTCCATAGATGCTGTCTCACCCGCTGCGTTAAGGGCCTGTCCCACTTACGTGAACCTTTACAGGCGATTGCCGGCACCCGTCATAGGTCGCCAACATTTTCAACGTGTTGAAAATTAAACGGCCACGACTCTTTGGAGACCTCTCACGACCATACAGGCGCCCCCCCCCTGGCGACATGTTGCGGGTGACCCCTCACGACCATAATAATAATAATAATGGATGGGATTTTATATAGCGCCTTTCTAATACTCAAGGCGCTTTACATCGCATTATTCATTCACTCCTCAGTCACACTCGGTGGTGGTAAGCTACTTCTGTAGCCACAGCTGCCCTGGGGCAGACTGACGGAAGCGTGGCTGCCAATCTGCGCCTACGGCCCCTCCGACCACCACCAATCACTCACACACATTCACCTCATATGACCTCTCACGACCATACAGCATATGGTCGTGAGAGGTCTCCCAAAGAGTCGTAGCGTCTTCCTGGTCGCCGCTGAATTTTCAACGTTGAAAATTTCGGCCACCTATGACGTGTGCGAGCAGTCGCCTGTAAAGGTCGCGTAAGTGGGACAGGCACTTAACTCCAGCATTTTGTGTCTACCTTCGACTTTACCAGCATCTGCAGTCCTTTCTTATACTACAGCAAACTGAACTATGCATTCCCCCTCCGCGGATGCTGCCTGACCCGTTGAGTTCCTCCAGCTCTTTGTGTTGTGTTCAGGATTCCAGTTGTGTGTCTGTCTACACCGTGGTGACGGAGAGCAGGGGACTGTAGGCCATTGTCCCATCTGCAGCTTGAGATCCGTGTGCCAACAGTTCTTGGATGGTCACCCAGTTGTCGAAAACCTTCTTGTTTCTTCGCCGACTGGCCAAGCCCTGACTCAGCTCAATGATGCTCTGGCCAGCTCTGGCCTCTCCACCTGCCGCCTCCGCCGCCTGTGCTCGTTCACTCACCACCGCCGCCACCTCCTCCTCCTTCCCCTGCCTCTTGTCCCTGGCTTGTGCCCACTGCCTCTGCCTGTCCCCTCTGCTCCAGTGCCTTCCCATCTTCACCCCGCTCAAGGCGTCGTTGTCCCCGCTGCTCACGCCGCCCCGCTGCTCCCCGATCCTCGCCGCCCGCTGTCTGAGGAGCCGCTGCCTGGTCTGCTTCTTGGCGGCGAGGCTGCCCCCGATGGCCACCGACCCGTCTGACCTATCTGACGGGTCTGGGCTGCACTCGACCGCGACCCTCTCCTGCACCAGCTGCATGTAGCTCCTGTAGTGCCGTGCGCGTCGTGGGATGTACAGCGACCCTCGCCCGGCTGAATCAGACCCTTGCTCCTGTCCACTGTCCGGCCATGAATCCTGCCCACACTTCTGCTCCTCGCTTCCAGCTCCTTCACGGGCACCATCACCGCTTGTGGCGGCGCCCCAGGCTGGATCAGGTAAAGGTGGCTCAACAATGCTTGGGTCACATTGAACTGGGCCAACTGCACGGGTTTGACGGCAACTCTTGGACGAGATCCTGCAGCGCCTTTCGTTGCTGGTTGGACAAGTTTGGAGATCTCTCTGATGCCCCATAAGCAGTGTCCTTCCTAGTGACCAGTGACTAGTGTCCTGCCCTTGACCAGAGGCTTCCCCAGACTTGTGCTTCCTCAGCCCACCAGATTTCCTCTGTTCTACCTTCTTTGCCAATTTGTTTCCAGTCTCCGCTTCTGCCGGCGCCTCCCTGCCCAGCTCATCATGCTTGCTGGCGCTGCCGCTGTACAATTGCCATTTCTCCTCCAGCACCTTCTGAAACCGTTCGCACTCCCCGTGGCTGATCCCGTTCATGCCCGAGTCGCTCCATTCATCATCAGAGGTGACGGTGTTGCTCCTGAAACGCGGCTGGTCTCTGGTCCGTAAGTCGCCGCTGCCGCCCAGACCCCGGCACCTCTCACCGCCCTCTCCTTCCCCCCCGGCCTCATGTTCCCACTCCTCCTCATTCTGCCCGCCGCCCACCATGTATCCCAGCCCACTGTCCTGGTCCTGAGCGTTTGGAGCCTCGCGGAGGGGGTTTGTTTTTGCCTTGCTCTCGTCCCCAGCCTGAAATACAAGAACCAAAGATCAGACAAGGCTCCAGCAAAGTTACTATGGAAGCAAGATAGACCACTCCTGCGAAATACAATGGATTGACGTGTAGCTCCTCTATAATCTTTGGGCTCCAGTATCTTTGCTTTCAGCTGTGCCCGAGGGAATGTCCAAAGTCAGTCGTTCAGCTCTGAGCGTGAAAGCTGGTAAGTTCAAGCTCCAGCAAGTTCACCGTCTTACTCATCGTGAAACAGTGGCCATAACTAATCACTAGTCCATAACTAGTGTCCATTCCTTAGAGTCATAGAGTGATACAGTGTGGAAACAGGCCCTTCAGCCCAACTTGCCCATGCCAGCCAACATGTCCCAGCTACACTAGTCCCAGCTGCCTGCACTTGGTCCATATCCCTCCAAACCTGTCCTATCCACGTACCTGTCTAACTGTTTCTTAAATGTTGGGATAGTCCCAGCCTCAACTACCTCCTCTGGCAGCTCGTTCCATACACCCGCCACCTTTTGTGTGAAAAAATTACCCCTCAGATTCCTATTAAATCTTTTCCCCTTCACCTTGAACCCATGTCCTCTGGTCCTCGATTCCCCTACTCTGGGCAAGAGATTGTGCATCTACCCGATCTATTCCTCTCATGATCTTATACATCTCTATAAGATCATCCCTTATCCTCCTGCGCTCCAAGGAATAGAGACCCAGGTCACACACTCCCAAACTCTCCCTATAACTCGGACCCTCTAGTCTTGGCTATATACTTGTATACAGTGCATTGAGAAAGTATTCAGACCCCTTTACCTTTTCCACATTTTGGTACATTACAGCCTTATTCTAAAATCGCTTACAGTCATTTTTTTAAATCATCAAACTACACACAATACCTCATAATATAAAAGCGAAAACAGGTGTTTAGAAATTTTTGCAAAGTAATTAAAAAGAAATAACTGAAATATCACATTTACATAAGTATTCAGACCCTTTGCTGCGACTCAAAATTGAGCTTCGGTGCATCCTGTTTCCATTGAATATCCTTGAGATGTTTCTACAACTTGATTGGAGTCCACAATTAGTAAATTAAATTGATTGTACATGATTTGGAAATGTTGAGACACAGATCTGGGGAAGGGTATAAAACATGTTTTGCAGCATTGCAGGTCCCGAAGAGCACAGTGGCCTCCGCCATTCTTAAATAGAAGAACTTTGAAACCATCAGGACTCTTCATAGAGCTGGCCACCTGGCCAAACTGAGCAATCAGGGGAGAAGGGCCTTGGTCAGGGAGGTGACCAAGAACCCGATGGTCACTCTGACAGAGCTCCAGAGTTCCTCTGTGGAGATGGGAGAAACTTTCAGAAGGACAACTATATCTGCAGCACTCCACCAATCAGGCCTTTATTGTAGAGTGGCCAGACAGAAGCCACTCCTCAGTTAAAGGCACATGACAGCCCGCTTGGAGTTTGCCAAAAGGCACCTAAACAAGATTCCCTGGCCTGATGAAACCAAGATTGAACTCTTTGGCCTGAATGCCAAGTGTCACGTCTGGAGGAAAACAGGCACCGCTCATCACCTGGCCAATACCATATCTACGGTGAAGCATGGTGGTGGCAGCATCATGCTGTGGGGATGTTTTTCAGCGGCAGGAACTGGGAGACTAGTCAGGATCGAGGGAAAGATGAACGGAGCAAAGTACAGAAAGATCCTTGATGAAAATCTGCTTCAGAGCGTTCAGGACCTCAGACTGGGGCAGAGGTTCACCTTCCAACAGGACAACGACCCATAGCTCACAGCCAAGACAATGCAGGAGTGGCTTTGTGACAAGTCTGTGAATGTCCTTAAGTGGCCCGGCCAGAGCCCGGACTTGAACCCGATCGAATATCTCTGGAGGGACCTGAAAATAGCTGTGCACCAACACTCCCCATCCAACCTGACAGAGCTTGAGAAGATCTGCAGAGAAGAATGGGAGAAATTATACAAACACAGGTGTGCCAAGCTTGTAGCGTGATACCCAAGAAGACTTGAGGCTGTAATCACTGCCAAAGGTGCCTCAATAAAGTACTGAGTAAAGGGTCTGAATACTTATGTAAATGTGATATCACAGTTATTTATTTTTAATTATTTTGCAAAAATTTCTAAACACCTGTTTTCACTTCTTTATTGTGGGCTATTGTGTGTAGATTGCTGATTAAAAAAATGAATTTAATCCATTTTAGAATAAGGCTGTAACGTAACTAAATGTGGAAAAAGTGAAGGGGTCTGAATACTTTCTCAATGTACTGTATCTTCGCTGAACCCTTTCAAGCTTGACAATATCTTTCTTAACACGGTGCCAGAACTGAATCCAACTGGATCCCACTACTGGCCACATCTTCCAATCTCCACCCCTTTCTGCTTTCTGCAGAGACCGTTCCCTCTGCAACTCCCTGGTCAACTCATCCCTTCCCACCCAAACCACTCCCTCCCCAGGTACTTTCCCCAGCAACCGCAGGAGATGCAACACCTGTCCCTTTATCTCCCCCCTCAACTCTATCCAAGGACCCAGGCAGTCTTTTCATGTGAGGCAGAGGTTCACTTGCACCTCCTCCAACCTCATCTACTGTATCCGCTGTTCCAGGTGTCAACTTCTGTACATCGGCGAGACCAAGTGCAGGTTAGGTGATCATTTCGCTGAACACCTCCGCTCAGTCCACCTTAACCTACCTGATCTCCCGGTTGCTCAGCACTTTCACTCCCCCTCCAATTCCCAATGTGACCTTTCTGTCCTGGGCCTCCTCCACTGTCAGAGTGAGGCTCAGCACAAATTGGAGGAACAGCACCTTATATTTTGCTTGGGCAGTTTACACCCCAGCGGTGTGAACATTGACTTCTCTAACTTCAAATAGCCCTTGCTTTCTCTCTTTCTCCATCCCCTCCCCCTTCCCAGTTCTCCCACCAGTCTTACTGTCTCCGACTACATTCTATCTCTGTCCCGCCCGCTCCCCTGACATCAGTTTGAAGAAGGGTCTCGACCCGAAACGTCACCCATTCCTTCTCTCCAGAGATGCTGACTGTCCCGCTGAGTCACTCCAGCATTTTGTGTCCAGCCCAGAACTGAACACAATACTCCAAATGCGGTCTCACCAACGTCTTATACAACTGCAAGATGACCTCCCAACTTCCACACTCACTTAACCAGAGGCGTCCCCTGGCTTGCACTTCGTTAGCCCATCATCTCCCTGAGGTTTCACTGCAGGCACCGTGGCACTCCAGTGTGGGAGGAAGCCAGAGCACCTGGAGGAAACCCACGCGGTCACAGGGAAAACATACAAACTCCGTACAGACAAGCACCCGTGGTCAGGATCGAACCCGAGTCTCGGGCGCTGTGAGGCAGCAACTCTACCGCTGCGCCAGATCACTTGAGCTTCGGGTCTTGCTCAAGATTCCAACATCTGCAATTTCTTCGATCTCCGTGGAATAGCTGGTTTCCAAATAAGTTTAACTGAAGAAACCTCCAAATCTCAGGTTTGCCATTCTTCACACAAATTACCCTTGGATGTAATGCCACCCCTAACTTATTTAGTCAGTCGTGAACGGATCCGTCTTCTTGTGGAGTTTGTGTTTCCCATTCATTGTGAATTTTTAAATATCTCTCTAAATATGTACCACTGTCCATTGATCAAAGTATCTTTCTGATTCGCCACTAATCCAATTCCCAATGCATTTTAGCGAGCCTGTCACTCATCCTTTTGCAAATGACTTCATTTGAGTTATTCAATTCTTCTGATGTAAGAATGTCGCTGTCAAATTCAACCGCAAATTCTTTCACATTATGATCACTCTTCCCCAGGGGATTCTTCATATGAAATTATTTATTACCCCTGTCTCTCTACAACATATAAAACCCCATTCCCCGGTCGGTTCCGCTACTTTCTGTAATAGGAAATTGTCTCAAATGCATTCTATAAATTAGCCCACTAGACTGTCTTTGTCAAATCGATTTGTTCAGTCCATTGAACATTTTAAATTCCCCATAATTATTGCATTACCGCTGTTGCTAGCTTTTAAAAAATATTATTCCGTCCTTGCTGTAGCTTCCAAGAGATGCCACTAGATAATGGGAAAGCTATAAACTAATCCCATTAGTGTTAACATGCATTTATTAATTATCCCTAACCTTACTGTCTCTACATCCCGATTATTTGATCTTGGATCATTTCCTATTATGGCTCTTGTTGTCTGGAATATACTTCCCCATTCCACATATTTTTACAAAGCTCATACCCTGGAGTATTCATGTCCCTCACGACCCTATTGCTTATTAAATCAAATCCATTTACCTCCGGAGATGTGTGTCATGAATTCACCTGTCATACAATGGTTCTTGTATTGAGATCAAGTGCTCTCCATTTTGACCTGCTACCACTTCATAGCATGCACTTGCTTTGTTTTGCTGATGGACTGATTTCATTAAACTCTTCTGCCTCCTTCAGAACGCAATCTGCTTCAGCTCAGTTCAGTTTATTTCATAGAAACATAGAAACATAGAAAATAGGTGCAGGAGTAGGCCATTCGGCCCTTCGGGCCTGCACCGCCATTCAATATGATCATGGCTGATCATCCAACTCAGTATCCTGTACCTGCCTTCTCTCCATACCCCCTGATCCCTTTAGCCACAAGGGCCACATCTAACTCCCTCTTAAATATAGCCAATGAACTGGCCTCAACTACCTTCTGTGGCAGAGAATTCCAGAGATTCACCACTCTCTGTGTGAAAAATGTTTTCCTCATCTCGGTCCTAAAAGACTTCCCCCTTATCCTTAAACTGTGACCCCTTGTTCTGGACTTCCCCAACATCGGGAACAATCTTCCTGCATCTAGCCTGTCCAACCCCTTAAGAATTTTGTAAGTTTCTATAAGATCCCCCCTCAATCTTTTCAAAGGTAGAGCATGGAACCAGGCCCTTTGGTCCACCGGGTCCACGCCGACCATCGATCACCCGTTCACACGAGTTCTATGTTATCCCACTTTTGCATCCTGCACACTAGGGGCGATTAACCTGCAAGATATCGAGGCCAATTAACTGACAAGCCCGCATGTCTTCGCGATGTGGGAGGAGACCCACGTGATCACTTTACGGGGGCCAATTAACCTACAAACCCGCATATCTTTGGGGTGTGGGAGTAAACCAGCATCATCAAGGACCAGTCTCACCCCGGTCACTCCCTCTTCTCCCCTCTCACATCAGGCAAGAGGTACAGAAGTGTGAAAACGCACACCTCCAGATTCAGGGGCAGTTTCTTCCCAGCTGTTATCAGGCAACTGAACCATCCTATCACCAATTGAGAGCAGTACTGGCCTACCATCTACCTGATTGGAGACCCTTAAACTATCTTGAATCGGAGTTTACTGGACTTTATCTTGCACTAAACGTTATTCCCTTTATCTTATATTTGTACACTGTGGACGGCTTAGAAAGCTGGGACATAGAAACATAGAAAATAGGTGCAGGAGTAGGCCATTCGGCCCTTCGAGCCTGCACTGCCATTCAATATGATCATGGCTGATCATCCAACTCAGTATCCTGTACCTGCCTTCTCTCCATACCCCCTGATCCCTTTAGCCACAAGGGCCACATCTAACTCCCTCTAAAATATAACTTGATTGTGATCATGTACAGTCTTTCCGCTGACTGGTTTAGTTTAGTTTACTGTAGTTTAGTTTGTTGTCACATGTATCGAGGTACAGTGAAAAGCTTTTGTTGCGTTCTACCCAGTCCGTGGAAAGACAATACATGATTACAATCGAGCCATCCACAGCATACAGAGACATGATCAATGAATAACGTTTAGTGCGAGTTACGAGAATGTTCCAGGGGATGATTGGGTTAATGAATGGTGAGCGTTTGATACAACTTTTCACTGGATCTCAGTTTGAAGAGGGATACCCACCCAAAACATCATCCATTTTCCAATATACTCTAACAACAGTACGTAGCAAAATAGGTTTACGATGTGCCTTGGTAAATGTGCAACTAAACTAAACTAAACCCACATCTACTCTGTAGAATCATTGCATAAAAACATTCCTTGGTTCCCTGTTTGGTTCCTTTGTCTACAGGGTTTAGGAAGTGAAGGAACTTATGTGTAATGTTAGAGTAACTCAGCGGGACAGTCAGCATCTGCGGAGAAAGGAATAGGTGACATTTTGGGTCAAGACCCTTCTTCAGCTCTGCAGGCAAAAGAAGTGTCTCAACCTAAAACGCCAGCTATTCCTTTTGTCCACAGATGCTGGCTGAACTGCTGAGTTACTCCAGCACTTTGTGTCTGTAAACCAGCATCTGCAGTTCCTTCCCACCCAACGTGCAATGTTACTTTAGTTGACTCTGCTCGCTGGTCTCTCTATCATATCCAAGAAGGCGATCACTCTGCAAGTCTCTGGCTGGCAGAGTGGTTCTCAGTTACCTGAAGGTTGCATTCACATTCCACTCGAGGGGAGGTGTTGGGATGGTGCCTGTAATAGTCGAGGTCAGCTGTAGATCCATGCAGGAAGTAATTTCTGTGTCCAAAGAAAAATATATGGGAATCAGCAATCATTCCTTCTTATTATCATTCTTAGGGGTTCATATTGTACATTGGGCAATGGATATTGGGAATGTGTTGGCATGAATAGGGTGGCACAGTGGCACAGTGGTAGAATTGCTGCCTCACAGCGCCAGAGACCCGGGTTTGATCCTGACTACGGGTGCTGTCTGTACTGAGTTTGTACGTTCTCCCCGTGACCTGCGTGGGTTTTCTCCGAGATCTTCGGTTTCCTCCCACACTCCAAAGACGTACAGGTTTGTCAGTTAATTGGCTTGGTATAATTGTAAGTTGTCCCATGTGTGTGTGTGTGTAGGACAGTGTTGGTGTGCGGGGATCGCTGGTCGGCTCGGACTCAAGGGCCTGTTTCCGCACTGTATCTTTAAACTAACCTAAACTAAAAGGCTCTTTGCCAGCAAGTCTATGCCTGCTATCAAGCTAATCCTACGCTCATTCCATTTCATCCTCCACAAACTCTAGTTGTCCAGGACCACAGGGCACAGCCTCAGATCAAATAGACGCACCTTCAAAAAGGAGATGACGAGGAATTGCTTTAGTCAGAGGGCGGTGAATCTGAATCTGATTCATTGCCATAGACGTCTGTCTAAGCCAAGTCATTGGGTATTTCTAAGGTGGGGATGGACAGATTCTTGATTAGTACGGGTGTCAGGGGTTAGGGGAGAAGTCGGGAGAATGGGGTTGAGAGGGAAAGAGAGATCAGCCCGAGATCAGGATTGAAGCCGGATCTCTGAACAGGTGATCGCTGGTTGGTGTGGACTCATTGGGCCGAAGGGCCTGTTTCAGTGCTGTATCTCTAAACTAAGCTAAACCTGCTATTGTTGTGAGTGTAGATAGCTGGTTATTCCAGTTTTGTGTCTGTTCAATCGTGACCCCCTTGGCCTTCCTCAATACCTCCTCCCCAACTATTTCACATCACATTTTTTATTAAAATTCCGCCTTATAAATTCCAGGTTTTCTTTGCTGGTTCAATTTTTCAAGCTTCTCTAATGGTATATGAGGGGCCACCAAGTTGTACACCCTCCCCACATGATGTCTCCTTGAAACCTCTCTTCTGTTAAGGGATGCAGTGCAGGACCCAGCGTGGGGGGGGGGGGGGATCGCAACATGGGGGGTTGGTGTGAGGGGGGGGGGACGACAATGAAGGGCCTGTCGTGGCGGGGGGGGGGGGGGGGCACCCGGGAGGAGGAGGAAGGGAGGTCCTGGTGCGGGATACATTGTAACTTTGTCAACGACCTTTATGTGGCGACTCTTTGCATACCTTGGGTAGTACGCAAAACAAAGAATATCACTGTGACTTGTCAGTGAGGGGTTTCGGCCCGAAATGTTGCCTATCTCCTTCCCTCCATAGATGCTGCTGCACCCGCTGAGTTTCTCCAGCATTTTTGTGTACCTTCGATTTTTCAACATCTGCAGTTCCTTCTTAAACATTGTGACTTATCACACGTGACAATAGGGCATTCATTCATTCATTCATTCATTCATTCATTCATTCATTCATTCATTCATTCATTCATTCACTCATTCACTCATTCATTCATTCATTCATTCATTCATTCATTCATTCATTCATTCATTCATTCATTCATTCATTCATCCCGACATGTAGCTTCATTTAAGCTGCAACCCTCTCATAGTCATGGAGTCATAGAGTGATACAGCGTGGAAACGAGTGCTTCGGCGCAGCTTGCCCACGCTCGCCACCGTGTCCCAGCTACACTAGTCCCACTTGCCGGCGTTTGGTCCACATACCTCCAAAACCTGTCCTATCCATGTACCTGTCTAACTGTTTCTTAAACATTGGGATGGTCCCAGCCTCGACTACCGCTTCTAGCAGTGTGTTCCATACGCCCACCACCCTTTGTGTGGAAAAAGTTACCCCTCAGATTCCTATGAAGCTCCTTGCAGCTGGATCAGAGGTGAGTGGGAACGCAGCGGCGGTGGAAAGCATCTTGTCCGGGAACATTACCATCTGGTTTGGGAATTGCTCTGTCAAGGACAAGAAGGCTCTGCAGAGAGTAGTGCGTTCGGCCGAACGCACTATGGGAACTTCACTTGCCCCCCTGCAGGAACTATACATCAGGAGGTGCAAGTCCAGAGCCAACAATATCATGGGAGACCCCTTCCACCCCTGCAACGGACTGTTCCAGCTGCTACGGTCAGGCAAACGCCTCCGTTGCCATGTGGTGAGAACGGAGAGGTTGAGAAGGAGTTTCTTTCCAGAGGCCATTCGGACTGTAAACGCCTATCTCACCAGGGACTAACTCTACTGAACGTTTTTCCTTCCATTATTTATTATGTAAAAGAATATGTGTGTTATGATTGTGTTTATAGTTTGTTTGGTTGTTTGTCTTTTGCATAAAAGTCCGCGAGCATTGCCACTTTCATTTCACTGCACATCTCGTATGTGTATGTGACAAATAAACTTGACTTGACTTGACTTGACTTGAGTCACACTGTGGGGAGATTACACACCTGTCTGAGAGTGGAGGGGAGGGTAAGGTGGGGTGTGTTACACCCGTGCAGCCAGTGGGCGGATCGGTCTGCGTTGCCACGTCAATACTGCGGTGGTGCCTTCCCGTCGCATGTTTCCACCGCACGTCGACGACCAAGTGCCCTCCGTCACCCTGCGACATTTCAATGACCTCCTGCGCACCTGCAGGAACATCCTTGCCATTCACCTGTTGGATTCATAAGCAGATTTGAAACGTTACCGGGTCTCTTTGCTTTAGGACCTCGCCTGCCTCAGCGGGCAAATGCACAAACTGAGACCCTCACCCTGGTTGAATCTTCAGTTGGCTGAGTGAGGCATTTTCCAAAATGACAGCAGACCCTCTGACCAACCAACAATCCCCTGTGACTGAAGATGGACACAAAATGCTGGAGCAACTCAGCGGAACAGTAAGCCTCTCTGGAGAGAGAAGGAATGGGTGACGTTTCGGGTCGAGACCCTTCTTCAGTCTGATGAAGGCTCTCGACCCGAAACTTCACCCATTCCTTCTCTCTCCAGAGATGCTGCCTGTCACGCTGAGTTACTCCAGCATTTTTGTGTACCTTCGATTTTCGAGCATCTGCAGTTCCTTCTTAAACTAGAGATTACTTAGCCAATATTTATCCGTCATCTATCAGTCTGAAGAAGGATCCCAACATGGGACAACATCCATCCACGTTCTCCATAGATGCTGCCTGACCCGCTGAGTTACTCCAGCACTTTGTGTCCTATTTTTTCCCCCAAATCTTTTATCAGTCGCTGTTTTGGGAACTTGGTCATGAAGCCACGTTGACTTCGAAACTCAATCCCAGGTCTTTGTGAACTGAGGCCGTCATAGGTGCGGTAGAAATAAATGTAATTTAAAAAACAAATCTCTTGGAGCGGGTTTAAAATGATGACGAGCCGCAATTAAACGCCGGTCGCAACCTTCCAACTGAGTCCAAGAGTCACCTCCGGTGAACTGGCGCAGGGGAGTAGAGGGTAATTGTGTTTGTGGACCGATGGGAATACACAGGGGATCCGGCTGATTTTGTTACCCACGGACTCGGCTGATGCAAAGTGCAGATGCAACGGTGTAAGGAATGAAATGTAACGCTGTAACTAAGTTGAGGGAGTCTGTAATGTAATTACGCCAGCCATTTATTTGTCTCCTGTAACTGAATGAAATTTACCGTCTTTTAAATGGATTGGAAGCGCAGTGAGGTAATGCTGCAGGTACTGAGCACGTGGGAGTGTGGGTCAGTGGGTGCTGGGGAGACGAGTGTGGTCACATCTTAAACTGTGACCTTCAGAAGCTACAACCCTCTCACAGAGTGATACAGTGTGGAAACAGGCCCCTCGGCACAACTTGCCCACATCGGCCAACATGTCTTTTAGGACCGAGATGTGAAAAACATTTTTCACACTGAGAGTGGTGAATCTCTGGAATTCTCTGCCACAGAAGGTTGTTGAGGCCAGTTCATTGGCTATATTTAAGAGGGAGTTAGATGTGGCCATTGTGGCTAAGGGGATCAGGGGGTATGGAGAGAAGGCAGGTACGGGATACTGAGTTGGATGATCAGCCATGATCATATTGAATGGCGGTGCAGGCTCGAAGGGCCGAATGGCCTACTCCTGCACCTATTTTCTATGTTTCTATGTTTCTCTGTCCCAGCTACACTAGTCCCAGCTGCCCACGTTTGGTCCATATCCCTCCAAACCTGTCCTATCCATGTACTTGTCTAACTGTTTCTTCAACGTTGGGATATTCCCCATCTCGACTACCTCCTCGTTCCGTACACCCACCCACTTTTTGTGTGAAAAAGTTACCCCTAGGATTCCAATTCAATCGTGGGTGGAAACCGGAGCACCCGGGGAAAACCCACACAGGTCACAGGGAGAACGTACAAACTCCGTACAGACAGCACCCGTGGTCAGGATCGAACCCAGGTCTCTGGCGCTGTGAGGCAGCAACTCTGCATGAGACCCCCTTCCAGCTCCCACACACTTAAGTCCCTTCAGCTTCAGCAACAAAACCATCAATATAATTTTTGATCGACACAAAATGCTGGAGTAACTCAGCGGGTCAGGCAATTATTTTGTCCCATTCAACATTCTCCCCGTCGCTCCATTTTCGAGTAATTCCTGATCCACAAATAATTCACAAATAATGTTAAAACAAAAGGCTGGGGAAACTAGAAATTTGAAGGCAAAAATATCGGAATACTGGAAATAGCAGATCAGGAAGCATCTGTGGAAAGTGAAACATAGCTAACATGACTTTCATAAACAGGTCCTTTGGCCCAACTTGTCCACGCCGATCAAGATGCCCCATCTACACTATTCCACCTGCCTGTGTTTGGCCCACATCCCTCTAGTTCTTTCCTAACCATGTACCTGTCCAAACGTCTTTTAAATGTTGATACAGTTTCTTCCTCAACTACCATCAAAGACGAGCAGGTTTGTAGGTTAATTGGCTTCTGTAAATTGTCCTCTAGTGTGTAGGATCGAACGAGTGTCTAGGTGGTCGCTGGTTGGCGCAGTGTGGCCCTGTTTCCACGCTGTATGTTTTGAATTAAAACCAAACTAAGCTGTGTAGGAAAGAACTGCAGATGCTGGTTTAACTCGAATGTAGACACAAAATGCTGGAGCAACTCAGCGGGACAGGCAGCGTCTCTGGAGAGAAGGTAATGGGTGACGCTTCGAGTCGAGACCCTTCTTCAGACGAAGCTAAGCTTCCTGTTAACCACCGTGGCCACTAAGGGGCAGCAAAACACCAATTGTTAATAGGTCTTAGTGTTTAAGAAGGAACTGCAGATGCTGGAAAATCGAAGGTACACAAAAATGCTGGGGAAACTCAGCGGGTGCAGCAGCATCTATGGAGCGAAGGAAATAGGCAACGGTTCCTATTTCCTTCGCTCCATAGATGCTGCTGCTCCCGCTGAGTTTCTCCAGCATTTTTGTGTACCGTTAATAGGTCTTACTTTGGACGTTGAATCAATTATCATCCTGAGTAATTATCTATATTGATGGAAGGCAAAGCTGTGTTTAGTTTCTGACTTTGATACATTAAAACCACACAAGATGTTTTACTAAAACATGCTATTGAACCATATTAGGACAGTTTGGCAATGGCCTGTTTCCTTTATCATTGCATAATTTTTGCATATCTTTCATTCATTTGTTCTATATCTCTCTCTGTATCACCATCTGCGTCTCTCGTTTCCCTCTCCCCTGACTCTCAGTCTGACAAAGGGTCTCGGCCCGAAACGTCTCCTATCCCCTTTCTCCATAAATGCTGTCTGACCCGCTGAGTTATTTTGCGTCTATCTTCGAGATAAGGAGGTTTGGTTACAAAAAAAACTTAGTTCAAGTGCTATAGGTCAGGCAGCATCGCTAGGTTGAGTCTGAAGAAGGGTCTCGACCCGAACCTTTACCCCTTCTTTTTCTCCAAAGATGCTGCCTGACCCGCTGAGTTACTCCAGCATCCTGTGTCCATCTTAAGAGTAAACCAGCATCTGCAGTTCCTTCCTACGCATCTCTGGAGAAGATGGATAGCTTACGTTTCGGGTCAGGACACTTGGTAAAGTGGGAATGAACATCTCGTATCTTACGTAGGGAATTGTGGACACAGCCCAGACCATCTCGCAAACCCAACCTCCCTTCCATTGACACCATCTACACCTCACGCTGCCTCGGCAAGGCCAGCAGCATCATCGGGGATGAATCTCACCCCCTCTTTTCATATGGTCATAGGTCATAAGTGATAGGAGCAGAATTAGGCCATTCGGCCCATCAAGTCTACTCCGCCATTCAATCATGGCTGATCTATGTCTCCCTCCCAACCTCATGCTCCTGCCTTCACTCCATAACCCCTGGTACCCGCACTAATCAAAGAGTGCCCAAGGTCTCAGGACTTTGCCAGGATCGAACCCGGGTCTCTGGCACCGTGAGGCAGCACTTGTACAGTTAGCTACAACGCTGTGCCTTTCTCATCACCTGCCTATACATTAAGGGCAGGGCCGGATTTACGTATAAGCTAGACAAGCTTAAGCTTAGGGCCTCGAGATCTAGGGGGGCCTACTCACCTAGCTGCCTCACCGAACCTCGCCGCCCCACCGACCATTCTCAACGGCTTGGACTTCCGAATCGGCCACTTCCTACCAGAGACCGCGGCTCCCGAAGTCTACAGGCTGAGCTGGGTGGAGATTCACGCTGGCGGCCCTCAGCAAAGGGTTCCCAGGGCTCCGCGATATTAAAATCAGCGCGGCCCGAGGCTGGGAGCTCCGCAAACCACAGCTCCATGATGTTGAAGCACCAGGCCCAACACCCCGGAGCTTCAAACGGCGATCCAGGAAAGGCATCGCTCGCTCCGCGGTGAATCCAATATGTATTTTAAAACCAACTGTTTAATGACAACATACAGTAGGATCTAAAAGTGTCACACTGTCACTGTCGGGTAGTCATGGTCCTCTAGTCGTGGGGGTGGGGGATTGGGAGGAGGGGGCTGACAAATGAAATAGCTTAGAATAGAATAGAATGCTATTTATTGTCATTCAAACCTAGGTTTGAACGAAATATCATTTCTACAGTTTTTTACATTACAAAACAATCCAAGACCCACACTTAACACAGTTTACATAAACATCCATCACAGTGAGTCTCCAACATCTCCTCACTGTGATGGAAGGCAAAGTCTTTATCTCTTCCCTTTGTTCCTTCTCCCGTGGTCCAGCAGTCCAACTGCCGTGTCGAGGCGACTGGAGCTCCGATGTTAAAGCCCCCGGCGGGCGATGGTTAGTCCTGAGGCCGTTTAAGCCACGCCGGGCGATGTTAGGCCCCGGCTCCATGTCCTTTAAACCCGCGATTCCAGCGGGAGAAGTCGCCGTTGCGGAGCTCGGAAAAGCGGTCTCCCACCAGGGACCTGCGAGCTCCCGATGTTCCCGTCCACCGGGTCTGCGGCCGGTGCCTCCGAACTCCAAAAGTCAGGTCGCAGCCGCACGCCACCACAGCTCTTCCCGCTCCGAAGTTGGCCAGCTCCGCGATCTCCGTTCTGCAGGCTCTGCAACTGGAGCCCTCAGGTTAGTCCCGGCCGGAGGTTGCCGCCGGCTCCACGATGTTAGGCCCAACGACATCCGAGACCCGACAGGGAATAGTCGTGTCCCCGCACAGGGAAGAGATTTAAAACGGTTTCCCCCACAGCCCCCCCACCACCCCCCACATATACACAGCTAAAAAATAAATAAAAACTAACTCAAAGACATACATTTAACAAGACAAAAATAAAAATAGACAGACGACTGTAGTCGAGCCGCTGCCGCTAGGTGCCGCCACTCCCACAAGGGCCTTGGGCCTCTCTTCATCTAAATCCAGCACTGATTAAGGGGCAATTTCACAGAGGCCATTTAACCCCAACATCGGCACATTCTGTTTGGGATGTGGGAGTAAACTGGAGCGACCCGGAGGAAAGAAACATAGAAACATAGAAAATAAGTGCAGGAGTAGGCCATTCGGCCCTTCGAGCCTGCACTGCCATTCAATATGATCATGGCTGATCATTCAACTCAGTACCCTGTACCTGCCTTCTCTCCTTACCCCCTGATCCCTTTAGCCACAAGGGCCACATCTAACTCCCTCTTAAATATAGCCAATGAACTGGCCTCAACTACCTTCTGTGGCAGAGAATTCCACAGATTCACCACTCTCTGTGTAAAAAATGATTTGCTCATCTCGGCCTTAAAAGACTTCCCTCTTATCCTTAAACTGTGACCCCTGAGAAGGGAGAAGGTGAACAATCTCCACAAGGAAAACTAGAATGATCGCCTTGATAATGTCAGCACCCGAGGCCGGGATCGAACCAGGGGTCTCTGGCACTGTGAGGCAGCAGACCTGCCACAAACTGGACCCTTCCCCCCCCAATCGGAAGCTAACATAGCCACAGTGGGCAGAATGACATATTCATAGACATATTGCTGTTATGCCCCTGTCCCACTTCGGAAACCTGAACGGAAACCTCTGGAGACTTTGCGCCCCGCCCAAGGTTTCCCTGCGGTTCCAGGAGGTTTTTGTCAGTCTCCCCACCTGCTTCCACTACCTGCAACCACCTGCAAGCTCCGGGAACCGCACGGAAACCTTGGGTGGGGCGCAAAGTCTCCAGAGGTTTCCGTTCAGGTTTCCTAAGTGGGACAGGGGCATAAAGTATTTAAGAAGGAACTGCAGATGCTGGAAAATCGAAGGTAGACAAAAGTGCTGGAGAAACTCAGCGGGTGCAGCAGCATCTATGGAGCGAAGGAAATCGCTCCATAGATACTGCTGCACCCTCTGAGTTTCTCCAGCACTTTTGTCCACCTATTGCTGTAAGTAAATAAGACAACGAATGATTCAAAGTAAGGTACATAGAAATAGAAACATAGAAAATAGGTGCAGGAGTAGGCCATTCGGCCCTTCGAGCCTGCACCGCCATTCAATATGATAATGGCTGATCATCCAACTCAGTATCCTGTACCTGCCTTCCCTCCATACCCCCTGATCCCTTTAGCCACAAGGGCCACATCTAACTCCCTCTGAAATATAGCAAATGAACTGGCCTCAACTACCTTCTGTGGCAGAGAATTCCACAGATTCACCACTCTCTGTGTGAAAAATGTTTTTCTCATCTCGGTCTTAAAGGATTTCCCCCTTATCCTTAAACTGTGACCCCTTGTCCTGGACTTCCCCAACATCGGGAACAATCTTCCTGCATCTAGCCTGTCCAACCCCTTAAGAATCTTGTAAGTTTCTATAAGATCCTCCCTCATTTCCATAAGATCCCCCCTCAGGTGAAGCAGACACTGTGTTTAGGAAGGAACCGCAGGTGCTGGTGTACACCAAAGACAGACACAAAATGCTGGAGTAACTCAGCGGGACAAGCAGCATCTCTGGAGAGAAGGAATGGGCGACGTTTCCGATCGAGACCCTTCTTCAGACTTCAGACAGTACGCAGCAAAGGCTCCTCTAGTATCTTTAGTAATCAGAAGGGTCTCTGCCCTGAAACGTCACCCATTCCTCCTCCTCTCCAGG
Source organism: Amblyraja radiata (assembly GCF_010909765.2). NCBI lineage: Eukaryota > Metazoa > Chordata > Chondrichthyes > Rajiformes > Rajidae > Amblyraja > Amblyraja radiata. The sequence goes on from NC_045979.1 coordinate 31,161,738, forward strand.
GATACTGCCTGTCTGTCCAGCTGAGTTACTGCAGCATTTTGAGTCTATCTTTGAAGCAAGCGTTCACTGATATTGTGTACAATCCAGCACAGCCGTGGGCAGCACGCCTACACAATCTCTTGCATTCAAACCGATGGAGAGGGGGGGAGAATCACAAGCTGTGAGCATTGTGAGAATAATAATCTAGCCCCTCACATGTTGCAGAGCAGGTATCATCTGCACATTGCTTTGATTTACTTGTCAAATATCAAAAACAGCAGCATCAGCATCAGCCGCAGCGCAGCGGGATTTTGTGCATGTTTTCAGAACTGGAGACGAGGGCCTCTTGCTGGCAGTCCAGGAGGTGGGAGGTTTCTACGTACATCACTTGATGGTCTTCTGTTGAGCAGGTGGATCAGAGAGCTGTCACTTCCCTCCACTACCGCACAGCAAGGGACAGGCACCCTGCTTCACATTACCTGCAGAGGCTGTAGAGCCAACACCGCTCGCCTTGTGTCTGTCCAGACACACTCTTTAGTTCAGCACAGGGCTGGGGAACCTTTTCATTGTTGGAATGCCACATTAAGTTAGCTGTAATCTAATAAGGCCACATCCAAGAAACTTCAATTAGATATACTTCAAAATGTACATTATTTTGGTTAAAATAGCACTCATGACTTACTAATGTTTTAATTGTGGCCGTCAGTCGGGGGGGATTATTTTGTTGAATCTTCTTTTACTCTTTGGTGTTTTAAATCCGTTCATTTTAAGATTAAAATAAAAATAATAAAAGACATACAAAAACATATTCATAAAAATAAAAGCATTTGTTCTACAAAATTTGGATTCATTCAAAAGGCCGCACTTAATGGCCTAGAAGGCAGCCACACATGCTGCCTTAAGGCCGCAGGTTCCCACCCCTGGTTCAGCACATACACAAAAAAAATGTGTATAGACAAAAGAGTAACTCAGCGGGACAGGTAGGATCTCTGGAGAGAAGGAATAGGTGACGTTTTGGGTCGAGACCCTTCTTCAGACTGAGAGTCAGGGGAGAGGGAAACTAGAGGTCTGGGAAGCTAGAGAACAAATCAGACCCTGCACTGATGAATGACCCAGGAAAGGTGGAGCCCACAATGGTCCATTGTGGGCTGTGGAAGAGGTGATAACGAAGGGATATGAACAGTAAAACTAGCAGGACAACCAGGGTGGGGGAGTGACGGAGAGAGAGGGAATGCAAGGGTTGCTTGAAATTGCAGAAATCAACATTCACACCACTGGGTTCTAAGCTGCCCAAGTGAAATATCAGGCGCTGTTCCTACACCTTTTTCATTTCCATTTAGTTTAGTTGAGTCTATTATTGTCACGTGTATCGAGGTACAGTATAAAAGCATGGGCGGAAATCCTGGTGGAGGGGGCAGGAGGGACCTGTTCACCCCCCTCCCCCCCCCCCGCCATGTTTTGAGATATGGGAGACAATGCCCCCCATGTTTTGTGACCTGGACGCGACAGCCAGTCCCAGATTGGCTCGCTTGCCCCAAGTCTGGCTTTAGCGCCCAGATCAGCTCACTTGCCCCGGGACTGGCTGCAGTTCCCACGTCGCGAAAACTAATTGTAAAAAAATACGCCTGCAGGCCGGATAATTTCGGGTTAGGGGCCAGATCCGTGGGTTGCCGACCCCTGTCCTAGATGTCAGGCCTCATTGTGTCCCCCCCATGTTTTATAAATGATTTCCGCCCGCGAAAAAGCTTGTTTTGTTGCGCGCTATCTAATCAGCGGAAAGTCTATACATGCTTACAGTCAAGACATCCACAGTGTACAGATACGGGATAATTGGAATACAGTTTACTGCAAAATAAAGTACAGTAAAGTCTGATGAAAGATAGTCCAAGGGTCTCTAATGCCTGAGGATTCCACCTGGTGTAAATGCAAAATAAAAAGTTCCGGAAATAAGACAAATAAAAGTTCTGGAAATATTCAGCAGGTCAGGCAGCAGCTGTGGAGAAAGAATCTGGGTTCACAAAGTGCCGAGTGAAAAGCAAACTGCTGGAGGAACTCAGCGGGTGAGGCAGCATCTGACCCAGATGCTGTCTCTTTCATGGCGGCACGGTGGCGCAGCTGATAGGATCCAAGTTCGATCCTGTCCTTGGGCGCGGTCTGTGCGGAGTTTGCACGTTCTACCTGTGACCGGGTGGGTTTCCTTCCTTCGGGTGCTCCGGTTTCCTCAAACATCCTAAAGTCATGTAGGTTTGTAGATTAATTGACCTCTGTAAATTGCCCCCCTGGTGTGTAGGGAGTGGATGTGAAAGTGAGTTACAATGAGTGGTTGAAGGGCCGACATGGGCTCAATGGGCCGAAGGGCCTGTTTCCACACTGTATCTTCGGCCCAAATTGCTTATGCCGACCAACGTGCCTCATCTACACTAGTCTCACCTGCACTTCTTTTTGTATGTGGAATCATAGAGCCAATTAGCACGGTAACAGGCCCTTCGGCCCAACTCACCCATGCTGATCAAGATGCCTGAAGAAGGGTCTCGATGGAGTTGGGCGCTGTCTGTACGGAGTTTGTACCTTTTCCCCGTGGGTTTTCTCCGAGATCTTCGGTTTCCTCCCACACTCGAAAGGCGTGCAGGGTTGTAAGTAAATTAGCTAGTTGGGCTTGGTATAAAGGTAAAATTGTCGTTTGAAGAATGGTCTCGACCCGAAACGTCACCCACTCCTTCTCTCCAGAGGTGCTGCCTGTCCCGCTGAGTTACTACAGCATTTTGTGTTTATCTGACCAAGATGTGTCTTGATCTTTTACAGACCATTTGCCCACATTTGGCCCATATCCCTCTAAACCTGTCCTAGCCATGTACCCGTCCAAATGTTTCTTGAACATTTGAGGTTCCTTGATAAACCTGGTGGGATGTAAGAACACCAGGCTCCAGACATGAGGGCGTTAATGGTGAATTCTGTCCCTTGTTGTCTATCCCATTTCCTCTTCTGAACCTGCCAGCTAATAAAGCTTAGTGCCAGCAATGCAAATTCGGATTAATCCCTTCTAATCCCCGGCACAACTTTGATTTTGTCACCTGCCTCTGAAATGCCGGTTAATAATTAGAAGTGCCTAGCAACAAATAATTACACTGGATCACTTCTTAAACATGAGATAGATATCTGTGCTGCATCTCGGATATAAATGATGGGATTAAACCTGTCTGCCTCAGTCTCTACCTCGATGCGTGTTAGCCTCGCTCATTCTCATCCATTGCAAAGAATAAGATTCATTTGGTTTAGTTTAGAGGTACAGTGCGGCAACAGGCCCTTCGGCCCATCGAGTCCGCACCGACCAGCGACCCCCACACATTAACACCACCCTACACACACTGTGGACAATTTTACATTTACACCAAGCCCGATTAGCCAATTTACTTACAAACCTGCACATAGAAACATAGAAACATAGAAACATAGAAAATAGGTGCAGGAGTAGGCCATTCGGCCCTTCGAGCCTGCACCGCCATTCAATATGATCATGGCTGATCATCCAACTCAGTATCCTGTACCTGCCTTCTCTCCATACCCCCTGATCCCTTTAGCCACAAGGGCCACATCTAACTCCCTCTTAAATATAGCCAATGAACTGACCTCAACTACCTTCTGTGGCAGAGAATTCCAGAGATTCACCACTCTCTGTGTGAAAAATGTTTTCCTCATCTCGGTCCTAAAAGATTTCCCCCTTATCCTTAAACTGTGACCCCTTGTTCTGGACTTCCCCAACATCGGAAACAATCTTCCTGCATCTAGCCTGTCCAACCCCTTAAGAATTTTGTAAGTTTCTATAAGATCCCCCCTCAATCTTCTAAATTCTAGCGAGTACAAGCCGAGTGCACGTCTTTGGAGTGTGGGGGAAAACCGAAGATCTCGGAGAAAACCCACGGGGGAAAGGTACAAACTCCGTACAGACAGCACCCGTAGCCAGGGTCAAACCCGGGTCTTTGGCGCTGTAAGGCAGTAGCTCTATCGCTATTCCACCGTGTCAGCCTCCTAATAATCTTATAATGTTTGGCCTATATTGTCAATGAATGTATTCAAACTGGGCTACCTCGTGAAGGTGATTACTGGTAATTCTTGATCAGTAAGGGCATCAAAGATTATGGGGAGAAGGCAAGAGAATGGGGTTGAGAGAGTAAGATGATCTATTTACGGGGACGTTACCAGAACTTGCGGGCCTGAGGTATAGGGAGTGGTTAAGCAGGCTGGGACTCTATTCCTTGGAGTGCAGGAGGATGAGGGGTGATCTTATAGAGGTGTACAAAATTGTGAAATGGATAGATCAAGCAAATGCACAGAGTCAATTGCCCAGAGTGGGGGAATCGAGAACCAGAGGACATAGGTTTAAGGTCAGGGGGGAAAGATTTAGTAGGAACCTAAGGGGAACCTTTTTAACACAAAGGATAGTGGATGTATGGAATGAGCTGCCGGTGAAGGTAGTTGAGGCAGTTACAATCGCAATGTTTAAGAAACATTTAGACTGGTACATGGATAGGATAGCTTTAGAGGGATATGGGCCAAATGCTGGCAGGTGGGACTAGTGTAGATAGAAACATAGAAAATAGGTGCAGGATTAGGCCATTCGAGCCTGCACTGCCATTCAATATGATCATGACTGATCATCCAACTCAGTATCTTGTATCCTATATCCATGGGGCATGTTGGCCGGCGTGGGCAAGTTGGGTGGAGGGGCCTGTTTCAACACTGAATGACTCTATGACCTAATGGCGGAACAGACTCAATGGGCCGAAAGGCCTAATTCTGCTCCAATATCTTCTGGTGTTATTAAAATCCGATTATTGCTTCTTTGATCACCTAAAACTCTGACATCACAACAACGAGAATGCTTTGTAAGTATTTTATCAGCTGCAAAGCACTTTGCGATCTTCCTTCAGTTTTTTTCGTTCGTTTTCCCATTGCCTTTCACCCCCAGCGAGGACATTATTATTGTTAACACTTTGCATAGAGCAAGGAGCCTTCTTTACGCTTCACCAGCGAGCGTCTCAGTTTAAACCCAACCGGGCATGTACCTCATCTGCGGGTAGCTCCCGGTCCCGTTGGGGATTATAGCGTAGACATGTGCACAGACAAGCCCCTGGGAGTCCGAGCTACAGAACTTAAGGGAACGCATCTGACACACTTCACAGCCTCAGGCACCCCACGGACTGACAATTCCTCACTCTAATCATTTTTCCTCCGCTCTGCCCACCGGGAGTTGAAGTCACATCTTGACTTGTAAATCCATTTACATTCTGTAATGAAAAACACTCTGTAATGAAAATACTTGGTGTCATCCTCGTTAGTTTAGTTTAGAGATACGGCTGAGAAACCGGCCCCGTGATCCCCGCACGCTAACGCTATCCTGCACACACTGGCGCCAACTTACAATTTTACCAAAGCCAATTAACCTGCAAACCTGCACGTCTTTTGTGGGAGGAAACCGGAGATCCCGGAGAAAACCCACGCGGTCGCGGGAAGAATGTAATGGGTCACGGGATGGGGGGGGTGAAAATTCCAGACAACACCCGTAGTCAGGATCGAACCCGGGTCTCTGGCGCTGTAGAGCAGCAACACTATCGCTGCTTCACCGTGCCACTCTAACAGTCCATAACTCTAATAACGTTAAGTAATAGCCGCTCTAAGATGATGCGTAATGACCTTCTTACGTTGGCACAATGCCTTGGACAGGTAGCATCAAGGAATTGGCAAGTTTATAGCCCTTTCATCTCCTGCTGGCGTCTAACTCCAATTCACATCCCACTCTCCCCCCTATCTACGCACGTTATAAATCACGAGGGCGGCACGGTGGCACAGCGGTAAAGTTGCTGCCTTGCAGCGCCAGAGTGAGCCCCAGGCCGAGGTACCTCATATTCCGCTTGGGGAGCCTGCATCCGGTGGGCATGAACATTGAATACTCCCAATTTTGTTAGCCCTTGCTGTCTCCTCCCCTTCCTTAGCCCTCGAGCTGTCTCCTCCCATCCCCCAGCCCTCGGGCTCCTCCTCCCTTTTTTCCCTTCCTTCTCCCTGCCACCCCCTATCAGTCTGAAGAAGGGTTTCGGCCCGAAACGTTACCTATTTCCTTCGCTCCATAGATGATGCTGCACCCGCTGAGTTTCTCCAGCATTTTTGTGTACCTTCGATTTTCCAGCATCTGCAGTTCCTTCTTGAACACGTATGTATAGGTTAATTGGCTTCTGTAAATTGTCACCTCGTGTGAAGGATAGAACTAATGTGCGGGGATTGCTGGTCGGCACGGACCCGTTGGGCTGAAGGGCCTGTTTCCACGCTGTATCTCTAAACTAAAGCTGCTGCCTCACATCGCCGGAGAGCCAGGTCCAATGGTCCGATCCTGACCTCGGGTGCTCTCTGTGTGGAGTTTGCACATTCTTACTGTGACCGCAACCTCCGGGCATTCTCCGGGTGCTCCAGTTTCCTCCCACATCCCAAAGATGTGCAGGTTTAAAGGACTCTATAAATTGGACTTTATAAATTGCCCCCTAGTTTGTAGAGCAATGGGATAACATAGAACTAGTGCGAATGGGTCAGTGTGGACTTAGTGGGCCGAAGGGCCTGTTTGATGCTGTAACTCTATACTTAAACTAAAATTCCATACACTGTGCATTAATGGTTAGTTATTATGGAAACCCTTGTATTACACATAGACCCTCTTTAATGTCTGGTAATTCTTCCAATACCCTTTAGAACAGCAGGTTTCAAACACTTCTGCGGTGGGTGAAGCTCTTTATCAATACTAACAGATGTGGAGAGACCCTCCATAAATATTGATCGACATCTAGAGAGGTTGCACATATTCATCTAAACCCCGAGAGCCTGTGTAAATATTAATCAACATTCTGAGACCCTCTTTAAATATTGATGCACCATCAGATTCAGTGTAATATTAACCTGTGCCCGGACCTGCTGTGAAAGTATAGACACCAGATACTGTCCATTTGGGTTCATTTATTTCAGAAATATTAAAGTATATTAACAGATACCTTGTCCCACCCCGGTCATTCCTTCTTCTCCCCGCTCCCGTCCAGCAGAAGGTACAGGAGCTTGAAAGCTCGCACCACCAGACTCAGGAACAGCTTCTTCCCCTCTGTGATCAGGCTACTGAATGGTCCTTCCATAAGCATTTAGTTTTGTTCTGTTTCATTTAACTTAGATTATTATTATTGTTACATGTACCAAGGTACAGTGAAAAGCTTTTTGTTGCGTGCTGTCCAGTCAACGAAAAGACAATACTTAAGGGGTTGGACAGGCTAGATGCAGGAAGATTGTTCCCGATGTTAGGGAAGTCCAGAACACGGGGTCACATTTTAAGGATAAGGGGGAAGTCTTTTAGGACCGAGATGAGAAAAACATTTTTCACACAGAGAGTGGTGAATCTCTGGAATTCTCTGCCACAGAAGGTAGTTGAGGCCAGTTCATCGGCTATGTTTAAGAGGGAGTTAGATGTGGCCCTTGTGGCTAAAGGGATCAGGGGGTGTGGAGAGAAGGCAGGTACAGGATATTGAGTTGGATGATCAGCCATGATCATATTGAATGGCGGTGCAGGCTCGAAGGGCCGAATGGCCTACTCCTGCACCTATTTTCTATGTTTCTATGATTACAATCAAATGAAGGATAAAAGATACAACATTTAGTGTGAGATGATGTATAAAGGCACTGTCTGATTCACCTCTACGCCTTTGTGGCCATTGGACTTTGTCTCTGGAACTGGTGCACTAGCCACTACAATGCTGAGAACTATATTCTGCACTCTGTATCTTCCCATTTGATCTATCTATTGCACTTGAGTTTGACTTGATTGTATTTACGTGCAGTATATCTGAAATATTTGTCCTGCATGCCAAACAAAGCTTTTCATTGAAGATAGACACAAAATGCTGGATTAACTCAGCGGGCCAGGCAGCATCTCGACCAGAAACATCACCCGTTCCATCTATCCAGAGATGCTGCCTGTCCCGCTGAGTTACTCCAGCATTTTGTGTCCGTCTTCGGTGTAAACCAGCATCTGTAGTTCCTTCCTGCACGTAAAGCTTTTCACTGTACGCTCAACAATAATATATCTAAACCTCAGATGTGCAGACCACACCCAGTCTCACATTATTCCCACACAGCTTTCACCAATGTTGCGATCAATGCAGACATTATAAACACAGTAAAATTAGCGTGGCACAAAATTACGCAGGGCGCCAGTCTTTCTCGTAACACGAGTCAACTTTCAGCAAAGATCGGCTAAGATATCCTGAACAACCTTGGCTGCTTATTTTCGCTTTAGCCCTTGCCTTCCTTCATGCACAATGTAATGGGCACACTTAATGTGATTTTCCACTCAGCCGCTGGAAACATTAACATCCTGTTGTGTTGCTGTGGGCCCTGGACAAGCGATTTGGGTTTTGCGAGGCCTATATTTCAGATGAAACTCTATTACCGTAATGCAGAGTGCAAATGGCCAAATCTAGTTAGGTTCAGGCACCAGTCTGCAAGGCATTAACGGAACAACTTTCCTCCTGATCAAATCAATTAGCTTCTTTCCAGCGTCTTTGTGCCCGGCGCGCAGACAGCCCCCAGATGTAAATTGCTGCCCCTCCGCTCCCCGATGTCATGATGAGCCCTCAGCTGCGTCTCAGTGTGTCGCTGTTCAAAACACCCTGGGTCCAAGTCCCACAGCAGAGACCTGGGGACAATAAGACAGACTGAGTGCTTTGATGTGGCACCATCAACGGTGCCAGCATTGTAGGCTGCGGCACTCCCCATAGGCAGCTGACATTTCCACACTGTATCTCGAAGCTAAGCATTTAAAAGATGCTTTGACAGACTCATGGATAGAAAGGTTTGGAGGGACAATGTGCGAGTTGGTCAGCATGGATGAATTGGGCCGAAGGGTCTGTTTCTGTGTTGTGTAGTTAAGGGCCTGTCCCACTTGGCTGTCATTCGCGCGCCATTTACTCGACCTGCTAGCGTGTGGGTAGCGTGTGGGAAGCGTGGGACGGGCGCATGGCGTGGTGTGGAGGGATGTGGACTTCGTCCTGGACGAAATCTTCGCGCGCCACCGGCCTGTCGCGTAACTGACGGCCAAAGTGGGACAGGCCCAAGACCCTGGCACTTCGCAACATCTCACCTCCAACAGCAGCAGAAGCAGGCAAACGATCGCCGAGCTCGGCCTGGGGCTCACGGCCGTTGCGGATCCGGATCCGCCCCCACTCCTACTCCCAGAGCGGGGCCAAGACGATGGGGAGATGGACACAAAATGCAGGAGTAACTCAGCATCTCTGGAGAGAAGCAATGGGTGATGTTTCAGGTTGAGACCCTTCTTCAGTGAGTTACACTGAGTTACTCCTGCATTTTGTGTCCATCTTCAAATGACGTCACGCGCTCCAGACGGTTGCCAAACACTTTAACTCCCGTTCCCACACTGACCTTGCTCTCCTCCACTCTCACAATGAGGCCCAATGCAAATTGGAGGAACAGCACCTCATATTTCGCTTGGGCAGCTTACACCTCACCCTTACAATAAACGTTGATTTCTCTAGTTTCAAGTAACCTTTGCATTCCAACTCTCTCCAGCCCTCCCCCACCCTATCCCTTCGTTATCACATCTTCCACAGCCCACAATGGACCATTGTGGGCTTCATCTTTCTTGAGTCATCAGTGCCCGGCTCAGATTTGTTCTGTACCATTTCACACCTCTAGTTCCCCTCTCATAGAAACATAGACACATAGAAAATAGGTGCAGGAGTAGGCCATTCGGCCCTTCGAGCCTGCACCGCCATTCAATATGATCATGGCTGATCATCCAACTCAGTATCCTGTACCTGCCTTCTCTCCATACCCCCTGATCCCTTTAGCCACAAGGGCCACATCTAACTTCCTCTTAAATATAGCCAATGAACTGGCCTCAACTACGTTCTGTGGCAGAGAATTCCAGAGATTCACCACTCTCTGTGTGAAAAATGTTTTCCTCATCTCGGTCCTAAAAGATTTCCCCCTTATCCTCAAACTGTGACCCCTTGTTCTGGACTTCCCCAACATCGGAAACTATCTTCCTGCATCTAGCCTGTCCAACCCCTTAAGAATTTTGTAAGTTTCTATAAGATCCCCCCTCAATCTTCTAAATTCTAGCGAGTACAAACCGAGTCTATCCAGTCTTTCTTCATATGAAAGTCCTGACATCCCAGGAATCAGTCTGGTGAACCTTCTCTGTACTCCCTCTATGGCAAGAATGTCTTTCCTCAGATTAGGAGACCAAAACTGTACGCAATACTCCAGGTGTGGTCTCACCAAGACCCTGTACAACTGCAGTAGAACCTCCCTGCTCCTATACTCAAATCCTTTTGCTATGAATCTCCTGTGACTCTCAGTCTGAAGTAGGGTCTCGACCCGAACCGTTACCCATTCCTTCTCTCCAGAGATGCTGCCTGACCCGCTGAGTTAAGGGCCTGTCCCACTTGCCGATTTTTTTCGGCCTCTGCCGGCATCATATCAGGGTTGCCGAAAGATTTTGAACATTTCAAAATCCAGCAGCGGCAAACAAATTGTTGGGACACTTGAAAAAACACCGCGCGTCGTACGTAATCAAGCCGCGTCACGCCTCGTCACGCCTTGTCACACCGCATCACGCCACAAATTTTTCGATGACCTGATACGTCAGTCAATTATACCGACAGTCGCCGTAAAAATCGCCAATTGAGACAGGCCCTTACTCCAGCATTTTGTGTCTAACCTCAAACATTTATCAGCTTTTGTATTTATTAAGAGGGATCTTCTTATAATCTGTTTCAATTTTACTTTTCACTAATTTCTATTCGTATCCCCCCCCCCCTGGTCCAATCTTCTTTGCCTGAATGTTCAAGAAGGAACTGCAGATGCTGGAAAATCGAAGGTACACAAAAATGCTGGAGAAACTCAGCGGGTGCAGCAGCATCTATGGAGCGAAGGAAATAGGTGACGTTTCATAGAAACATAGAAACATAGAAATTAGGTGCAGGAGTAGGCCATTCGGCCCTTCGAGCCTGCACCGCCATTCAATATGATCATGGCTGATCATCCAACTCAGTATCCCGTACCTGCCTTCTCTCCATACCCTCTGATCCCCTTAGCCACAAGGGCCACATCTAACTCCCTCTTAAATATAGCCAATGAACTGGCCTCGACTACCCTCTGTGGCAGAGAGTTCCAGAGATTCACCACTCTCTGTGTGAAAAAAGTTCTTCTCATCTCGGTTTTAAAGGATTTCCCCCTTATCCTTAAGCTGTGACCCCTTGTCCTGGACTTCCCCAACATCGGGAGCAATCTTCCTGCATCTAGCCTGTCCAGCCCCTTAAGAATTTTGTAAGTTTCTATAAGATCCCCTCTCAATCTCCTAAATTCTAGAGAGTATAAACCAAGTCTATCCAGTCTTTCTTCATAAGACAGTCCTGACATCCCAGGAATCAGTCTGGTGAACCTTCTCTGCACTCCCTCTACGGCAATAATGTTCTTCCTCAGATTTGGAGACCAAAACTGTACGCAATACTCCAGGTGTGGTCTCACCAAGACCCTGTACAACTGCAGTAGAACCTCCCTGCTCCTATACTCAAATCCTTTTGCTATGAATGCTAACATACCATTCGCTTTCTTCACTGCCTGCTGCACCTGCATGCCCACTTTCAATGACTGGTGTACCATGACACCCAGGTCTCGCTGCATCTCCCCTTTTCCTAGTCGGCCACCAGGGAGACAGCACAGAAACGGCCGAAACCCTTCTTCAGACTGATCTTCTTTGCCTGAATTTGGGTTTGCTTTATCTGTGATATTTTTCTCATCCATTAGCACATAAGTTTCCCAAAAGACCATCAATATTAAAGCAAATACTAATGTCAGAGACTTGTAAGCCATTCTGCACACGGTGCCCATACTAGCTCTTTGAAAAGGTTAACAAATGAGCCCTTCATCCTAATCTTTCCCCAGAGCACGATAATGGGTTTCTTTCATAAATATTCACCAATTGTGTAATGACACTGTAGAAGGCCTTTCCATCCATCATGTCCATACTAGCTCCCTGGGGAGCACCGTCAGCACTCCTATCTCTCCCTCCCTATTTTCACATTTCCCGTTCCCTTGCGATCACATCCATTAACTCCCTACTTTTCTTGGTTTCATTAACAGAGAATAATTTATAAGAGGCAATTAAGTTACCATGGGTGGCCCGGTGGCGCAGTGGAAGAGTTGCTGCCTCACAGCGCCAGAGACCTGGGTTTGATTCTGAGGACGGGTGCTGCCTGTACGGAGTTTGCACGTTCTCCCCGTGACCGCATGGGGTTGTTTTTCGGGTGCTCCGGTTTCCTCCCACACTCCAAAGACGTACAGGTTTGTAGGCTAATTGCCTTCTGTAAGTTGTAAATTGTCCCTAGCGTGTGTGGGATAGCATCAGTGTAAGAGGGTCGTTGATCAGTGCTGACTTTGTGGGCCAAAGGGCCTGATTCCGTGCTGCATGTCCAAACTAAACTGAACCAAACTACCAGCATGTAATTTAGTTTTAGCTTAGGGAGACAGCACGGAAACAGCGAGCCCGCGCTGACCAGCGATCCCCGCGAATTAACGCTACCTTGCACGCACAAGGAATAATTTGACATTTATACCAAAAGCCAATTAACCTACAAACCTGTACCTCTCTGGAGTGTGGGAGGAAACCGAAGATCTTGGAGAAAACCCACACAGGTCACGGGGCAGATAATGGCGGTGCTGGCTCGAAGGGCCGAATGCACCTATTTTCTAATTCCGCAGATTCACGACTCTCTGGGTGAAGAAGTTTTTCCTCGTCTCAGTCCTAAATGGCCTTATTCTTAAACTGTGACCCCTGGTTCTGGACTGCCCCAACATCGGGAACATTTTTCCTGCATCTAGCCTGTCCAATCCCTTAAGAGTTTAATATGTTTCAGTAAGAATCCCTCTCATCCTTTTAAATTCTAGTGAATATAAGCCCAGTCGACCCATTCTTTATCAGAAGGTCAGACACTTTCTTTATGTACACAAAAATGCTGGAGAATCTCAGCGGGTGCAGCAGCATCTATGGAGCGAAGGAAATAGGCAACGTTTCGGGCCGAAACCCTTGGGTTTCGGCCCGAAACGTTGCCTATTTCCTTCGCTCCATAGATGCTGCTGCACCCGCTGAGATTCTCCAGCATTTTTGTGTACCTTCGATTTTCCAGCATCTGCAGTTCCTTCTTAGACACTTTCTTTAGTCAGGCAGCATCTCTGGAGAAGAGGAATAGATGACGTTTCGGGTCGGAACCCGTCTTCAGACTTGTGCCTTGATCTCTCAATCTAAGCCCCTCGCGGTTGTATACACATCCACAAAACCAGCCCTCAGCCTCCTACCCTCCAAGGAATAGAGTCCTAGCTTGCCCAACCTCTCCCGCCAGGTCTGGCCGCTGGCAACAGCTGCTTTTCAGCGACGTTACACCAATTCTTCAGCTATATTAAATCTTCTCTTCACTCGCTCCTCTGAACAGTGCAGGGAGCTCTGAGCAAGAGCTATAAATTGGCTTAATGGCCCAAACAAGATGTAGCTGGAAAAGATAACCAGTTGCATCCTTCTCAGTTCAGTTTAGTTCAGCTTAGTTTATTAGAAAATAAACCTATTGAAAATAGGTGCAGGAGGAGGCCATTCGGCCCTTCGAGCCAGCACGTGTCACGTGCACCGAGGTACAGCGAAAAGCTTTTTGTCGCGTGCTATCCAGTCAGCGGAAAGGCAAAACATGATTGCAGTCGAGCTATTTACAGTGTATCAGTGGGACTGGAGGTTTAACAGTGTGGAGCGTTTGTAACACGTGATTGTAGACCTGCTTCTGTGACTAGCACGCAAATGGTCGCCTGCGTTGGCCGCCATCTTGGAAGCCGGGGTCACATGAAAGGCGCCCATTAAATAAAATTTATTATTATTATTATTACATGTTTGCTGATGAAATAGCAACTTTACAGACGTAATATAGGCTTGGATAGAGTGGATGTGGAGAGGATGTTTCCACTAGTGGGAGAGTCTAGGACTAGAGGTCGCAGCCTCAGAATTAAAGGATGTTAGAAACATAGAAACATAGAAAATAGGTGCAGGAGTAGGCCATTCGGCCCTTCGAGCCTGCACCGCCATTCAATATGATCATGGCTGATCATCCAACTCAGTATCCTGTACCTGCCTTCTCTCCATACCCCCTGATCCCTTTAGCCACAAGGGCCACATCTAACTCCCTCTTAAATATAGCCAATGAACAGGCCTCAACTACATTCTGTGGCAGAGAATTCCGGAGATTCACCACTCTCTGTGTGAAAAATGTTTTTCTCATCTCAGTCCTTCCCCTTTATCATTAAACTGTGACCCCTTGTTCTTTTAGGAAGGAGATGAGGAGGGATTTCATTAGTCAGAGGGTGGTGAATCTGTGGAATTCTTTGCCAGAGAAGGCTGTGGAGGTCAGGTCTGTGGATATATTTAAGGCGGAGACGGATAGATTCTTGATTAGTACGGGTGTCAGAGGTTATGGGGAGAAGGCAGGAGAATGGGGTTGGGAGGGAGAGATAGATCAGCCGTGATTGAATGGCGGAGTAGACTTGATGGGCCGAATGGTCTACTTCTATCACTTATGACATGAATATAAACTTTCAGGAGTCAGGGTCAGAGCCTCTGAAGGTGCTGCAGTTATTCAATACAGGTTCAGTTTAGTTTAGTTTAGTTTAGTTTAGTTTAGTTTAGTTTAGTTTAGAGATACAGCAAGGAAACAGGCCCTTCGGCCCGCTGAGCCTAATATCTGCAATCCCTTTCTATTACGTTTTCAGTAACACCAGGTCACTTTCTTCCCACTTTTGAAAAAAACAGATGGTTGTGCTGTCAATTGCCCTTCTGTATTGCTTTGATTTAGAGATACAGCGTGGAAACAGGCCCTTCTGCCCACCGAGTTCATGCTGTTCTATGTTATCCCACTTTCTTATCCACTCCCTACACACTAGGGGCAATGTACGGAGGTCTATTAACCTACAAACCCGCACATCTTTGGGATGTGGGAGGAAACTAGCGTTATCAAAGACCAGCCTCACCCCGGCCACTCTCTCTTCTCCCCGCTCGCTCCCATCGGGCAAGAGGTACAGAAGTGTGAAAACGCACAAACACACCTCCAGATTCAGGGACAGTTTCTTCCCAGCTCTCATCAGGCAACTGACCCATCCTATCAACAACTAGAGAGTGGTCCTGAATTACCATCTACCTCATTGGAGGCCCTAGGATTGTCTTTAATCAAGACTTTACTAGACTTTTTGCACTAAACATTATTCCCTTTACCTTGTATCAGAACACTGCGGACAGCTTGATTGTAACCATGTATAGTCTTTCCGCTGACTGAATAGACTGTAACAAAAAAGCTTTTCACTGTACCTCAGTAGACATGACAATAAACTAAACTAAACTAAATTAAACACTTATGTAGAACAGCTTTGTAAAATTGTGAGAGGAATATTCTGGGTAAACACATGTCCCGAGTCTCTTGCCCAGAGTGGGAGAATTGAGAACCAGAGGACATAGGTTTAAGGTGAGAGGGGGGGAAAGATTTAATAGGAACCTGAGGGGTAACATTTTTACACAAGTGGTGGTGAGTGTATGGACCCAGCTGCCGGAGGTGGTAGTTGAGGCTGGTACTATCACAACGTTTAAGAAACATTTTGACAGCTACATGGATAGGATAGTTTTAGAGGGATATGGGCCAAACGCAGGTTAGGTGGGACTAGTGTAGATGGGACATGATGGTCGGCGTGGGCAAGTTGGGCCGAAGGGCCTGTTTTCACTCTACATCTCTGTAATACTCTGGAGAGATCCCACGCAGTCGTAGGGAGAACATGCAACTCCACACAGAAGGTCAGCTTCGAATCTGGGTCTTTAGCCTTGTGAGGCAGATCTAAACTCTGATTTCCACACTGACCCTAGGGACCAGAGTCATAGTCATAGAGTGATATAGTGTGGAAACAGGCCCTTCGGCCCAACTCGCCCACACCGGCCAACAATGTCCCAGCTACCCTAGCCCCACTTGCCTGTGCTTGGTCCATATCCCTCCAAACCTGTCCTATCCATGTACCTGTCCAACTGTTTCTTAAACGTTGGGATAGTCCCAGCCTCAACTACCTCCTCTGGCAGCTTGTTCCATGCACCCACCAACCTTCTGTGTGAAAACGTTACCTTTCAGATTCCTATTAAATCTTTTCCCCTTCACCTTGAACCTATGTCCTCTGGTCCTCGATTCCCCTAACTCTGGGCAAGAGACTGTGCATCTACCTGATCTATTCCTCTCATGATTTTGTACACCTCTATAAGATCTCACCTCTTCTACCTACGCTCCATGGATTAGAGACCCAACCTACTCAACCTCTCCCTACAGCTCACACTCTCTAGTTTAGTTTAGTTTAGTTTATATATGTACTGCATGGACACAGACCCTTTCTTCCACCAAGTCCATGGTGACCATCGATCACTCCTTCACACTCGTTGTCCCACTTTCCCATCCACTCCCTCAATTCACAGTGGGGGCAATTTACCTACAAACCCGCACGTTTTTTGGGATGTGGGAGGAAACCGGAGCACCTGGAGAAAACCCGCGTGGGAGAAGGCAGGAGAACGGGTTTAAGAGGGAAAGGTAAAGCAGCCATGTTTGAATGACAAAGTAGACTCGATGGGCCGAATGGTCCAAATTCTGCTCCTATCACTTATGAACTTATGAAAACCCACCCTGGTCACTGGGAGAATGTGCGAACTCCACACAGACAGCACCCGAGGCCAGGATGGAACCCGGATCCCTGGCGCTGTGAGGTGGCAGGGAGCAGGGAGGACGTGCGAACTCCACACATACAGCACCCGAGGTCAGGATGGAACCCGGATCCCTGGCGCTGTGAGGTGGCAGGGAGCAGGGAGGACGTGCGAACTCCACACATACAGCACCCGAGGTCAGGATCGAACCCGGGTCTCTGGCGCTGTGAGAGAGCAGGGAGAACGTGCAAACTCCACACATACAGCACCCGAAGTCAGGATCGAACCCGGGTGTCTGGTGCTGTGAGGCAGCAGCTCCACCAGCTTTGAATTGGATCTCCCTCTGTATTGCTTCATCACAAGGCTTACCTTGACTTGGTGGCAGGAAGGTAACACCAGCATCATCATGACGGACCCTGAGGTTTGTGGACCAGTTGCGAAGGACCGGTGGTGCCTTAAGCCGTTGGGAGGCTGGTGTGTTGTTGAAATTGGCGATATATATTCAGCAAGTTGGGAGGAGAAGTGAGATCCCTTCAAAATGACCCTCTCGCTCTTTGTATCTCCTCACTTGCCCGGAGAGTCTCGGAGTGACCGAAGTGGACAACTGTTGGGGCTTATTTAATGAAGCCCGTTTGTTTGTTTGGTATGGGGGGAGGGTAGGCAGGGGAGTGAAGGCCCGGAGAAGGTTGGATCCCTCCCTGTAGACCAGCCTTGGCTGAGGTTGCTCTGAGAAAACACATTTATGGGGGCTAATGACAGAGTTGATGTGCCTGAGTGCTCTGCCTAATGTCCTCCCAGTGTGTTTAGTGAACACATTATTCCACGCTGTGGACCACTGGGCTGTTTCCTTCTCCGAAAATAAATTACAGAGCAGTTGATGGCTGTAGAGGGAAGTAATTTAGGAAAATCCTCTTCAATTCTCCCTGTCAATCCGATAATCTTATTGTCTCAGTAGGTCAGCCAAATGTGTTTGGACTGTGGCTAATCTAACTCGTAGCTATTAGGAAAACGAACCCAGCTCTGAATGGGAAATGGATCCTTAAAGTAGTTAACTTAACGAGTTAGATATTTAACCATCTAACTGCTGGGCGGCACGGTGGCGCAGCGGTAGAGTTGCTGCCTTACAGGGAAAGAGATGCGGGTTCGATCCTGTCTGTGCGGAGTTTGCACGTTCACCCTGTGACCAGCGTGGGCTTTCATTTATGAACTTACGGTGATAGGGGCAGAATTAGGCCATTCGGCCCATCAAGTCTACTTTGTCATTCAAACATGGCTGCTCTAACTCTCCCTCTTATCCTCCTGTCCCCATAATCCCTGAAACCCATACTAAACAAGAATGTATCTATTGAATCTCTGCCTTGTTTTCTCCGAGTGCTTCCTGTTCCTCCCACACACCAAAGATGCACGGATTTATAGGCTAATTGGCTTCGGTAAAATTGTAAAATTGACCCTGGTGAGTAGGATAGCGTTAGTGTACATTCAAGTCAGGTTTATTCGTCACATACACATACGAGATGTGCAGTGAAATGAAAAGTGGCAATGCTCGCGGACTTTGTGCAAAAAGACAAACAAACAAACTACAAAGAGAATGGAACAGAATCACATATTCTTTTACATATTAAATATTGTGGGCGGAAGGAAAAAGGGAAAACAAAATAGCAATTAAAAAAAAACCCAGTAGAAACATAGAAACGTAGAAAATAGGTGCAGGAGTAAGCCATTCGGCCCTTCTAGCCTGCACTGCCATTCAATATGATCATGGCTGATCATCCAACTCAGTATCCCATCCCTGCCTTCTCTCCATACCCCCTGATCACTTTAGCCACACGGACCACATCTAACTCCCTCTTAAATATAGCCAATGAACTGGCCTCAACTACCTTCTGTGGCTGAGAATTCCACAGGTTCACCACTCTCTGTGTAAAAAATGATTTTCTCATTTCGTTCCTAAAATACTTCCCTCTTATCCTTAAACTGTGACCCCTAGTTCTGGACTTCCCCAACATCGGGAATTATCTTCCTGCATCTAGCCTGTCCAACCCCTTAAGAATGCTACAGCAAGGTTAGTCCCTGGTGAGATAGGAGTTTACAGTCCTAATGGCCTCTGGGAAGAAAAAGGGTGGTTGCTGGTCGGCGTGGACTCAGTGGGATGAAGGGCTGTATCTCTAATGTTAATTAAAGTCACGTGAAAAGTTTGATCCTGACCAGGGGTGCTGTCTGCACGGAGTTTGCACGTTGTACGTTCTCCCTGTGACCGCGTGGGACACCTGGTGGTAGTGAGTGCCTTTAGTGATAATACCAGTTGGCAAAGAGAGAGATGGTTCCACTCCCACAGTGTGGATCCATCTCCGTGCTGCGCTTACAAAGAGACTGTACACCTTCAGCCCAATGAGTGCAGCGTAGGTTCACCAGGTTAATTCCCGGGATGGCGGGACTGTCATATGTTGATAGTATGGAGCGGCTGGGCTTGTATACTCTGGAATTTAGGAGGATGAGAGGGAATCTTAATGAAACATATAAGATTATTAATGGCTTGGACACGCTAGAGGCAGGAAACATGTTCCCGGTGTTGGGGGAGTCCAGAACCAGGGGCCACAGTTTAAGAATAAGGGGTAGGCTATTTAGAATGGAGATGAGGAAATATTTTTTACACAGAGACTGTGGAATTCTCGGCCTCAGAAGGAGGTGGAGGCCGGTTCTCTGGATGCTTTCAAGAGAGAGTTAGATAGACCTCTTAAAGATAGCGGAGTCGGGGGATATGGGGAGAAGGCAGGAACGGGGTACTGATTGGGGATGATCAGCCATGATCACATTGAATGGCGGTGCTGGCTCGAAGGGCCGAATGGCCTACTCCTGCACCTATTGTCTATCATCCATGATCATAGTGAATGGCGGTGCTAGCTCGATGGGCCGAATGGCCTACTCCTGCACCTATTGTCTATTGTCTTTTCTACGTTCCATTCTGGTCCCCTTAGTTAAAATCTGATTCTGATTCTGATTCTGATTCTGATTCTGATTCTGATTCTGATATGTAGTTTAGTTCAGTTTAGAGATACAGCAAGGAAACAGATTCTTCGGCCCACCGAGTCCGCGCCGACCAGAGATCCCTGTGCATTAATACTATCCCACACACACTAGGGAGAATTTACAATTATATCAAGCCAATTAAACTATAAACCTATGTTTAGGAAAGAACTGCAGATGCTGGAAAAATCTAAGGTAGACAAAAATGCTGGATAAACTCAGCGGGTGAGGCAGCATCTATGGAGCGAAGGAAACTATAAACCCCCACATCTTTGGAGTGTGGGAGGAAGCCAGAGCACCCGGAGAAAACCCACGCGGGTCACGGTGAGAACGTACGAACAAACTCCGTACAGACAGCACCCGTAGCCGGGATCGAACCCGGGTCCCTGGCGCTCTAAGGCAGCAACTCTGCCGCTGCGCCACCGTGCCACCCTAAGTAAAGAAATAAAATATCCTAAATAATCGCCAGTCAGTAAATCACTATCAAAAAAACTGTGGATGCTGGAATTCCGAAATAAAAAGTGGAAATGCAGGAAAGACTCAGCAGGTCAGGCAGCATCTGTGGAGAAACGGAGTTAATGTTTCAGGTCAAAGGCCCACCAATGTTTTGACAAAATGGCGTTTCAGAGGGCCAGTATACGGGGTGGTCGCTGGTCGGCACGGACTCGGTGGGGCCGAAGGGCCTGTTTCCACGCTGTACCTCTAAAGTCGAAAGTGAAGTCTAAAGTGAAGGGGTTGATGGATGGGGATATGAGAGGGCGCATGTGGCAGCTTATTCACAGCATAACTTCACCATTTTCTAAAGGTACAGAGTTGGGGCAGCAGCAAGGGAGCAGGCAGGAGGGGCTGGAGGGATTGAAACAACAAAAGTGAGATGTTTGTCATCCTCCCCTCACTGACCGCCCACCCCCCTCCCCTCCAGAGCAGATGGTTTACAGTGTGTGACTCAAGGCTGCTGCTGTGGGTGCCCACTAAACATCACAGCCTGTTTGTTGATCAGACTTGCTGGTTTTTCAATTAGTGAGCAATTGAAATGGCAGTCTCTGAACTCAGGCCTCCCATGAAGCCACCTTTCTCCCTTCCTCCCTCTCCCTCTCCCTCTCCCTCTCCCTCTCCCTCTCCCTCTCCCTCTCCTCTCCCTCTCTCCCCTCTCTACCCCCCTCTCCCTCTCCCACTCTTTCCTCTCCCTCTCTCTCCACCTCTCTCTCCCCCTCTCTCTCCCTCTCTCTCCCTCTCTCTCCCCCTCTCTCTCCCCCCCTCTCTCCCCCTCACTGTCCTCCTCCCTCTCCCCCTCTCTCCCCCTCTCTCTCTCTCTCCACCCCTCTCTCCACCCCTCTCTCCCCCTCTCTCTCTCCCCCTCCCCCTCCTCCCCCCCTCTCCCCCCCCTCTCTCCCCCTCCCCCTCTCCACAGCTATTCACTCCCATCATCAAATCTCCATCTTCTGGACATCAAGCGGGGGTGGAAGATTGCAACCTTCACGTGGTCCGCCCTGTTTCGACTAATGCAATCTACTCAACGTGCACAAACGGAAGATCAAATAGTACAAGTTGTCCAACAACTTGAGGCTATGCACGCCGCACGGAAGAAGAAGACATCGAGCATTTTTTTGGCATAAATGTATTTCTGCCTTGTGAATATATTTAAGAAAAGAAGGTGTCCATGACATCTTGGCACATGGGAAAAGATAGTTTAGTTTAGTTTAGTTTATTGTCACGTGTACTGAGGTACGGTGAATAGCTTTTTGTTGCGTGCTAACCAGTCTTCCATGATTACAATCAAGCCGTCCACAGTGTACAGATACACGATGAAGAAAATAATGTTTAGTTCAAGATAAAGTCCAGTGAAGTCTGATTAAAGATCGTCCGAGGATCTCCAATGAGGTAGATGGGAGCTCCGGACCGATGTCTAGTTGGTGATAGGATGGTTCAGTTGCCTGAAAGCTATTTTTTTCCTTGACTGGATAGCACACAAACACAAGCTTTTCGCTGTACCTCGGCACATGCGCCAATAATGAACAGACAAGCAGTATGATAGAAAATGGATAGGTGATGTTTTGGGTGGGAAAACTGAGAGACAGTGAAAAGCTTGTGTCAAACGCTCATCGTTCATTAACTCAATCATCACATGGAACATTCTCGTAACCTGCACGAAACGTTATTCACTTATCGTGTATCTCTACACTGCAAACGGCTCGAATGTAATCATGTATTGTCTTTCTGCTGTCTGGATAGCACACAACAAAAACCTTTCACTGTACACGTGGCAATAAACTGAAACTGAAACTGAACATCCTCTGGACCGACTCCAACGCCAGCACATCCCTCCTCAGACGTGGGGGTCCTAAGATTTACTCACCACAGTGTTACCGACCACAGTGAGACGGAGAGCAATACGGCACAGTCTGGTGTTCAAAAAGGAACTGCAGATGCTGGAATATCGAAGGTACACAAAATTGCTGGGGAAACTCAGCGGGTGCAGCAGCTGTCTGGTGATGTGCTGTCCTGTTCTATGTTCACAGTGGGAGTGCTTTTGTTTTTTTAGGTTTAGAGATACAGTGCGGAAACAGGCCCTTCGGCCCGCCGAGTCCGTGCCGACCAGCGATCCCCGTACACTAGCACTATCCTACACACAGTAGGGACAATTTACAATTTTTAACCAAAGGCAATTGACTGCCAAACCTGTACGTCTTTGGAGTGTGGGAGGATATTGGAGCACCCGGAGAAAACCCACGCGGTCACGGGGAGAGTGTACAAACTCCGCGCTGTCAGCACCCGTGGTCAGGATCGAACCCAGGTCTCTGGCGCTGTGGGGCAGCAACTCTGCATGAGACCCCCTTCCAGCTCCCACACACTTAAGTCCCTTCAGCTTCAGCAACAAAACCATCAATATAATTTTCGATCGACACTAAATGCTGGAGCAACTCAGCGGATCAGGCAGCATCTCTGGAGAGAAGGAATGGGTGACGTTTTAGGGTCGAGACCCTTCTTCAGACTGAGAGTCGGGGAAGAGGGATACCAGAGGTATGAAACATTACAGAACAGATCAGAGAGTGTTTTGTGCAAGAATGACTGGCAGATGCTGGATTACACTGAAGATACAGTTTGCTCAAAATTCTGGAGTTACTCAGCGGTTCTTGGTTCTTGGTTTCTTGGTCCTCCAAAATATTCCAACTGGAATTTAAACTGGAGGTGGTGAAGGGAGGGATTAAGCCAGAAAGGGTTATTGGGAAGAAAGAGCTACTTTAAATTTAGTTGCATCTGGTTGGGTAACTATAGTTGGGTGAAGACTATTCCATGCTTTAATTGTGCGGGGGAAGAACGAATTGCTGTATACATCTGTCTTTGTAGCTGGGATCACAAATTGGATCGAATGCCCTCGTCTGCTCCTAATTGGTTTGGGTTTGGTGTAGGTCTTGTGATCTATGTCTAGCTGACCATTTAACAGTTTGTAAAAACAGGTCAAACGGTGAGCTTCACGTCTGTCTTGGAGAGGGTTCCACCCCAGAGAATTCAGAAGTTTGGTGACACTCGCTTCTCTCTCATAGGTGTTAGTAACAAATCGAGCGGCCTGTCTTTGGACACGTTCGATGGATGAAATGTTTTTATCTGTGTATGGGTCCCATGCTGCAACTGCGTAGTCCAAACGAGGTCTAACGAGGGTGAAATACAGCTTCTCCTTGACAGAAGCTGAACAATGATGAAAGTTGCGCCTCAGGAAGTTTTCACTGAGTTGCTTTCACTGTTGCATGATGAGTCTGACCATTCCAGCGCAGATCATTCTGCAATTTGATGCCAAGCGGGTCAGGCTAGAGAAAAGGAACAGGTGACGTTTCGGGTCGAGACCCTTCCTCAGACCGAGAGAGTTGAAGAAGGGTCTCGACCCGAATCGTCACCTATTCCTTCTCTCCTGAGATGCTGCCTGACCTGCTGAGTTACTCCGGCATTTTGTGTCTATCTTGAGAGAATTTTGATGTGGCCTTGGGCTTATAGGGATAAAGTTTTCCAAATTGCGTACCAATGGACTGCCTGCAGTTACCCAAGGGCTCGGCGTTCTACTTTCCCCTCTGTCTCAACTACGGCACCAAAGAAACATTCACCCGCACAGCAGACAAATGGTGCTCAGGACACGGTTAGGTGGAGAGGTCAAGGGTCAACTGCCTTAAAAGTGGTTACGTTACTGACTCGTGGTGGCGTGACTATTGATGAGGTATTGCCGTGTGCCTGCCTGACATTTGGGGGGAGAGGAGGGCGGGGGGAGTGTACGCCTGGAAAATTAATTACAAGATGGTCGGGGGCAGCATGTCCGAAACGTCCCCCAAACATCAAAGCTGCCACAGTCAGACATAAATAACAGCTTTCTCCCCACGGGTAGTAGCTCTACTCAATAACCAAAAATCTGTAGCCTCCTTTTGCTCTGGTATTTTATTTAATATCAATAAACTTAAAGCACACGGTATTGGGGGTTCAGTATTGATGTGGATAGAGAACTGGCTGGCAGACAGGAAGCAAAGAGTAGGAGTAAACGGGTCCTTTTCACAATGGCAGGCAGTGACTAGTGGGGTACCGCAAGGCTCAGTGCTGGGACCCCAGCTATTTACAATATATATTAATGATCTGGACGAGGGAATTGAAGGCAACATCTCCAAGTTTGCGGATGACACTAAGCTGGGGGGCAGTGTTAGCTGTGAGGAGGATGCTAGGAGGCTGCAAGGTGACTTGGATAGGCTGGGTGAGTGGGCAAATGCATGGCAGATGCAGTATAATGTGGATAAATGTGAGGTTATCCACTTTGGTGGCAAAAACAGGAAAGCAGACTATTATCTAAATGGTGGCCGATTAGGAAAAGGGGAGATGCAACGAGACCTGGGTGTCATGGTACACCAGTCATTGAAAGTAGGCATTCAGGTGCAGCAGGCAGTGAAGAAAGTGAATGGTATGTTAGCATTCATAGCAAAAGGATTTGAGTATAGGAGCAGGGAGATTCTACTGCAGTTGTACAGGGTCTTGGTGAGACCACACCTGGAGTATTGCGTACAGTTTTGGTCTCCAAATCTGAGGAAGGACATTATTGCCATAGAGGGAGCGCAGAGAAGGTTCACCAGACTGATTCCTGGGATGTCAGGACTTTCATATGAAGAAAGACTGGATAGACTCGGTTTGTACTCGCTAGAATTTAGGAGATTGAGAGAGGATCTTATAGAAACTTACAACATTCTTAAGGGGTTGGACAGGCTAGATGCAGGAAGATTGTTCCCGATGTTGGGGAAGTCCAGGACAAGGGGTCACAGCTTAAGGATAAGGGGGAAAACCTTTAAGACCGAGATGAGAAAAACATTTTTCACACAGAGAGTGGTGAATCTCTGGAACTCTCTGCCACGGAAGGTAGTTGAGGCCAGTTCATTGGCTATATTTAAGAGGGAGTTAGATGCGGCCCTTGTGGCTAAAGGGATCAGGGGGTATGGAGAGAAGGCAGGTACAGGATACTGAGTTGGATGATCAGCCATGATCATATTGAATGGCGGTGCAGGCTTGAAGGGCCGAAGGGCCTACTCCTGCACCCATTTTCTATGTATCTATTATTAATGTTTAATATTTTATGTGTCATTCCTAATTGTCACTGTATGTCATGTTGTCACTTGCGGGCGGAGCACCAAGGCAAATTCCTTGTATGTGAATACTTGGCCAATAAACGTATTCATTCATTCATTCCTTCTCTCCAGAGATGCTGCCTGGCCCGCTGAGTTATTCCAGCATTTTGTGTCTATCTTCAGTTGTATATCTATGCTGCGCTGGGTAGGAGTGGGGGGGGGAGGAGTGGGGGGGGGGGGGGGGGGGGAGACTTGTGCAGTGGGTGGGCTGGGGTTGGATAGGGAGGTGCTACGTTGGTAAATCACCTTGCCGTTCCGGACCTCTGCGAACGTCTGTGTGTTTGTGTAGGATCTTCTCTGCTGGCGGGTGGTCCGGTTTGGACAACAAACAGCCCCGGAGAATGTGCCCACCCCAGGGGGAGATACGATGGACCCTGAGTTGACCCCGCACTGTGCTTCCGCTGGTGGCCTTATAACAGTGGGGGAAAGTCCGACGGGAGGGGGGGGAGACACGTGTCAAGAGAGATAAATGTTCAGTGTGTCTATATACCATAGACCATACATATACACTATAAATAAACAGATAAAGTGCAATAGTAATATTAGACTGTTCAGAGCTTGTTTGATGGTGTGTTTAATAGTCTGATGGCTGTGGGGAAGAGGCTGTTCCTGAACCTGGATGTTGTAGATTTCAGGCTCCTGTACCTTCTTCCCAATGGCCACGGAGACATGAGTGTGTGGCCAGGATGGTGTGGGTCTTTGATGATGATGATGGCAGCCTTTTTCAGGCAGCGACTGCGATAGATCCCCTCGATGGTGGGGAGGTCAGAGCCGATGATGGACTGGGCAGTGGTCACAACCTTCTGCATTCTATTCCGCTCCTGGACGCTCAAGTTGCCGAACCAAGCCACGATGCAACCGGTCAGCATGCTCTCCACACTGTGCACCTGTAGAAGTTCGAGAGAGTCCTCCTTGACATGCCGACTCTCTGTGATCTTCTCAGGAAGAAGAGGCGCTGATGCGCCTTCTTTATAATTGCATCAGTGTGCTGGGACCAGGAAAGGCAGGAACTGCAGATGCTGGTTTAAACCGAGAACAGACACCAAAGGCTGGAGTGACTCAGCGGGTCAGGCAGCATCTCTGGAGAGAAGGAACGGGTCACACTTCGGGTTTGAGTGCCTGAAGAAGCTTCACCCATTCCTTCCATCCAGAGATGCTGCCAGACCCGCTGAGTTACTCCAACTTTCCATGTCTATCTTAGGAGAGAGGCATTTTGGCTCTTTACACCTTAGAGACACAGCCGAGATACAGGCCCTTCGGCCCACCGTGTCCGTGCCGACCAGTGATCACCCCGTACCCTATCACTATCCTACACACGAGGGCCAATTTACAATTTACAGAAGCCATTTACAATATAGTTATCATTTCATCCTCATCTACCTCCTCCGGCAGCTCGTTCCACACACCCACCGCCCACTGTGTGAAAAAGTTACCCCTCAGGTTCCTATTAAATCTTTCCCATCTCATCTATGTCCTCTGATTCTTGAGTCCCTTTCTCTGGGTAAAAGACTCTGTGTGTCTACCTCATCTATTCCTCTCATGATCTTGTACACCTCTATAAGATCAGCCCTCATCCTCCTATGGTCCAAGGAATAAAGTTCTCGCCTGCCCAACCTCTCACCCTGAACCTATGTCCTCTGGTTCTTGATTCCATTACTATAGACAATAGGTGCAGGAGTAGGCCATTCGGCCCTTCTAGCCAGCACCTCATCTATTCCTCTCATGATCTTGTACACCTCTATAAGATCAGCCCTCATCCTCCTATCATCCTCCTATCATCATCCTCAGCCCTCATCCTCATTCAATGTGATCATGGCTGATCGTCCACGATCAGTACCCCGTTCCTGCCTTCTCCCCATATCCCTTGACTCCGCTATCTTTAAGAGCTCCATCTAGCTCTCTCAGATTCAGATTCAACTTTAATTGTCATTGTCAGTGTACAGTACAGAGACAACGAAATGCAGTTTCGAAATGCTCTTGAAAGCATCCGGTGAATTGGCCCGCACTGCCATCCGAGTCAGAGAATTCCACAGATTCACAACTCTCTGGGTGATAAGGTTTTTCCTCATCTCCGTTCTAAATGGCCAACCCCCTTATTCTTAAACTGTGGCCCCTGGTTCTGGACTGTCCCAACTACTCTGGGGAAAAAAGATTCTGTGCATCTACCCAATCTAATCCCATCTTGAACTGGTAGAAGTTGTTTGAACAGTTGAGGAATGGGCACACGGAGAGGGTTTCAGATAAATTCCACTCAAGCCATTCGGTAATCTTTGTGATACTTTATTATGAAGAGGTTGTGGAGGCCAGATTTTTTTATTTATAAATCAAATACAATATAGTACATTAGTGTGCCTGCTGATCTGCTGTTGATGAAGATGGTTCATTCAAATCGAGGAAGAAATCTCTTGAGTTTTTTCATTAGAAAGTACATCATCTCCTGGTTAGTTACAGATGTTGGTACTATAATTATATCACCAGTTAATAAGAAGCATCAATTAAAGAAAATAACATTCAGTTATCTTAATTAGTGAAATTATTTACACATTTCCACTGGGTCATTCCATTCTCCCGAAGGCATTTCTTCAAGGATTGTTTATTTTGCCAGTGGGGGTGTTAATGTGAGCCTCAACGTGTGCGAGTGAGGGTCAAGAACTGCTAAACCCACACTTGTTACCTCCACCCAACCTCATCTACTGTATCCGCTGTTGCAGGCGTGGACTCCTACCTATCGGCGAGACCAAGGGGCAGGCTTGGCGATCGCTTTGCTGAACACCTCCGCTCAGCCCGCCTAAACCTACATCATCACCGGTTATTAATTCCCCCCCTCCCATTCCCACACTGACCTTTCTGTCCTGGGCCTCCTCCACTGTCAGAGTGAGGCCCAACGCATATTGGAGGAACAGCACCTCATATTTCACTTGGGCAGCGGTATGAATATTGAGTTCCCTAAATTCAAGTAACCCTTCACTTTCCCTCTCTCTCCATCCCTCCCCCATCCTAGTTCTCCGACCAGTCTGACTGTCCCCCGATTACATTTTCACATCCTATGCCTTCCTCTAGCTAACAATGATCTATTCTACATGTTCATTGGCCTTTGTCCCCTTTGATCCCTCATTTTCACACTTTGCCCTTCCATATCTCTCATTTCCCTCTCCCCTGACTTAGTCTGAAGAAGGGACTCGACCCAAAATGTCACCCATTCCTTCAAAATGTGCAGGAAGGAACTGCAGGTGCTGGTTATACACCGAAGATGGACAGAAAATGCTGGAGTAACTGAGCGGGTCAGGCAGCATCTCTGGAGAGAAGGAATGGGTGGCGTTTCAGGTCTGAACGATCTCACCCAGAGGTGCCGCTTATCCCGCTGAGTTACTCCAGAATTTTTGTGTCTTTTACCTTCAATTTCCTCCCCAAACAAGATCTGTCAATCTCAGTTTTCAGTTTTCAGTTCAACTGTCTAATTCCATATAGTGTTTCATAAAAATCTTAGCATAGAAAAGCACAGCACAGAAAAATCCCTTCGGCCAATAATGTCCATTCTCAACATAATACCTAGATAAACTGGCTATGATTCATCCTGAGCCCTCCATGTACCTATCTACTGTGTAAAAGCCTTTTAAATACGTTCATAAGTTCATTAGTTGTAGGAGCAGAATTAGCCATTCGGCCCATCAAGTCTACTCTGCCATTCGACCATGGCTGATTTCTCTTTCCCTCTCAAACCTATTCTCTTGCCTATTCCCCATAACCCCTGACACCCGTACTAATCAAGAAATGCCACTGCTGTGTTGGTAAAGGTGAATGTGACCAGCTTCATCTCTGATGTTAAGATTAATCCCTCCAAAGATACAAGGCTCGCACTGGACTGCACTGGGCATTAGAATTACGTGTTCAGTTTGAGGAGTGCAACACTCCCACAGCCTCCAAGACGTAATGCTTCTAATATTCGGGAGATGGCTTGGATGTCGTTAGTAGAGTAAATGAACCTCCCACACTAATGATAAACCAAACATGTTCAGTACAGGTCCACCACCCTTGGTACCAGAGCCTTTCTGGATTATCTAGTTTTGCTGGACCAACAGAGGTCAGGGCCTCCGAGAGGAGTCCAACAGTATCGGAACGCAGAGATATCGGCCCTCAAAGTTGGCCGTGGAAGTCGGCGATGGGAACAGATCTGCCTGCTCGGGCCAGGCCCGGGTTCCAGAGCCCCGGACGCAGGGGGCTAAATTCGACCCGTAGATCGGCCGCAGAAGTTCTGATGAGGTTGAGATCGGCCGCACATTTTTAGGGGGGGCTTCCAGGGGGGGGGGGGGGGGGGATATCAAGAGCGCCCTTTGTAATTCATGGGTCGGGATTAAAGGTGCCGGACATCCATTAGCCGTAAAATCTTAGGTGGGCCTGTACACTTAGAGTTTGGCCTTCAGAGCATTGATGTCACAACTAGTAACATCTCAGAATGTCGGTGTCAGCATCTTTACGTGGAGGGAAGGTGAAGGTGTGGGGGTGGGGTGGAGATGGGGGGAGAGTGTAGTGAATAAGCTCAGAAAATTACTTCCAGATGCCCTTGAAACATATTCTTGCAATCGGATGGGGATTCTCATCCCGGGTCATGTATTTTCTTGTTCTCATCTTGTTAAGAATTGCATGATGGAGAATTTATAGGTTGGCATCAAATTCCCACATGTTAGGCCTCACTCGCTGTGACTGTCTGTGTAAGATCATGAGAGGAATAGATCGGGTAGATGAACAGAGTCTCTTGCCCAGAGTAGGTGGTCGTCTTGTGTTCCATGCCACTGGATCCTGACCCAGGGGGGTGGCTGTCTGTGCACCAGTCTCCCCACGTTAAACAAAGTCACACACAGGCGTCCTCCATGAGAGGACAGTCATACCCGTTTCGAGTGACGACAGGGCATATAGACACAAAATGGTGCAGTAACTCCGTGGTTCAGGCAGCATCGCTGGAGAAAGGAAGAGATGGTGTTTCGTGTTCGGGTGCCTCCACTATTCTCTCAGGTGGTGTAAGAGGTCCCTAAAAAAGACCCTTCCTACAGACCACCCCTGGGATCACTCCCTCCCTAGCCAACCATCAACGAACCTCCTTACTCAAGGTCATCTGTTGCCGACCCTGATTCATCCTGGTCTCTTCGTGCTTCCAATTTCCACCTCCGGTTAGAAAATGCCCCTCCCCCCCCCCCCAATCTGCCCCTCCCCCCCCCAATCTGCCCCTCCCCCAATCTGCCCCCCCACCAACCCATGCCAATACATCCCATTCCTGAGACTCAGGTTCACTTTAATCCATTGGGGACGAAACTTGCAAACAAACCCTGGCAGAGGATGCATGACACCAAGGTCAAGATTCCCACACATTGAGCCATCAGTCACCACACTTGGCCTCCATACCTCCAGTTACAAACAAAATAATAAAATTAAATAAATTAAACATACTAATCTCCCCCTCACAATGGAAGAAGTCCAGCTGCGACCTCACCCCGTACAAGTCGGCAATCAGCCTCCACCTAAGTGCTACGAGACGCTATTCCCATTCCTCTCCTACTACGGCTCTCTCAGCTACGACATCCTTCCATCCTCAATGGCTCGCCACCATTGTCTTGACTACCTGACACTATCCAATTCAACTCTAGCCCACCCCACCCTCCCCTACCCCCTTCACAGTTTCACACACACTGGGCCAGTATTGGCACCGTCTGCCAATCAACTCGGCAAGGCCAGCAGCATAATCAAGGACCAGTCGCACCCCCCGGCCATTCCCTCTTCTCCCCTCTCCCATCGGGCAAAAGGTACAGAAGTGCGAAAACGCACACCTCCAGATTCAGCGACAGTTTCTTCCCAGCTGTTATCAGGCAACTGAACCATCCCACCACAACCAGAGAGCAGTCCTGAACTACTATCTACCTTATTGGTGACCCTCAGACTATCATTGATCAGACTTTGCTGGCTTTACCTTGCACTAAACGTTATTCCCTTTATCATGGATCTGTACACTGTAAATGGCTCGAATGTAATCATGTGCTGTCTTTCCGCTGACTGGACAGCACGCAACAAAAGCTTTTCACTGTACCTCGGTACACGTGACAGTAAACTAAACTGAACTACAAAGCTTAACAAAAACTAATCGCTGTTTCACTGCAATAACAATCTTACGACCGTCACTGTATTATTTCTTATCTTGAATTCTAATGCTGAATGTCTGTCAACCCACCTTCCATTTTGATCAAAGGTGTTACCAAGGGCATCGGATGATGTCTCAATCCTGGCCAGATGTAAAGAAGGCTGCACTGACAATAATTTCTCTTCCTGATGCGATTAGCTAACAAGGTCAAATCCGCATTCTTCTCCTAGATTACCATCAAGTGTTTGTCCGAGCTGACTTATCTTATCCAGCATTGGGATGACAAAGTTGCAAACTGTACCCTTTTTAAATAAGCGGCATAATCTCCCAACATCTCCCAGCGAGACATAAAAACTGTTTTTATCCACGAGTAGTTGCTCTACTCAACAGCCAAAAATCTGTAGCTTCCCTTTGATCTGGTATTTTGTTGGTTCACATGCTTGATCATTGGTGTTTTATCATTAATGCTTTATTATTATTATTCATGTTTAGTGATTTCTGAGTCATTGTAACTGTCACTGTATGTCATGTTGTTACTTGTGGGCGGAGCACCAAGGCAGATTCCTTGTATGTGAATAGTTGGCCAATAAACTTACTTACTTACATTGTTTGTCCAAACAGAAGCTTTGGGGATTCAGTATTTAATGTTCATAAGTGATAGGAGCAGAATTTGGCCATTCGGCCCATCAAGTCTACTCCGCCATTCAATCATGGCTGATCTATCTCTCCCTCTCTACGCCATTCTTCTGCTTTCTACCCCATAACCCCCTTACTAATCCAGAATCAATCTCCGCCTTAAAAATACCCATTGACTTGGCCTCCACAGCCATCTGTGGCATCACAATTGATCACATTAATGATCACAAATTGTCCACGAAGAGCAGATGTTTTTCCAAGGACATCCGATTCATTGATGTAGTGAGTTCCGTGATCTCTCCATCTCACATGATTGAGATTAGACTAGAGGGGCAGCGGGGAAACAGGCCCTTCGGCTCAGCGAGTCCAGCACCGACCAGCGATCCCTTCGTGCGTTAGCGCCATCCCACACACGCCCGAGACAATGTTTACAATTATAGCCAAAGTCGATTAACCTACAAACCTGTACGTCTTCAGAGTGTGGGTGGCAACAGCAGCACCCGGAAAACCCAGGGTGAGATCACAGGGAGAACGTACAAACTCCGTACAGACAGCACCCGCAGTCAGGATCAAACTTGGGTCTCCGCTGCTGTAAGACAGTAACTCTACCGCTGTGGCACATGAGGTTGTCCCCCCCTATAGATTAGGACACTGAAAATAATATTGCAGAAATAGGCCATTCGGCCCCACAAGTGTTCCCTTGTTCAATTAGATCATGGGATGATCTGTACCTTAACTCTCACTATCTGCCTTGAGTAAAGTTAACCTAACGCTGTCCACATGCAATATTGTTAAAGAAGGAACTGCAGATGCTGGAAAATCGAAGGTACACAAAAATGCTGGAGAAACTCAGCGGGTGCAGCAGCATCTATGGAGCGAAGGAAATAGGCAACGTTTCGGCACGAAACGTTGCCTATTTCCTTCGCTCCATAGATGCTGCTGCACCCGCTGAGTTTCTCCAGCATTTTTGTGTACCTGCAATATTGTTAACCCTGGTGGAACTACAGAATTGATTTGCCAATTGCAAATGCAGACATGGAACACATGGAAAACACCCAGTCTGAGACCAAACCCAATGAAAACCTGATGCATCTCATCTCCTGAGGACTACCACCACCACCACCAACGGGTTCTCAATGGGGCATCTCAATAGGTTGAGAAGCAAAGCTCGCGTCTCAGTGGCCCTGAGTTTGCTGATGGGGGAGAGAGTTAGGGTCTCCGTTTGGACGAGATTTGTCATTTCGGATGAGATTCTGGTTGGACAAATGAATAGGAAGAGGAATTCAGGGAACCTTCAAGACCCGAGAACCAAAACCTTAAAAAAAGTGTAGACGCGAAACTGGGCAAATGGACTATATTTTGCAAGGGGATTATGTTACGTCACAATACCTTTTTGGATCTTGGAAACCCTGTAGCCAAAATTTCCTGTTCAAATTAGGTGTTGTATCTACAAATGTACAGCACTTGAGCATATAAAAAGAAATATCATTCTATACAGCTTTGTCTCTAGTATATTATTGTAGAATTTAACTGCTAGGTTACAACTTCCGAATCGAATGGATTATGAAATCTTATTCTTTGATGTTTCCCGGATTTTTTTTTTTTTACAAATTTTTTTTCTCGATGTTTCTTACCCCAGTTCAACAAATGTATGAAATTTTCTACCTAAAATCGTAAGACAAATGTCACGTTTTCTTTTTTAATACTATAAACAGTTGTGGTGTTGAATGACTCATCCTTCAGTGGAAAATGGGCGTGCAGAGGCGGCTCAGGCGAGTGGTGGCGGTCAGAGTTCCAGGCAGGCCATGGCAGTAACCGTTAGAATGGCAGTGAAGAGGGCGTTGTGGAGGACTTGCACACCTGAGTTGTCCACCATCATGCTGGTACCTGCAGGCAGAGAACGGTGAGATCTTTTGAAACACTTGTTCGGAAAAATAATTATAAGGTCATAAGGAATAGGAGTAGAATTCAGCCATTTGGCCCATTAAGTCTACTCCGATGTTCAATCATGGCTGATCTACCTCTCCCTCCTAACCCCATTCCCCTGCCTTCTCCCCATAACCTCTGACACCCGTACTAATCAAGAATCTATCCATCACGGCCTTAAAAATATCCACTGACTTGGCCTCCACAGTCTTTTGTGGCAAATAATTCCACAGATTCACCACCCTCTGACTAAAGAAATTTCTCCTCATCCCCTTCCCAAAAGAAGTCCTTTAATTCTGCGACTATGAACTCTAGTCCTGGACTCTCCCACTATGGAGAGGTTATGGGGAGAAGGCAGGAGAATGAGTTCATGCACGTATTCCATGTTGGGAAGCAATCTGAAGCAGTTGAGTAAGAGAGATTAAATTAATCCACTCATTTTTACCTGCTGGAACTCTATGCTCTGGAGCGCAAGAGGATGAGGGGTGGTCATGTGGAGGTGTATAAAATCATGAGAGGAATAGATCGGGTAGACGCACAGAGTCTCTTGCCCAGTGTAGGGGAATCGAGGACCAGTGGACAAAGGTATAATGAAGGGGAAAAGATTTAATAGGAATCTGAGGGGTAATATCTTCCCACAAAGGGTGGTGGGTGAATGGAACGAGCTGCCAGAGGAGGTAGTTGAGGCTGGGACTATCCCAATGTTTAAGAAACAGCTAGACAGATGGGTGAAGTTTGGACGGATATGGACCAAGCGCAGGCAGGTAGGACCAGTGTAGCCGATGGGACATGTTGGCCGGTGTGGGCAAATCTGAGGGGTAACTTTATCACACAAAAGGTGGTGGGTGAATGGAACGAGCTGCTAGAGGAGGTAGTTGAGGCTGGGACTATCGTAACGTCTAAGAAACAATTAAACAGGTTCATGGATAGGACAGGTTTGAAGGGACATGGGCCAAACGCAGGCAGGTGGGACTAGTGTGGCTGGGACATGTTGGCCAGCATGGACAAGTTGGGCCGAAGGGCCTGTTTCAATGCGGTAACATTCGATGACTTTAACCTTACTGCTATTCAAGGGAGTTTAAATCGGAGCCAACGTTATCTTCAGACTCAAGTGAAGGATAGCTTGTTCCATGTTTAAACATGCCGTTCATCATAAACATGCGACATCACCAGTTAAGATGATACACAATAAAATGGGTCAGATGGATGCACTCCCGTGCTCACAAGCAGATGTGATCTCAAGGCGACGAGGCATGAGGTAATAATAATGTGAGCTGTCTGGAGCCTCTCAGAGTCACCAGTGGGAGTAATGGGATCTGTGACTGGTCTCTGAGGAGCCTCTGACGTGACGCAGGCAGAGAAACAAACACTCCAACTAGGCCCAGGGGACAGGGACAAGGAGCTTGGCAGGTGAGCTGGACCAGACAGAGAACACAGAAGAGTACAGACGACAGGCACAAACTGCTGGAGTAACTCAGCGGGACAGGTAGCATCTCCGGAGAGAAGGAATGGGTGACGTTTCATAGATACATAGAAAATAGGTGCAGGAGTAGGCCATTCAGCCCTTCGAGCCTGCACCGCCATTCAATATGATCATGGCTGATCATCCAACTCAGTATCCCGTACCCGCCTTCTCTCCATACCCCCTGATCCCTTTAGCCACAAGGGCCACATCTAACTCCCTCTTAAATATAGCCAATGAACTGGCCTCAACTACCTTCTGTGGCAGAGAGTTCCAGAGATTCACCACTCTGTGTGAAAAATGTTTTTCTCATCTCGGTCTTAAAGGATTTCCCCCTTATCCTTAAACTGTGACCCCTTGTTCTGGACTTCCCCAACATCGGGAACAATCTTCCTGCATCTAGCCTGTCCAACCCCTTAAGAATTTTGTAAGTTTCTATAAGATCCCCCCTCAATCTCCAAAATTCTAGCGACTACAGGAGATTGAGGTCGAGACCCTTCTTCACACTGGTGTCGGGGGAAAGGGAAACGAGAGATATAGACGGTGATGTCGATAGATATAGAACAAATAAATGAAAGATACCCTTCGAGACCCTTCTTCAGACACATTTCAGTCCCAACCCAAAACGTCACCTATCGTCACCTAAACGATAACACCTGGATGCTTTCAAGAGAGAGCTAGATAGGGCTCTTAAAAATAGCGGAGTCAGGGGATATGGGGAGAAGGCAGGAACGGGATACTGATTGGGGATGATCAGCCATGATCACATTGAATGGAGATGCTGGCTCGAAGGGCCGAATGGCCTACTCCTGCACCTATTGTCTATTGTCTATCCTTTTCTCCAGAGATGCTGCCTGACCCGCTGAGTTACTCCAGCACTTTGTGTTTATCTTTGGCATAAACCAGCACCTGCAGTTCTTTGTTTGTACTGGATCGCTGTGTTGTACTGTTCTATGTTCTATGAATTGCTTCCTACTTTGTCCCAACAGTATGTTTTAATTCCAAATCTTAGACGAGGTTCTGTACAAAGCAGTGCAAGGTTTCCTGTGTTGCTGAGGGCCTTCTCCGGAAGAGTACCTGATTTAAAATGTCCCCAGTGTAGTGAGTTCATTGCCTCTGCCCAAGTGCATTCAGACTTTAGAGATACAGCGTGGAAACAGGCCCTTCGGCCCATCGAGTCCACGCCGGCCTGCGATGCCCACACACTAACCCTATCCTACACACACTAGGAATAAGGAGTAAGCCATTTAGATCGGAGACGAGGAAACACTTTTTCTCACAGAGAGTGGTGAGTCTGTGGAATTCTCTGCCTCAGAGGGCGGTGGAGGCTGGTTCTCTGGATGCTTTCAAGAGAGAGTTAGATAGGGCTCTTAAAAATAGCAGAGTCAGGGGATATGGGGAGAAGGCAGGAACGGGGTACTGATTGGGGATGATCAGCCATGATCACATTGCATGGCGGTGCTGGCTCGAAGGGCCGAATGGCCTACTCCTGCACCTATTGTCTATTGTCTATTGACAATTTACAATTTTTTCCACCAAAGCCAGTCAACCTGTAAACCTGTACGTCTTTGGAGCGTGGTGGTAAATCGGAGCACCCGGGGAAAACCCACGTGGTCTTTTTGGAGAACGTGCAAACCCCGTACAGACAGCATCCATAGTCGGGATCGAACCCGGGACTCTGGCGCTGTGAGGCAGCAACTCTACTCCTGTGCAACTGGGCGTACAGCAAGACTGAGGTCTATGCACATTGGAAATGGAATATCCCTGTGGCAAATCTCTATATCATGTACCTGTTTCATCGCTAATCCCCATAAAATCAGTCAATAGACAATAGACAGCGGACAACGTGTGCAGGAGCAGGCCATTCGGCCCTTCGAGCCAGCACCGCCATTCAATATGATCATGGCAGATCATTCACAATCAGTACCCTGTTCCTGCCTTCTCCCCATATCCATTGACTCCGCTATCTTGTAGCACTATCTAAATCTCTTGAAAGCATCCAGCCAGGAATTAACTACATGGACCCCGAGAAGAGAAAACCCAACTGAACGTTCCACCTTAGAACTTTTATCCCAGGGTTGAAATGTCAAAGACTAGAGGGCATAGTTTTAGTTTTAGTTATAAGGTCACAGTGTCACAACTAATAGGAGCAGAATTAGGCCATGAGGCCTACGCTGCCATTCAATCATGTTTGATATGTCTCTCCCTCCCTCTTTTAGTTTTAAAGATACTACGCAGACAAACAGGCCCTTCAGCCCACTGAGTCCGCACTGACCAGCGATCCCCGCACATTAGGGACATCTTACAATAACACCAAGCCAATTAGCCTACAAACCTGTACGTCTTTGGAGTGTGGGAGGAAACCGAAGATCCCGGAGAAAACCCACGCGGTCACTGGCTCGGGAAAACGTAGGAATTCCGTACAGACAGCACCTGTAGTCGGGATTGAACCCGGTTCTCTGCCGATATAAACGCCGTAAGGCAGCGACTCTACCGTGCAGCCCAAAGCTTCAAGGAGAGGGGGGTTCAAGTTTAAAGGAGGAGCGCGGGGCAGTTTTTTTTTCACACGGAGGGTTGGTCGGTACTTGGAACGCGACTTCAGGCACAGAAACCTGGGCTTGAATCTCGGCGCCTCGCACTCACCTGAGTTTTTGGATATCCTGATTTTAGCCGCTGCTCCGTCTCCTCCTTCTCCGGACGCCCGGATCACCACCAGGTAGCTCAGGTCCTCGGAGAACGGCAGCTGCACCGAGTTCTTGCTGGTTTCTGTCACTTTGATGGGCGACTCATCTTCAGGCTTGTAGAACACCTGGAACAACACACGGCTTCTATCGGGACAAGCTCTCACTTTAGGTGGCCGATTAGGAAAAGGGGAGATGCAGCGAGACCTGGGTGTCATGGTACACCAGTCATTGAAAGTAGGCATGCAGGTACAGCAGGCAGTGAAGAAAGCGAATGGTATGTTAGCTTTCATAGCAAAAGGATTTGAGTATAGGAGCAGGGAGGTTCTACTGCAGTTGTACAGGGTCTTGGTGAGACCACACCTGGAGTATTGTGTACAGTTTTGGTCTCCTAATCTGAGGAAGGACATTATTGCCATAGAGGGAGTACAGAGAAGGTTCACCAGACTGATTCCTGGGATGTCAGGACTGTCTTATGAAGAAAGACTGGATAGACTTGGTTTATACTCTCTAGAATTTAGGAGATTGAGAGGGGATCTTATAGAAACTTACAAAATTCTTAAGGGGTTGGACAGGCTAGATGCAGGAAGATTGCTCCCGATGTTGGGGAAGTCCAGGACAAGGGGTCACAGCTTAAGGATAAGGGGGAAATCCTTTAAAAACCGAGATGAGAAGAACTTTTTTTCACACAGAGAGTGGTGAATCTCTGGAACTCTCTGCCACAGAGGGTAGTCGAGGCCAGTTCATTGGCTATATTTAAGAGGGAGTTAGATGTGGCCCTTGTGGCTAAGGGGATCAGAGGGTATGGAGAGAAGGCAGGTACGGGATACTGAGTTGGATGATCAGCCATGATCATATTGAATGGCGGTGCAGGCTCGAAGGGCCGAATGGCCTACTCCTGCACCTAATTTCTATGTTTCTATGTTAGCCGCCAACCACGGTCTCCAACCTTCCTTGGTCATCTATTGCCGGCCCAGCTTCGCTCCCCTCCAGTTCCCTCCCCCCCCCCCCTCTACTTTCAGACTGAGGAAGGGTCCCGACCCGAAACGGCACCCATGCTTTTTCTCCAGGGATGCTGCCCGACCCGCTGAGTTACTCCAGAACTTTGCGTTTATCTTCGGTGCAAACCAGCATCTGCAGTTCCTTCCTGCACTTACTTTAATTTAGTTTAGTTTTAGTTCAGTCAGAGACACGGCGTGGAGGCAGGCCCTTTGGTCAGCTGACTCCACGCCGACCAGCAATCACCCTGGAACGCTAGTGCCATCTTACACACTGGGGACAATTTACAATTTTACCGAAGCCAATTAAACCTACAACCCTGCACGTCTTTGGAATGTGGGAGGAGACCGGAGCACCCGGAGATGACCCACGCAGTCACAGGGAAAATGTACAAACTCCGTACAGACAGCACTGGTGGTCAGAATCGAACCCGGGTCTCTGGCGCTGTGAGGCAGCTACTATACCGCTGCGCCACCGTGATAGAACCTGGGACTCTTGGGCTGTGAGGCAGCAGTGTCAACTGTTGTTGAACCGTACCAAGGGAATGAAGGTTATCTGTGCAGGAAAATGGTGCTGGATTAAGAGATCAGCCCTGATTTTGAATAGCGGACGGAGCAGGTTCTTGGTTGTGGGGGTGGTGAGAGTCGGCTGCCCTGCCAGCAGCGTGTTTGCTATTTCGATTTTTTTTTTTTTTTTGATGTGTCTAAATGTTAGTTTAGGTGTCTCTTGGTCTGTCATGTGTGGGGGGTGGTGGGGGGGGGGGGGTGGTGGGGAGGGGGAAAAGGGAGGAACCGCTTTCGGTCGCCTCCTCGACTTTTTCCATGTCGCCTCCCTCGCGGCTAACAGCTTGGATTGGAGCGGCCTTTCCCCGGAGTCGGGACCCGAGCTTCAGCAGCGGGGACAGCGTGGACTTTTCCATCGCGGAGTGGGCGAACCCTTGCCGGACGTCGCCAGAGAGGAGTGCTCCGATCGCTGGCCTGGTGACTTTGGCATCACGGGGCTGTGGTTTGCGGAGTTTCTAGCCGCGGGCGTGGCGTGGACTTACCATCGCCGGAGAAGAGCTCCGACCGCCGGCCTGTGGCCTATAAAATCCTATAACAGCCGTGGTCTCTGGTAGGAAAGTGCCGATTTGGGCACTCCAAGCCGTGGAGTGTATTTGATCATCCTGACGAGAGGGCGTGTATATCGGGCCGTCCGTAGCGGCGACTATGAAGGGTTTGTGGCCTCGACCACGGATGAACAAAGGAGAAGGACTGACTGAAATTTATTGCCACAAACATTCACCACAGTGAAGAATGCTGTGGTGGATGTTTGTGTTAAATTCTATTGTGTATTGTGTGTTCTTTTTTTAAGTGTATCGCTGCTGGCAAATTCATTTCACTGCACCTTCGGGTGCATGTGATGAATAAATTTGACTTTGGCTTTGAGGTTTCTAGGGATAGATGGCCCACTGCTGCTCCTCTGCTGTACATTGGTTCACAATGGCCATTGATCCTGGCCGGAATGCCAAGGACGATCTCTCACCTTGTATCCGTCCACAGTGGACTCATTGTCGAAGGCCTTGACGTGGTCCCACTTGATCCTCACCCAGGAACCTTGCGCCTTCCAGGTGATTTTACTGGGTGGCCGGTTTGGAGCTGTAAAGGCAAGAAAGTGTCAAAGAGGAGTTCCTCCAGCAGTTTGTGCATCTTTTCCTGCTTCTCTTTATATTCCCCAACTTTACCCCCCAACTTTACCTTAGACTTCAGAGATACAGCGTGCGAACAGGCCATTCGGCCCGTCGAGTCCCCGCTGACCAGCGAGCACCCCATACACTCGCACTATCCTACACACTGGGGGACAATTCACATTTTTTTTACTGAAGCCAATTAACCTACAAACTTGCGCGTCTTAGGAAGAAACCGGAGCAACCGGAGAAAACCCACGTGGTCGCAGGGGTCTGATGAAGGGTCTCGACCTGAAACGTCACCTAATCCTTTATTCCCGAGATGCTGCCTGACCTGCTGAGTTTAGTTTAGTTTGCTTTAGTTTAGAGATTTTGCACGACTGCATAGCAACTGGCCCTTCGGCCCACCGAGTCCGCACCGACCAGCGATCCCTGCACACTAAAGGGCCTGTCCCACTGTACGAGCTAATTCAAGAGTTCTCCCGAGTTTCCCCTGATTCGAACTCGGGGAATTACGGTAATGGCACTCGGGGCTCTTGTGGATATTTTTCAACGTGTTGAAAATTCTTCATGAGTCTTCCCGAGCTTACCTGCCGTTAGCGAGTCTTCCCGGGTACCCGCCGTTAGCGTTACAAGCCGCTAAGAGACGTCCCCGAGCTCCGACGTACCCGCTACGTTCATTCTCCGTGCTTACCACGAGTTTGATTTTTTTAAAACTCGGGAGAGCTCTTGAATGAACTCGCACCGTAGGACAGGGCTATAAGGGTCTCGACCTG
The DNA here is from genome assembly GCF_010909765.2 of Amblyraja radiata. Lineage (NCBI taxonomy): Eukaryota > Metazoa > Chordata > Chondrichthyes > Rajiformes > Rajidae > Amblyraja > Amblyraja radiata. The sequence goes on from NC_045979.1 coordinate 31,203,463, forward strand.
AAACGTTGCCTATTTCCTTCGCTCCATAGATGCTGCCTCATCCGCTGAGTTTCTCCAGCATTTTTGTCTACCTTCGATTTTCCAGCATCTGCAGTTCTTTCTTAAACACTACCTACGCACACTAGGGACAATTTTTTTTTTCATTTTCATACCAATCCAATTAACCTACAAACCTGTACGTCTTTAGAGTGTGAGAGGAAATAGAAGTTCTCGGAGAAACCCCACGGGGTAAATAAATGTACAACCTCTGTACAGACAGCTCCGGTGGTCAGGATCGAACCCGGGGGTCGCGGTGGTGCCGCGACTCTACCGCTGCGCCAACGTTCAGCTCTACCGTGCGAGCACTTTACTCACGGGCTTTCCTGGTGATGATGGTGGTGGAGGGGCTGGACGGGCCGCTGCCTGCACTGTTGTAGGCCCGAACCTCCACGTGGTACAGGGTGCTGGCCTTCAGGTCGCTGACCCGCGCCGAGGTCTCCAGCCCCGCTGTCCGCAAGCGATCGGCCGACTCCTCCTTGTCTTTCCCTCGCCAGTACCTGATCTTTGGAGTCGGGAGGTAAGGGACGGCAACAAGAAAAATGGAAAACAGAGAGTGTTACAAGAAAATACTGAGATGACAAAGTAACGCTGTCACCTGCTCATTTCGAATTCTAATCAATGAGTCTCAAGAAGGGTTTAGTTTAGTTCACATCGAAGATAGACACAAGACTCAGCGGGTCAGGCAGCATCTCTGGAGAAAAGGAATAGATGACGTTTTGGGTCAAGACCCTTCTTCAGACAGTTTAGTTTTTGTTTAGGTAGACAAAAGTGCTGGAGAAACTCAGCGGGTGCAGCAGCATCTATGGAGCGAAGGAAATGGGCAACGTTTCGGGCCGAGACCCTTCTTCAGACTAGTTTTCGTTTAGTTTAGATTAGAGATGCAGCGCGGAAACAGGCCCTTCGGCACACCAAGACCTTGCCGACCAGCGATCCCCACGCACGAACATTATCCTACAGACCAGGGTCAATCTTACAAATATACCAAGCCTATTAACCTACAAGCCTGTTTGTCTTTTGGAGTGTGGGAGGAAACCGGAGATCCCGGAGAAAACCCATGCGGTCACGGGGAGAACCGTACAACTCCGTGCGGACAGACAGTCAGGATCGAATCCGGGTCTCTGGCGCTGTGAGGTCACAAATCTACTGCTATGCCCAATGTAGTGTACAACTGTAAAGTAACATCCCAACTTCCATTCTCAGCGCCCGCTCTGATGAAGGCTAATATGCCGAAGGCCTTCTTGACCACCGTTACTGTGTGTGACGTCAGAAAGGGAACAGATTAAAAGGACAGCTTACCTCGTAGCCCAGCAGTATCCCATTCATCGTGACCTGTCCCACTGGCTTCCAGCTCACCTCGATTTCGGAAGAGGAGAGGCTGCTGGCTGTGACTCCTGATGGGGCAACTCTTGGCTCTGAGAGGCAAGCAAGAGACTAGTTCAGCAACAAATCATAATCAGATTTATATGTTCAATTCTTTAATAAGAATAGAATTGGCAAATTTGTTACAAGATGGAGGCGGGTTAAGCCGTCAGGTTTAGGGGAAGCACGATGGTAGAGTAGCTTACATCGCCAGAGACCTGGGAGCGATCCTGACCAAGGGTACTGTGACCACGTGGGTTTTCTCCGGGTGCTCCAGTTTCCCCCCCACACACCAAAGACGTACAGGTTTGTAGGTCAATTGGATTTGGTAAACAAAATTGTATATTGTCCCTAGTAGGTAGGATTGTGCTCTGATCACTGGTCAGCGTGGACTCGGTAGGCCGAAGAGTCTGTCTCCGCGCTGTATCTCTAAAGCCTAAAGTATAGTTTAAATGTAGTGTTTTACTCAAAGGTCTTATTGGTTGAAGGGTTAGTATTCATAAATAATCATAATCTAAACCTAATAAAATCCAGCGAGGACAATATACATATTTTGGCTGGTGCGCTTCGAGAGACCATTGTTCATGTCCTTTTAGAAGGATATGGGCCAAACGCAGGCAGGTGGGAGTAGTGTAGATGGGGCATGTTGGTCGGCCTTGGCAAGTTGGGCCGAAGGGCCTGTTTCCACACTGATATAACTCTATGACTGTTCCCCCCATGAGGTGATGGAAGCAAAGTCCATAATCACCTTTTAAAATAGGAATTGGTGAAATGGATTGGACAGGTTTGGAGGGATATGGGCCAAACGCAGGCAGGTGGGACTGGTGTAGATGGGACATGCTGGCTGGTGTGGGTAAGTTAGGCCGAAAGGCCTGTTTCCACCCTGTGGTTCTAAATGTGTGAAAAATAAATAATTGCAAGATATGGAGTAAGAACAGGTAAGTGAAATGAATTGAATAGTTCTTTCAAAGAGCAAGTACAGGCACAATGGGCCGAATGGTTGTTGTTGTTTAATCTAGTTTAATCAACGGACAGTAAACAATATGGCTCAATTGTGTAGTGGGGGTGACCATGGAGAGGTGACAATGATGGACTTGCCTTCTTCTGCTGAGTAGACGATGGAGTCCTGGCTGTATGGACCCTGGCCCTTGTTGTTGAAGGCCTTCACCTTCACCTCGAATCGACTGTAAGGCGCGATGGTGTAGTTCTGGTAGACGTATCGAGCGGATTCAGCGCCCAGGATTTTGGCGTGCCGCCACTCTTTCGTCCCCTCCTTCCGAAAGGTGATGATGTAGCCAAAGCCCTCTCCGTTCTGGTATTCGCGAGGCATGGCCTTAAAGTGAATCCATCAACAGACAGGAACGTCAACCAGCTCCATGATCACATCCCACTTCCATGGCGGCTCCTTCCCACATGGCTCCAGTAACCATGGAAACCCCGCTCCATCACCCCCGCACCTCACTACCCCACTCCCCGCCTCAACTAAGTGCCCGTCATTTACAGCGGGTAGAGCTGCTGTCTCACAGCGCCAGAAATCAACCCAGCTTCGACCCTGAGCTCCTCGGGTGCTGTCGATGTGGAGTTTGCACGTTATCCCTGCGCCCGCCCATTCCCCCATGAAACCGGGGAATTTCCTCCAGTTTCCTCCCACATCCCAAAGACGTGCAGGTTTGTAGGTTAATTGGCCACACCGAACCAAACTAAACTAAACTAAACCAAACCAAACCAGATCAACCCTCTAAAAACATAGAAACAAAGAAAATAGGTGCAGGAGTAGGCCATTCGGCCCTTCGAGCCTGCACCGCCATTCGATATGATCATGGCTGATCATCCAACTCAGTATCCCATCCCTGCCTTCTCTCCATACCCCCTGATCCTTTTAGCCACATCTAACTCCCTCTTAAATATAGCCAATGAACTGGCCTCAACTATCTTCTGTGGCAGAGAATTCCACAGGTTCACCACTAATATGTGTAAGAAAGAACTGCAGATGCTGGTAAAATCGAAGGTGGACACAAAATGCTGGAGTAACTCAGCGGGTGAGGCAGCATCTATGGAAAGAAGGAATTGGCGATGTTTCGGATCGAGACTCTTCTTCAGTCTGAAGAAGGGTTTCGACCCGAAATGTCCCTCCATCGATGCTGCCTCACCCGCTGAGTTACTCCAGCATTTTGTGCCCACCTTCAAACTTCTAGTAGTTTGCAAACTGTGCAAGTTGTACACACAACCAGATGGAGCAAGCTTTGTTCTTCTGTTTGATTCAATAAGAGTCTCGACTGCCGTCCATTTCAAATGTCCGGTTTTCATCTTATCCCCTCCCCCCCCGCAGCTCTCAATGAGCACCCCTAGACCCGCGTGCGTAGCGACCATCCCGGGCCATGACCACTCACCGCCCACAGCATTGTCACCTCGTGCTGGTCCCCACCTCCTCCATTAATGTTCGACGGGGCCACAGTGGGAGCTAGGAGACACAAAGAAGAACATCTCCGCTTGTGAAAACGCTCGCCGACTGTGCAGAGGAATGGAGACGCACGAAGCTGCAGATGAGGAAATGCGGAGATGAGGGAAAACCTTTTCACCCGGAGAGTTGTGGATCTGTGGGATTCTCTGCCACAGAAGGCAGTGGAGGCCAATTCATCGAACGTTTTCAAGATTGAGTTTGATATAGCTCTATGGGCGGTCACGGTGGCACAGTGGTAGAGTTGCTGCCGACTTGGGGCTACTGACCATCCCGCGGTCCAGGTATAAGCTCAGGGGCGACCACGCTTTTGCGGTTGCAGCCCCTAGACTGTGGAACAGCATCCCTCTCCTCATCAGAACTGCCCCCTCCACCGACTCCTTTAAGTCTAGACTTAAAACCTATTTCTACTCACAAGCGTTTCTTGAGGCCCTCTGCGGGAGCGCTGTATGTATGTATTTATGTATGTATTGTTATATCTATGTAACACTGTATGTTGCAAGTTAGTACCTGCACTGATGTAAAGCACTTTGGTCAACAAGAGTTGTTTTTAAATGTGATGTAGAAATAAAATTGACTTAACTTGACTTGACTTACAGCCTATGCAGCGCCGGAGCCCGGGGTTCGATCCCGACTACGGGTGCTGTCTGTACGGATCTGCGTGGGTTTTCTCCGAGATCTTCGGCTTCCTCCCACACTCCAAAGACGTACAGGGTTTTAGGTTAATTGGCTCGGTAAATGTAAAAAATTGTCCCTGGTGTGGTGTGTAGGATAGTGTTAATGTGCGGGGATCGCTGGTCGGCGCGGACCCGGTGGGCCGAAGGGCCTGTTTCCGTGCTGTATCTCTAAACTAAACTGAAACTAAACATTGTCTTAATTAAAGAATGAGGAGTCCATTTCACAATTACCTGCTTCTCTGGTGCGGATGGTCTGAGAGGGAAGGCTGGGATCTCCTGTGCCCAAGATATTGTTGGCGATGATTCGGAATTCATAGTCCATCCACGGGATAAGGTTTATCACCCAGGCTGACTCGAGGTTGCCTTCAATATGCTGCGGAGCTGAACAGATAGAACCGCAGTGTTAGATAATTGACTTCACATTTTCGTGGGAGAGAGAGACAGGGCAGTTCAGGACCCGATTATGGAAGGATGAGAGCGAATCTTATTGAAACCTGAAGTGAGAGAAATCAATATTCATACCACTGGGCTGTAAGCTGCCCAAGTGAAATATGAGATGCTGTTCCTCCAATTTGTGATGGAGGAGACCCCGGACAGAAAGGTCTGTGGAGGAATGGGAAGGAGAATTAAAATGTCCAGCAACCGGAAGATCACGTGGGCTGAGCGAAGGTGTCCCACGAAACGATCGTCCAGTCTGTGTTTGTCTCGCCGGTGTATATAAGAGTCCACATCTTGAACAATGGATACTGTAGATGAGGTCGGAGGAGGTGCAAGTGAACCTCTGCCTAAACTGAAAGGACTGTCGGGATCCCGGGACAGAGTGGAGAGAGGAGGTATAGTGACAGGTGTTGCATCTTCTGCGGTTGCAGGGAAAGGTACCAGGGGAGGGGGTGGTTTGGATGGGAAGGGGTGAGTTAACCAGGGAGAACGCACAGAGTGTGCAGGAAGGTGCTGCAGATGCTGGTTTACACCGAAGATAGACAAAAAGCTGGAGAAACTCTACTGTTCAGGCAGCATCTTTCGTTTAGTTTAGAGATACAGCGCGGAAACAGACCTTTCGGCCCACCGAGTCCGCGCCGACCAGTGATCCCCGCACATCAACACTATCCTACACACAAAAGGGACACTTGACATTTATATCAAGCCAATTCGATACCTACAAAACGATACAATTTTGAGTGTGGGAGGAGACCGAAGATTTCGGAGAAAACCCACGCAGTCACGGGGAGAAAGTACAAACCCGTGGTGAGGATCGAACCCGGGTCTCTGGAGCAGTAAGCGTTGCAAGACAGCAGATCTACCGCTACGCCACCGTGCCACCCCTGGTGAAAAGGAATAGGTGACGTTTCGGGTCGATACCCTTCTTCAGACTGAGAGTCAGTGGAGAGGGAAACTAGAGGTTTGAAAAGGTACAAAGAATAAAAGAAAAAGGTAGACACAATATCCTGGAGTAACTCAGCGGGCCAGGCAGCATCTCTGGAGAGAAGGAATGGGTGACGTTTCGGTTCGGGACCCTCAAATCTGAAGAAGGGTCTCGATCTGAAACGTCACCCATTCCTTCTCTCCAGAGATGCTGCCTGTCCCGCTGAGTTACTCCAGCATTTTGTGTCTACCTTCGATTTAATCCAGCAGCTGCAGTTCCTTCCTACAAAGGAATGAAAGGTATGTAAAGGAACAAGTTAGAGTTCTGGTGTTGACAATACCTGTCCTGACATTCTTCCACTCATTAGATAGCGGTGTCCAGGCTTGGATTATGTACCTGCCGATAGGGCTGTGATTGTCGTAGCCTCTACTCCAGCTCAGTAGCACCGAGGTGTCATTGATTTCCTTCATCACAACACCTCCCGGTGGGCCTGGTGGACCTGGGAGATAAAAACAAAATTGTTCATGATTTTGTTTTTTTCAATTATCAAAAAAATTTATTCAATTGTTAAAAATAATCTTTATAATATAATAAAACAAAACAGAACACACCACCATAATACAAGACAAACAAATATACTAAATAAACTACTATACAACTATGTTACAATCCACATTCTTCATGTTAGCTCACTCTAAGAAGCACAAGATTGTTCATGTTAACTAGCTCTGGTCCACATGGGTGGCACGGTGGTGCAGCAGTAGGGTTGTTGCCTTAAGGGGCTGTCCCACCTGGGCGCCCTAATTGGCGAGTTTGGAAGAGTTTAGGAGATTTTGAAAAAATTACATGTTGAAGACCTCCTTCGACTATGATGAAGACCAGCTTCGACTAGCTACGACTAACTTCGGGAAAATTGGACACCGAATAGTGGAGAGTGAAGACGACCCCCTTCGACCTCCCTTCGACTATGATGAAAACTATCTACGACTACCTTCGACTACCCTCGATTACCTACGACTAACATGCCGACCTACTACGACTAATCCTGCGAGTAAAAAAAGTATCGATTTTTTCCCATGGCGACATTTTTTTACTCACGGGCATTTTTCAGCATGTGGAAAAATACACCGCGACCTAGCTGAGGCCTCGAGTACGTGGGGACTACTCTCGAGCATGAAGGATAGTTACGGAGACCTCCTACGACCTCGTGTCGACCATGCTGTGAGTATGAGTCGGGGGCAAACTCGCCAGAACTCGCGGATTAGGTCGCCCAAGTGGGACAGCCTCTTTACAGCGCCAGGTTCTGTCTGTACGGAGTTTGGATGTTCTCCCCGTGACCTCCATGGGTTTTCTTTGGTTTACAGGTTTGCAGGTGAATTTTCTCTGTTATAAATCACCCCTAGTGTGTGGGAAGTGGATGAGAAAGCGGGATAATTTAGAACTAATGTAGACCTAGTGTACCAAGAGTTTAAAAAAAAAATTAGAAATGTGGCAAAACGTTGTCTGATGTTTATAGAGGGCAAATTTCAATTTTCCCATACCTAACCTGAATGAAAGTGGAATCCGTGCCTGAAAGGGTAGTTAGAGCGGATTCAGAATTAACATTTAAAAATAAATTAGTTAATAGAAATGGGAAAATTGTTGGTTTGTAGTGAAAGTTTGTGAGCAATGGACTATTTAGTTAGCCCTTGTGAAGAGCCAGCACAGGTATAGTTCAACAAGTTCACAAGTTAACATGAGCAGAATTAAGCCATTCGGCCCATCGAGTCTACTCCGCCATTCAATCATGGCTGATCTCTGCCTCCTAATCCCATTTTCCTGCCTTCTCCCCATAACCCTTCACACCCGTTCTAATCAAGAATTTGTCTATCTCTGCCTTAAACATATCCACTGACTTGGTCTCCACAGCCCTCTGTGGCAGGGGAGAAGGAGTCTAGAGATATGGAAGGGTAAGGTGTGAAAAACAACAGATCAAAGCAGATGATGGTAAGGAAATGTAGAATGGTTCATATTTAAATATCAGCTATATTTAAGAGGGAGTTAGATGTGGCCCTTGTGGCTAAAGGGATCAGGAGGTATGGCGAGAAGGCAGGTACAGGATACTGAGTTGGATGATCAGCCATGATCATATTGAATGGGCCGAATGGCCTACTCCTGCACCTATTTTCTATGTTTCTATGTTTTCTATGTTTCATTGTTAGCTGAGGGGAAGGTGATATTTAGCGGCTGATATTTAATCAGGAGGACAGTGAAACTAGTCGAACCTGGGTGGGCGAGGGACGGAGAGAGAGGGAAAGCAAGGGTTAATTCAACAGGGAAATCAATGTTCATATATCCCTGGAGAACATGGGTAGGTAATGTTTCGGGTCAAGACTGAAGAAGAAGTCTTGACACAAAACGGCACCTATCCATTATCATCTGGGATTCTGCATGACGTGGGTTAGAACCAAAGAATTGCAGGTGCTGGTTTATACCCAAGATAGACACAAAGTGCTGGAGTAACTCAGTGGGTCAGGCAGTGTCTCTGGAGAAGGCAGTGTCTCTGAACCCGAAACGTCACCCGTCCTTTTTGTCCGGTGTGGCTGCCTGACCCGCTGAGTTACTCCAGCACTTTGCGTCCCTCAATGATTTTAGTCATTGATTGCACAAAAGAAAATGGCTGTGATTATCTCCAGCAACAAGCAAGAATAATGATAGGGTGGTGCAGAGAAGCAGATGATTGCAGTACAAGGATTGTAGACTTCACTGAGGCAGTACGCAAAGAGTCGCCACGTTTCTGGTGCCAACTTGTGTCCTTCAAGTTTCAAAGTTCTTGAGAGTACAAAGTCTTTTAGTTTAGTCTTTTAGAGATACAGCGAGGAAACAGGCCCTTCGGCCCACCGAGCCCGTGCCGACCAGAGATCCCCGCACACTAACACTGCCCTACACACACTAGGGACAATTTACAATTTTACCAAGCCAATTATCCTACAAACCTGCACGTCTTTGGAGTGTGGGAGGAAACCGGAGCGCCCGGAGAAAACCGACACAGGTCGCGGGGAGAACGTACAAACTCCGTACAGACAGCACCCACAGTGAGGATCGAACTTGGGTCTCTGGTGCCGTAAGGCAGCAACTCTACCGCTGCACCACCGTGCCGCCTTAAAGGCCCGATGTCCTGCCAATGACACTGGGCCGGTGGTGCAGGGGTGGGAAGGATTTAAATGAATTCTTTGGTGTAACCATGGCAACATAAGGCCTACCCAAAAGGTTGAGGCCTGCAAGTTGGTAAGAGAAATGACATTCCCAGGGAAGAATAACACAATCACGCCTTGTTTTATCCTCGTTTCCTCAAGAAAACAAAGCTGTGGGGAATGATTGATATGCAAATCGATCCCAAAGGACTATCCATGCCCTTTAATTATTTGGTGAAAAGAATCTTGGTGGGATCGAGAGCTTATGGAAACATCTGTCACACCAGCTGTTTGTTGATTCCGCAGGCCCAGACCCCATTGATGTAACCTAGCCATTGATCGACCTACATCTGAGTGTACGCCATCTCGCTGTGACACTTTACATCAAGAAGATTTACAATTAACATGGGAGGTTGAAGAGATTAATATACATCAGTCGGATATCAATTAAACATTGCAAATCAAATTAAAGTCCCCAGTGTTTTGGATTTAGAGCTGTTTTAAAACCTAATGGATTGACGGCGGACAATAATAAACATTATTTAGGGCGGGTTCGATCCTAACTACAGGGGGGGTAGAAGAAAGGAGAAAGGAAGAGGAGAAGCCAGAGGGCTGAGGGAGAGCTGAGAAGTGGAGGAGACAGCAAGGGCTACCGGAAATTAGAGAGGTCAATGTTCATGCCGCTGGGGTGCAGACTGCCCAAGCGAGATATGAGGTGGTGCTCCTCCAATTTCCGGTGGTGCTCAATCTGGCCATGGAGGAGGCCCAGGACAGAAAGGTCGGATTCGGAATGGGAGAGGAGTTGATGTGCTGAGCCCCCCCCGGGTTCGATCCTGACCACTGTAGCTGACTGTACAGAGGTTGTACATTTATTTATTCCGTGGGTTTTCTCCGAGAACTTCTATTTCCTCTCACACTCTAAAGACGTACAGGTTTGTAGGTTAATTAGCTTGGTGTGACAATGAAAAAAATAATTGTCCTTAGTGTGCGTAGGATAGTGTTTAAGAAGGAACTGCAAATGCTGGAAAATCGAAGGTAGACAATAATGCTGGAGAAATGCTGGGTGAGGCAGCATCTATGAAGACTGAAGAAGGGTTTTCGGCCCGAAACGTTGCCTATTTCCTTCGCTCCATAGATGCTGCCACACCCGCTGAGTTTCTCCAGCACTTTTGTCTACCTTCGATTTTCCAGCATCTGCAGTTCCTTCTTAAACGCATTAAACACTTGATTTTTTTACTCTTTTTCCATAAATTTGGAAATCTTTCAAAGAGTTTGATTACTCATCCATTCTATTACCTTTCTTCACGTGGCTCTGTCAATGAAATACTCGATGATTACTTAGGAAAGGGTTCGTCCACTTAACTACGTTAGGACTGGTTTGTATCGCAATTCCATTTACCCAATATTCATACATTAGAGTTTAGAGATAGATACAGAGTGGATCCAGGGCCTTCGGCCCACTGAGTTCGCATTGACCAGCGACCACCCTATACGCAAGCACTATCCTATTTACTGGGGACAAATTACAATTTTACAGAAGCCAATTAACAAACCTGCACGCCTTTGGAGTGTGGGAGGAAACCGGAGCACCCGGAGAAAACCCACGTGGTCACAGGGAGAAGGTACAAACTACGTACACACAGCACCCATACTAAGGATCGAACCCGGGTCTCTGGCGCTGTAAGGCAGCAACTCTACCGCTGCACCACCGTGCCGCCCAGTTCCTTACCGAACAAGATTGGACAAAGCCACATTTTTGGCCTTACCCCTCAATCCCCTTTGTCAGCTGTTTTTGGAGGAGAGAGTTCCAGATTTAAATTTTCTTTTATGGGCAGAAGTGCTTCTTAATCGCTACTGAATAATTGAACTCTTCAGCGGGTCAGGCAGCATCTCTGGAGAAAAGGAATTGGGGGACGTTACAATTCTTCGACCCGTACCACCACCTATTCCTTTTCTCCAGAGATGCTGCCTGATCCCGCCGAGTTGCTCCAGCATTTTATGTCTATCTTCGGTGTAAACCAGCATCTGCAGTTCCTTCCTACACAATTGAACTGTAACATTGAGCTTACACCCTTTCGTTTTGGACTCTCCCATTGATAGGAAATTATCATCCCTATTTCAGATATCATATCCTTCCATAGTCAGGGACTATTATCTTCCATAGTCAGGCACTTGCCCACGAGCCAATGCAATTGAAGTCCATTATACAGCAAGAGAAATCAAACAGAATGGGCTTCTTTAGAAAAGGGAAGAATGAAAAATGATTGATCAAGAGTTTTCAGATCATGAAAGACTTTGATGAAATGGGCGGGGAGGGGATTGCCTAGACATTGCATTTCACAATGCCGCATTTTTTAATTTCAACCAGAGCTGAAATTCATGGGATGTACAATGTCCGTGATTTTCATTTAAGATTCTCTGCATGCCTGTAATTTTAAAACCAGCACACACTGTCCACAGGGCCAACAGGTTTGAGAAACCGTTCACAATAAATTGTGAAACTCTAGTTTACTTTCGAGATACAGCGAGGAAATAGGCCCTTCGGCCCACAGAGTCCACGCCGACCAGCGATCCCCGCACGTTAACATGGACCATGGGCAGGTCGGGGGGAGTCCCATGCTACCTGCTCCATGGTTGGATAGTCGGCGACTAAACCGTCTCCCCCACCTGGTTTGCCAGGTGAGGAGGGGGCTGTGGACCCCCAGCTGGACCAAAAACAAGACCTGTCAAAGGGCGGATGAGCCAACGGCCATCCACACTTCAGTAGAAGTTGCGATCACTGTCGTACATAACATCGTAAGGCACCGTGCCCGGTGATGTTTTCCACGATGATGATGATAAACACACTAGGGACAATTTTTACATTTATATCAAGCCAATTAACCTATAAACCTGTCCGTCTTTGGAGCATGGGAGAAATCCGAAGTTCTTGGAGAAAACCCATGCAGGTCACGGGGGAGAACGTACAAACTCCGTACAGATAGCACCCGTAGTCAGGATCGAACCGAGGTCTCTGGCGCTGTAAGGCAGCAACTCTACCGCTGCGCCACCGTGCCGACCGCAACTTGTATTGCATGAATTCAGGGAGCCCGGCAGAGGTGATTAAAGCAGGGACTAGAACCTGACCTAGCTGGGTCCTCTTTAAATTCACTACTTAATTTAGACTTTCGACGAGAGAAACAGCGAGGGAACAGGTCCTTCGGTCCACCGAGGCTGTGGCTGACCAGTGATCAACCCAAAATCTAATTCTGTCCGACCTACACACTGGGACTTGAAGAAGGGTCTCGACCCGAAATATCACCCATTCCTTCTCTCCAGAGATGCTGCCTGTCCTGCTGAGTTACTCCAGCATTTTGTGTTTACACACTAGGCCATAGATGAGAAATCCATCCATCTCCATTTACACAGAAAAGAGGGATCTATTGCAGAAATCCGAGTAACTCAAGCAAAAATATCACTCATTTGTTAATAAATGTTTTTCTAAGCACTAATATTGCAGGGACATCAGTACATAACAAATAAACAATGAAGATATTTAGAACTGTATGCCTAATCATTTATTTTGCAGTAGTTGAAACTAAGCTAGCATTTTAGTTAGGTTTAGTTTAGAGATACAGTGTGGAAACAGGCCCTTCGGTCCAAGCCGACCAGCGATCACCATTTAATTAGTTATATCCTATTCACTAGGGATAATTTACTGAAATCAATTAACCTACAAATCTGTACATGTTCAAAAAGATCGCCTCTCATCCTTCTCGGCAGGGACAATCAGACAGATGCACGGATAGGGCAGGTTTGGAGGGATGTGGGCCAAACGCAGGCAGGTGGGACTAGTGTAGCTGGGACTTGTTGGCCGGTGTGGGCAAGTTGGGCCGAATGGCCTGTTTCCACTCTATATGAATCTGTGACTCTACGCGAGGGAATAGTGTTGGAGGAGGCTTGTGTGGAGCGTAGACATCGATCGCCATGAGCCGTCTGGGATGATGTCCTGCTGTGAATGCTGTACGTTTCCCCAGAAAACAATCAATATTCCTTACCTCTCACAACCAGCACTGCAGATGCAGAGGCACTGTCCACTACAGTCTGAGCCGTGCACATGTACTTCCCAGAGTGTGCCAACTGAACGTTGATTATCTTCAGATCACCTATAGTTTCCCGCTGCAGAGAGTGGAATGCAAGAAGGTGTATAAGACAGACTTTTTCTTTTTTGCGTATCTTTCATTCATTGTCCTTTATCTCTCTACATCATCATCATCTACATCATCTCTCGTTTCCCTTTCCCTTTCCCTCACCGGTCTGAAGAAGGGTCTCGACCCGAAACGTCACCCCTTCCTTCTCTCCAGAGAAGGTAGACAAAAATGCTGGAGAAACTCAGCGGGTGAGGCAGCATCTATGGAGCGAAGGAAATAGGCAACGTTTCAGGTCGAAACCCTTCTTCAGACTGAAGCCCTTCTTCTTAAACATTTTGTCTTCTCTCCAGAGATGCTGCCTGAGTTACTCCAGCTTTTTGTGTCCATCTGCCAAATTGTCTCCAGTTCCTACATTGGCCACATTGGTTGGAGATACAGCACAGAAAAAGGCCCTTCGGCCCATCGAGTCCGCGCCGACCAGCGATCCCCTCAATTTACACGTACCTGTACATCAAACCTGTACGTCTTTGGAGCGTGTAAAAGCGAGGGGAGGAATTTAATCTCTTGTTCTCGATCTACCCGATTACACTCACCGTGGAAACGCGTTGGTAGTGCTCCCACATCTCGTCAAAGTCGATGGGGAATTCGTTGAGGGACCAGGTGAAGGTGAGGTCCATGGTGGGATCGTGGCTCGCGTGGCACTGCAGCACCAGCTCCTCCCCCAGGTTGATGTCAGCGTTGGACGGAGCCAGCGTGATCTTGGTGGCGTCTGCAAGGAAAGAGGACCAACGGAAGCAATGAGGCCAGGGGCGTGCGTGGTGGTGCAGGGTTAAATCCGGAGAAAGCCCACGGGGTCACAGGGAGAAGGTGCGGAGTCGCTGGGCCGAAGGGCCTGTTTCCGCACTTTATCTCTAAACTAAAATTAGTGTGCAAGATAGTTTTAGTGTACAGGGTGATTGCTGGTCAACATGGACTCGCTGGGCCGAAGGGCCTGTTTCCACATTGTATTTCTAAACTAAACTAAAGTTGTCCCTAGTGTGTAAGATAGTATTAGCGTGCAGGGTGATTACTGGTCAGCGTGGCCTCGGTGGCCCGAAGAGCATGTTTCCGCGCTGCATCTCTAAAGTCTAGAGTAAAGTCTACAGCTCTTAGTCCAGCATCCATGAAGTTACTGAAAGCTTCAGAGCTTCATTGAGTGATGGAACCGATGAGAGCCTACCAGCGGGCTTGGAGCGCCGTTTCCTGGCGGGGACCGCCCTGCACCTCGGCTTCGGTGACGGCACAGCGCTGGAGCTCTATCGCGGAGCGGAGCGGGCGATGCCTTGCCTGGGTCGCCGCGCTGGATCGACGCGCTGGAGCTCCGGTGAGCTGTGACCGCCGAGATCAACACCTCCGGGCTGCGGCCATGTCGGCTTCGGAAGCCGCGGTCCCCAGTTAGGAAGCGGCTGTTCCAGGTGGCCCAGCCGCTGAAAGGACTTTCCCGACGCCGGGGCAACAGCACCCGGCCAGAACGGCCAGGAACATCGGGCCTCCGTAGAGGCAATAGCGGAGGCCTCACTAGGCCTGACTTTGGGAGAACTGGGGATGGGGACTGGACTTTTGTGCCTTCCCCCACAGTGGTAACCACTGTGGGGGGATGATTTTTTGTGTGTAATGTGAATATGTTAGTCTTTGTCCAAGATGGCTGTCGGAAGGGAAAGTGGACGCTGGCGCGCTTTAGCTGCCGCTGCTCTCTCTTCACATTGTGTTTTTGATTTTTTGTCTTTGGAGCGAATTCTGTCTTTAATTTGTGTATTGGTGATGTCCTTATTATTTATTTTACTCCGACTATATGTTTTTTCTCTCTTGTTAATTTTCTGTAAGGTGTCCTTGAGACTTTGAAAGGCGCCCGAAAATAAAATTTATTATTAGTTAGGATCAAACTTGAGTCTCTGGTGCCGTAAGGCAGCAACTCAGTAGTTAATAAATGTTTTTCTAAGCACTAATATTGCAGTGCATAACAAATAAGCAATTAAGATAGTTAGAGCTGTATACCTAATAGTTTCTTTTGCAGCAGCTCAAACTAAACTCGCATTTGAAAACAAATACACAAGAGATTAGTAGTTTAGTTTAGTTTAAAGATGCAGTTTGGAAACAGGCTCGGCCTACTATCCATGCCGACCAGCGATCACCCAATTAATTAGTTATATCCTATTCACTATGGACAATTTACTGAATTAACCTGCAAATCTGTACATCTTTGGCATGTGTGGGAGGAAACCGGAGCGCCCGGAGAAAACCCACGCAGGTCAAGGAGAGAACGTACAAACTCCATTCAGACAGCACCTGTAGTCAGGATCGAACCTGCGCTACTATTCTGCCCAAAATCGAATAAACTGTCAGAGTGAGGCCATCTGCAAATTGGAGGAACAGCACCTCATATTTCACATGGGCAGCTTACAATCCAGTGGTATGAATATTGAGTTCTCTAACTTCAAATAACCCTTGCATCCCCTCTGTCTCCGTCCCTCCCCTATCCCAGTTCTCCGACTAGTTTCACTGTCCTCCTTATGTTATCTTATTGATTGTTGTCACCTTCCATTTTCCTTCTACATTTTCCTTGATCTTACCCTACCATATCTCTATTTCTCCCTCTCCCCTCACTCACAGTCTGAAGAAGTGTCACGACCCGAAACGTCACCTATTCCCTTTCTCCAGAGACGCTGCCTGTCCCGCTGAGTTACTCCGGCATTTTTGTGTCTATCTTCGGTGTAAACCAGCACCTGCAGTTCCTTCCTACACCGAGCATCGAACTGCTGTGAACAGGTGATTGCTGGTCGGCATGGGCTAGGTGGGCCGAATGGTCTGTTTCCAGGCTGAATCTTTCGATCAATATATAATCGATCAATCAGAGAGAGATCAAATGGAATCTGAATGTGCTTAACTCCGCAGGAAGAGAACTGAGAACTTATAGGAAAGATATTGTCAAGCTTGAAAGGGTTAAGAGAAGATTTACGAAGATGTTGGCGGGACTAGAGGGTCTGAACTGTAGGGAGAGGTTGAGTAGGCTAAGTCTCTATTCCTTCCAGTGCAGGAGGATGAGGGACGATCTTATGGAGGTGTATAAGATCATGAGAGGAATAGATCGGGTAGATACACAGAATCTCTTGCCCAGAGTATGGGAATCGAGGACCAGAGGACATCGGGTCAAGGTGAAGGGGAAAAGATTTAATAGGAATCTGAGGGGTAATGTTTTCCCACAAAGGGTGGTGGGTGAATGGAACGAGCTGCCAGAGGAGGTAGTTGAGGCTGGGACTATCCCAGCGTTTAAGAAACAGCTAGACAGATGGGTCAAGTTTGGAAGGATAGGCAGGTGGGACTAGTGTAGCCGGCGGGACATGTTGGCCGGTGTGGGCAAGTTGGGCCGAAGGGCCTGTTTCCGCACTGTATCACTCTATGACATCCCAGAGGATACGGTGCGCTTTCCCGATAAAGACCCCTCCAGACTCACCTCTGACAGACACGGTGCCCGTGCTGTTCGCCTTGCCCAGAAAATTCTCCGCAAAGCAGGTGTACTTTCCTTCATCCGCCCGGCTTATGTTCCGAATGCTCAAGGTGCCATCTGGGGTTATGGTCATTCTGCACGGGGAAAGCCAAGAGGATGGGTTATCCAAGAGACATAACAATGGGTGAGAATAGCCTTCAGATCTAGCCCCCCCCTCCGCCATTGCCTCCATCTGCACTTCATGCTTGTTTGGCATCAGCAAGTTGGGCTGAAGGGCCCGTTTCCATGCTGTATTACTCCATGAATCTGTGACATACTGTATATTCTTACTATTTAGAAACATAGAAAATAGGTGCAGGAGTAGGCCATTCGGCCCTTCGAGCCTGCACCGCCATTCAATATGTTCATGGCTGATCATTCAATTCAGTATCCTGTACCTGCCTTCTCTCCATACCCTCTGATCCCTTTAGCCACAAGGGCCACATCTAACTCCCTCTTAAATATAGCCAATGAACTGGCCTCAACTACCTTCTGTGGCAGAGAATTCCAGAGATTCACCACTCTCTGTGTGAAAAATGTTTTTCTCATCTCGGTCCTAAAGGATTTCCCCCTTATCCTTAAACTGTGACCCCTTGTTCTGGACTTCCCAAACATCGGGAACAATCTTCCTGCATCTAGCCTGTCCAACCCCTTAAGAATTTTGTAAGTTTCTATAAGATCCCCCCTCAATCTTCTAAATTCTAGCGAGTACAAACCGAGTCTATCCAGTCTTTCTTCATATGAAAGTCCTGACATCCCAGGAATCAGTCTGGTGAACCTTCTCTGTACCCCCTCGTTTGATCTACCTCTGTCCTCATATCTTTACATCTATCCATGATTTCATTCAATTACTCACTCCCTGAGTCATTTTAATCTTCTTGATTCCAACAAAGATGCATCTCTCTCATGTCTAGGTTTGTGGCCATTGTTATTCACAGAGTCACAGAGGCATCGAGTACAGAATTTGTCCATGCCGACCAATATGCCTTCTGACGCAAGTCCCATTTGCCCACTTTTGACCCATTTCCTGCTAAATCTTTCCTAACCATGTACATGTCCAAATATCCTTTAAATGTTGTTAGAATTCCTGCCACTTCCTCTGGCATCTCATACTATATACGTACAACCCTCTGTGTGAAAAGAAAATTGCCCTTCAGGGTCCTATTAAACTTTTCCCCTCTCACCCTAAACCTGGTTCTTGATTCCTTTCCTCGGGGTAAAAGACTTTGTGCATTCACTCAAAAAGCTGGTGTAACTCAGCGGGACAGGCAGCATCTCTGGAGAGAAGGAATGGGTGACGTTTCGGGTCGACCCGAAACGTCACCCATTCCTTCTCTCCAGAGATGCTGCCTGTCCCGTTGAGTTACACCAGCTTTTTGTGTCTGACCGGTTTAAACCAGCATCTGCAGTTCCTTCCTACACTGTGCATTTATCCTGTGTACTCCACTCATCTGTTCCCCAAATAAGTCTAGCCCCTTTCATCTTAAATCTATGGCCTTGAGTTCTTGAGGGACGACAGATGGCACAATGGGCTAAGTGTTCGGCTGGCAACCGGAAGGTACCCGGTTCGAATCCCGCTTGGAGTGCATACTGTCGTTGTGTCCTTGGGCAAGACACTTCACCCACCTTTGCCTGTGTGTGAATGTGTGTGAATGTGTGTGAGTGATTGGTGGTGGTCGGAGGGGCCGTAGGCGCAGATTGGCAGCCACGCTTCCGTCAGTCTGCCCCAGGGCAGCTGTGGCTACAGAAGTAGCTTACCACCACCGAGTGTGACTGAGGAGTGAATGAATAATGCGATGTAAAGCGCCTTGAGTATTAGAAAGGGGCTATATAAATCCCATCCATTATTATTATTATTATTATTATAGGGCGTTCTCCAACAACAACTATTAGAACTCTTAGCTCTTTAAAAATCTTATAGTACAGAAGTGGGCCATTCGGACACATGTGCCTGAGCTGGATAAATAGTCATAGAGTCTCACAGTGAGGAAACAGGCCCTTCGGCCCAACTTTCCCATACCGGCCAACATGTCTCATCTACGTACACTAGACCAACCTATCTGTGTTTGGCCCATATCCCTCTAAACCCGTCGTATCCATATACTGGTCCTAATATTTCTTAAACGTTGCGATGGAACCTGCCTTAACCATCTCCTCCGGCAACTTGTTCCATACACCCACCACTCTTTGTGTGAAATGGGTATCCCTCAGGTTCCAATTCAAACTTTTCTCCCCCGCACCTTAAACCTAAGTTCTTGAGTTACCCCGTCTATGCCTTTGAGTTATTCAACAAGGTCCCATTTCTCCTTCCCTCAAGTCATGTTAGATTTTCCATTTCATCTTTAATTCCCTTTTGAGGGTTGCTTCCTTCAACTATCTTCTCAAGGGAATATCCTCAGCATCAAAATAATACAGAGGGTGGAAAGCTTTGACCTCGTCGTCACCTCTGGAGGGCAATGGGGAGAATGGATAATAACTACGAGCTTGTTTCAAAAGCCAGCCCTGAAAGCATCGCCACGATCAAAGAACACGGACGTTCGGTTACAAGCAGTGTGTCATTGTGGGCGGCACGGCGGCACAGCGGGTAGGGCTGCTGCCTCACAGCGCCGGAGACCCAGGTTCAATCCTGACCCCAGGTGCTGCCTGTGCGGAGTCTGCACGTTCTCCAAAGATGTACACGTTTGTAGGTTAACTGGCTTGATATAATTGTAAATAACGACTGTATGATATCCTGCAGAGGAGGGTTTTATATGCACGCACCTGGAGCTGTTGGAGAGAATTTCTGTTCCTTTGCTCCACATGATGCTGGGTTTGGGAGCTGATCGCGGACGGCACCCTATTATCACCTCCCCTCCACGCGCGGCGGGAATCAGCCTCTTCACTTGGTTCGCTTGGAAATCTGGGCCAAAGGCTGTGGCAAAGAAACGGTACAAACAAATGAACCCAAGTATTGAGTTACGCAGGCATAGAGTCACAGAATTATATTAGAAGGAAACAGGCCCTTCGGCCCAACTTGCCCACACCAGCCAACATGTCCCATCTACACTAGTCCCACCTTCCTGCATTTGGCCCATATCCCTCCAAACCGGTCCTATCCATGTACCAGTCGAACTGTTTCATAACCGTTGGGATAGTCCCTGCCTCAACGACCTCCTCTGGCAGTGGAGTGAAGAAGGGTTTCGGCCCGAAACGTCGCCTATTTCCTTCGCTCCATAGATGCTGCTGCACCCGCTGAGTTTCCCCAGCAATTGTGTGGACCTCCTCTGGCAACTCGTTCCATACACCCACCACCCTCAGTGTGAAAAGGTTACCCCTCAGATTATATTTTTTCCCCTTCATCTTAAACCCATGTCCTCTGGAGTTGTGTTTAGTTTATTGTCACGTGTACCGAGGTACAGTGAAGGGCTTTTGCTGATTGCTAACCAGTCAGCGGAAAGACAGTGCATGATTACAATCGAGCCGTCCACAGTATTCAGATACATGATAAAGGGAATAATGTGAATAATGTTTAGCACAAGATAAAGTCCAGTAAAGTCCGATCGAAGATAGTCCGAGGGTCTCCAATGAGGTAGATAGTAGCTCTGGACTGCTCTCTAGTTGTGGTAGGATGATTCAGTTGCCTGATAACAGCTGGGAAGAAACTGTCCCTGAATCTGGAGGTGGGCGTTTTCTCACTTCTGTATCTTTTACCCGATAGGAGAGGGGAGTGGCCAGGGAGCGACTCATCCTTGATTATGCTGCTGGCCTTGCCGAGGCAGCGTGAGGTGTAAATGGAGTCAATGGAAGGGAGGTCGGTTTGTGTGATGGTCTGGGCTGCGTCCACAATTCTCTGCAATTTCTTGCGCTCTTGGATGGAGTTGTTCCCAAACCGTGCTGTGATGCATCCCGATCAAATGCTTTCTATGGTGCACCTGTTGAGGTTGGTGAGAGTTGTTGGGGAAATGCCGAACTTCCAAAAGGGCCCGTCCCACTTGCGCGACTTTTTCTAGGTCGTTGCAGGTCGCCGAAAATGTTCAACATGTTGAAAATCCCGCGGCAACCAGAAAGACGCTACGACTCTTTGGGCGACTGAGGAAACTACTCACGACTATACAGGCGACACCCTGGCGACATGTCGCGGGGTGAAGCCTGTATGGTCGTGAGTAGTCGCCCAAAGAGTCGTACCTTGTTCTGGTCGCCGCTGGATTTTCAACATGTTGAACATTTTCGGCGACCTGTAACGACCTATGACGGGTGCCGGCAGTCGCCGAAAAAGTCACGTAAGTGGGACGGGCCCATAAGCCTTTTAAGGAAGTAGAAGTTGGTGTGTTTTTTAGCCATTGCTTCAATATGGATGGTCCAGGAGAGGTTATCTATCGGTGATATTTAGTCCCAGGAATTTGAAACTTTCAATATAAAACTAGATCTGAGTAATTTTGTTGTTTTTTTACAACAGTGTGCAGTGGTAGAGTTGCTGGTGTAATGTTGGAGAGGTTATCTATTGGGAATCCTGCACTGTACTGCCTTTGGAATAAAATGCTAAATCAAGTCCCATCTACCCTCTCAGGGAGGATATAAAAGATCACACGCCACGGTTTTGAAGAAGAGAAGGCCAGCACGGTGGCGCAGCGGTCGAGTAGCTGCCTCACAGCGCCAGAGTCCCGGGTTCGATCCTGACCATGGATACTGTCTCTCCGGATGTTGCATGTTCTCCCTGTGACCGCGTGGGTTTTCTCCGGGTGCTCCGGTTTCCTCCCACACTCCAAAGGCGTATACGTTTTTAGGTTAATTGGCATATAAAATGTAAAATTATCCCCAGTGTGTGCAGGATAGTGTTAATGTGCGGGGATCGCTGGTCGGTGCGGACTCGGTGGGCCGAAGAGCCTTTTTCCGCGCTGCATCTCTAAACTAAACCAAAAAAAAAAAAATTAAAAAAAAAAAAAAAAAAAAAAAAAAGACAAAAAAAAAAACTAAACCAAACTAAAATTGTCCCTAGTGTGTAGGATAGTGTTAATGTCCAGGGATCGGTAGTCGGTTCGGACTCGGTGGCACGAAGAGCCTGTTTCCGCGCTGCACCTCTAAAGTCTAAAATAAAGTCTACAGCTCTTAGTCCGCCGTCTATGAATTACTGAAAGCTTCAGAGCTTCACTGAGCGATGGAACCGATGAGAGCGCTCTAGTCAGGATCGATCCCGAGTCTCTGGCGCCGTAAGGCAGCGGCTCTACTGCTGCGCCACCGCGCCGCCCTGTGGAACTTGGAGACCCCTCTGCCCGTCCACTCCCCGTCATCCGCGCCAATACTCGGCCTACCTTCCACTCTGAGCTCAGCGCTGGTGTAAATGGTCCCATGCTTGTTCTCAGCCACGCACTGGAACATTCCGGAATCTTCCAGAGCCAGCCTCGATATTTTCAACGCGCAGTTGTTGACTTCAAATCGGCTCTGAAACAGTTAAGAGTGGAGAGTGTGAGCGGAGTGAAATAGTCAAAGTGGAACGAGACTGTGCTTCTGGACAGCCACCCCTCATTTGTGTTAATAAGACCAATGGATCAACGGTCATCAGACTGCGTTTCCCTGAAAAACTGTGAGTGCCCGAGGAACTTTTTGTTAGTTTAGTTTAGTTTAGTTCAGTTTATTATTGTCACGTGTACCGAGGTACAGTTAAAAGCTTACTCTTTCGTGCTATCCAGTCAAAGAAAAGTCTCGTTGAACCCTGGAACATAGAACAGTACAGCATAGCAACAGGACCTTCGGCCCACAATGTCCATGCCGAACATGTTGCCAAGATAAACTCATCTCCACATCCTGCACACGATTCATATAACCATATAACAATTACAGCACGGAAACAGGCCATCTCGACCCTTCTAGTCCGTGCCGAACACATAATCTCCCCTAGTCCCATATACCTGCGCTCAGACCATAACCCTCCATTCCTTTCCCATCCATATAACTAGCCAATTTATTTTTAAATGATAAAAACGAACCTGCCTCCACCACCTTCACTGGAAGCTCATTCCACACAGCTACCACTCTCTGAGTAAAGATATTCCTCCATTCCCCGCACATCTTTACGAGGATGTTGGCAGCACTAGAGGGTGTGAGCTACAGGGAGAGGTTGAGCAGGCTGGGTCTCTATTCCTTGGAGCGCAGGCGGATGAGGAGTGATCTTATGGAGGTGGATAAAATCATGAGAGGAATAGATCGGGTAGATGCACAGAATCTCTTGCCCAGAGTAGGGGAATCGAGGACCAGAGGGCATAGGTTCAAGGTGAAGGGGAAAAGACTTAATAGGAATCCGAGGGGTAACCTTTTCATACGAAGGGTGGTGGGTGTATGGAACGAGCTGCCAGAGGAGTTGAGGCTGGGACTATCCCAATGTTTCAGAAACAGTTAGACAGGTACATGGATAGGACAAATTTGGAGGGATATGGACCAAGCGTAGGCAGGTGGGGACCAGTGTAGCTGGGACATGTTGGCCAGTGTGGGCAAGTTGGGCCAAAGGGCCTCTTTCCACACTGTATCACTCTATGACTCTGTCCATGTGCCTATCTAAAAGCCACCTAAACACCACCATCCCATCTGCTTCCACCACCACTGATGGCAGTGCAGTCGAAACATCCATCATCCTCTGTGTAAATAACTTCCCCACACATCTGCTTTAAGCTTGACTCCTCTCACTTTAAAGTTATGTCCTTGACATTTCTGCCCTGGGATAAAGGTTCTAAAGTGAACAGTTCAGCTGTGGTTTCCTCTTCTGGTGGCCAGCACCGCCATTCAATATGATCATGGCTAATCATCCTAAATCAGTAATCCACTTTCTCCCCATATCCCTTGATTCCATTAGCCCCAAGAGCCATATCTAACTCTCTCTTGAATACATCCAGTGAATTGGCCTCCACTGCCTTCTGTGGCAGAGAATTCCACAGATTCACAACTCTCTGGGTGAAAAGGTTTTTCCTCATCTCAGTCCTAAATGGCCTGCCCCTTATTCCTAAACTGTGATCCCTGGTTTTGGACTCCTCCAACATGGGGAACATTTTTCCTGCATCTAACCTGTCCATTCCCTTAATAATTTTATATGTTTCTATAAGATCCTCTCTCATCCTTCTAATTTCCAGTGAATATAAATAAGCCCAGCCGACACATTATTTAATTACAAGGGAGGTGGTGCGTCTAAATCCACACTCATGTGAAGCTGCTGTCCAGATCACCGGGAGATGCTGCCATGTGTACACACCTTAGACGTCAATGGCTGGCCGTTCATCAACCATCTGCAGGTCGGCCGTGGTTTACCGGCTGCGGCACATTTCCACCACAGGACAGAGCCAATGTCAGCCTTGGTGTCACCGATGATCTGTAGCCAAACCGGCTGAGCTGCGGAAGAGGAGGGATGGGAAAGAGAGTCAGCGAGCGAGAGGAGATGGGACGCGGGTCGAGTTAGTACCTGTCGGCCCAGGCATTGGGTCCACAGCAGCCTCTGAGAACTCCGATCTCCATCTATCACTAGAAACGAATGCTGGTTTATTCCAACGGCAGACACAAAGTGTTGGAGTAACTCAGGCAAGCATCTCTGGAGAAAAAGGATGGGCGACTTGTCGGTCTGCTATAACCGAGTCAGGGATTATCATTGTATTAGAAACACACGATTAATACACGGAAAGGACACACAGCGCAGGATAACTCAGCGGGTCAGCCAGCATCTCTGGAGGTCATGGAGAGGTGACGTTCTGGGTCGTGACCCTTCTTCAGACTCTCTCGGCTCTTCTTCAGACTGAAGAAGGATCCCGACCCGAAACGTCACCCATTTATTTTTCTCCAAAGATGCCGCCTGACCCGTTGCGTTTTTGTTAGCGATACAGCGCGGAAACAGGCCACTCGGCCCACCGAGTCTGCGCCGACCAGCGATCCCTACACATTTAAGAGAGAGTTAGATAGAGCTTGTGGGGCTAGTGGAATCAAGGGATATGGGGAGAAGGCAGGTACGGGTTATTGATTGGGGACGATCAGCCATGATCACAATGAATGGCGGTGCTGGCTCGAAGGGCCGAATGGCCTCCTCCTGCACCTACTTTCTATGTATTAATACTATCCTACACACACTAGGGACAATTTACACATGCACCAAGCCAATTAACCTACATGCCTGTACGTCTTTGGAGTGTGGGAGGAAACCGAAGATCTCGGAGAAAACCCACGCTGGTCACGGGGAGAAGGTACAAACTCCGTACAGACAGCACCCGTAGTTGGGATCGAACCCGGGTCTCCGGCGCTGCTAGAGCTGTAAGGCAGCAACTCTACCGCTGCGCCACAGTGCCGCCCTGCATTGATTCCAGCACTTTGTGTCTATCACTGTTTCTATATGGATTCCGCTTTAACCCATGTAAGAATGACTGAATGAATAAGTTTATTGGCCAAGTACTCACATACAAGGAATTTGCCTTGGTGCTCCGCCCGCAAGTGACAACATGACATATAGGGACAGTTATTAATGACACATAAAACATTAAACATTAATAATAAAACATTATCGATTAAACATGTGAATTAAATAAAATACCTGAGCAAAAGGAGTCAAGAGTGTTTAATTTTCCTGTGGACTGCGAACGGAATGATATAATTCCCGCAGTGTGAAGAAGGATCTCGACCCGCGACATCACCTACCCCTTATCTCCAGAGATCCCGCCTGTCCCGCTGAGTTACTCCAGCATTTTGTGACTATCTTTGAACTTTGATGGACACAGATTGAGCTGCTATTTTGTGCCATCTCAGGGAGGAGATGGATCGCTTTGATATCCCCAGCTTTAACGGCCCCATCACAAGCAACCTGTCTTCACTTACTGGATCCCGGAGCACTGGAAGATTCCTCTCTGCACTGCGACTGGCATTTCAGACGCACTTTGAAGGCCACTTGAAGATTTCGATCAGGCTAGTCCATCTCCCTGTCACGGCTCAGTGTCAAATTTTGACTGATAAGCCAGCTGCCGGGCATAGTGGTGCGTTTTACTGCATCAAAGGGTACAGTATAACTCTCGGGAGACGGAGTGGCATAGTGACAATGCGTCTTAAAGTGCGGAGACTAGGAAAGTAAGGAAAAGCTCCTGATTGGAAAAAGGTTCGTTGACATCCCATGGAGTTAAGGGCCTGTCCCACTTGCCGATTTTTTCGGCGACTGCCGGCATCAATGACTGACGTATCAGGTCAGTGAAAAATACGCTGTGTGATAATGGATGGGATTTATATAGCGCCTTTCTAATACTCAAGGCGCTTTACATCGCATTATTCATTCACTCCTCAGTCACACTCGGTGGTGGTAAGCTACTTCTGTAGCCACAGCTGCCCTGGGGCAGACTGACGGAAGCGTGGCTGCCAATCTGCGTCTACGGCCCCTCCGACCACCACCAATCACTCACACACATTCACACACAGGCAAAGGTGGGTGAAGTGTCTTGCCCAAGGACACAACGACAGTATGCACTCCAAGCGGGATTCGAACCGGCCACCTTCCGGTCGCCAGCCGAACACTTAGCCCATTGTGCCATCTGTCGTCCCAGTGATGCAGCGTGATGGCGTATGACGAGCGTTTTTTTTCAAGTGTCGCAACATTTTTTTTGTCGCCGCTGGATTATGAAATGTTCAAAATCTTTTGGGGACCCTGATATGACGCCGGCAGTCGCCAAAAAAAATCGGCAAGTGCGACAGGCCCTTTACTTATGAGGAGCGTTGGGCCTGTACTCGCTGGAGTTTAGAAAGATGAGGGGGACCTCATTGAAACCTAGACACAAAAAGCTGGAGTAACTCAGCGGGTCAGGCAACATCTCTGGAGAAAAGGAATAGGTGGCATTTCGGGTCGAGACCCTTCTTCAGAATGATAGTCAGGGGAGAGGGAAACGAGAGATATATCTCACCTATATTCTGGATATTCTATACATTCTGCATATAGGAGGCATACCTATATCTCTTATTTCCCTTTCCCTTTACTCTCAGTCTAAAAAGGGTGTCGACCCGTAATGTTACCTATATCGCCAGAAATGCTGCCTGACCTGCTGAGTTACTCCAGCATTTTGTGTCTATCTTCATTTTAAACCAGCATCTGCAGTTCCTTCCCACACTGTCATTGAAACCTACTGAATAATGAAAGGTTTTGGACATGGAAAGGTTGTTTCCAGTATGGAAGAGTCCAGAACCAGAGCGCAAAGCCTTAGAATAAAAGGGCGTACCTATAGAAAAGAGAAGAGGAGGAATTTCTTTAGCCGGAGAGTGAATCTGTGGAATTCATTGCCATGGATGGTGGTGGAGGCCAAGTTGTTGGGTATTTTTAAGTGGTACTTGATTAGTAAGGGCATCAAATGTTATGGGGAAATTGTGCTTACTGGGGGATTACACTTCTGTATAGTGATAGTCTTGCTGAACTGTATACAAAGAAGTATTTCACTGCACCTTGGAACACCTGATAGTATTGAGACCATTGAATATGTTGGGACAGTGAGCTACAAGGCACGGTGTCGCTGAGATAGAGTTGCTGCCTAACAGCGCCGGAGTCCCAGATTCGATCCTGACTGTGTCTACGTAGTTTCTACGTTCTCCCTGTGACCCCGTGGGTTTTCTCCGGGTGCTCCGGTTTCCTCCCACACACCAAAGACGAACAGGTCTGTATGTTAATTGGCTTGGTATATTTGTAAATTGTCCCTAGTGTGTGTAGGTGTGCAGGGGATCGCTGGTCGGCACGGGCACGGTGGGCCGAAGGGCCTGTTTCCGTGCTGTATCTCCAAACTAAACTAAAGAGAAGAGTCAGAGTGAATGGATGTGTTAGGAGCTGGCAAAAGGATGCCTGGTTCTGAAAGTCTCCCTGGTGATCATTTTGCTTCATGATAGCTATCTGGCTCCCTGTACGATCCCATCAGTGTGGGAGATCATTCCGATTACTTTAAAAGGGAAGAGTATGCAACTTTGTCAACCCAATGCTGGATAACACTTGACGGTGATCTAGGAGAAGAATGCGGATTTGACCTTGTTAGCTAATCGCATCAGGAAGAGAAGTTATTGTCAGTGCCGCCTTCTTTACATCTGACCCGGATTGAGACATGATCTGATGCCCTTGGTAACACCTTTGATCAAAATGGAAGGTGGGTTGACAGACATTCAGCATTAGAATTCTAGATAAGAAATATTACAGTGACGATCGTAAGATTGTTATTGCAGTGAAACAACGATTAGTTTTTGTTAAGCTTTGTAGTTCAGTTTAGTTTATTGTCACGTGTACCGAGGTATATTATATTATGATAAAATATAATATAGGTATATAATATAACATGGGAATAAAATATAAAATATATAGGAATATAATATATAATAAATGCAACCTGCATGCATCTTCCCACCTCTAGTTCTAGCTGCATTGTGCCTATCTCTGTCACATCTCTTTGCCCTGTTCCTTTGTCCCCTGGGTCAAACAGTAGACCTCTGCTCACCATGAACAATGATTCTCCCCTGAAATGTGTCCTTCCCTCTTGAGTTTTCCGCCTCACATTCGTAGACTCCTTCATCTTCAAACTGTACGTCGGGAATGTGGAGGATGGGCTTGTTTATGAACTTCAACATCTTCGACGTCACGGACCCATCCAGCTTCCTCCATTTGATGGCGGGGACAGGGCTGGAAGGAAACACACACCAGGTTCATAGAAATGGATGACGTTCATATTTATGCTGGAGTAACTCGGCGGGTCAGGCAGCATCTCTGGAGAAAAGGAATAGGTGATGTTTCGGGTCGAGCTCCTTCATCAGACAGACCCTTACGATATTCTTAGGTGGACAAAAATGCTGGAGAAACTCAGCGGGTGAGGCAGCATCTATGGAGCGAAGGAACCCAAAACGTCACTTATTCCTTCGCTCCATAGATGCTGCCTCACCCGCTGAGTTTCTCCAGCATTTTTGTCTACCGTTGATTTTTCCAGCATCTGCAGTCCTTTCTTTAAATTACAATTTTCTTAGTCTGATGAAGGGTCTCGACTCGAAACGTCACCTATTCCTTTTCTCCAGAGATGCTGCCTGACCCGTTGAGTTACTCCAGCAACTTGGTGTATCTCTGGTGTAAACCAGCATCTGCAGTTCCTTCTTACACGACTTGCATTTCTATATTCCCTTTACACAAACCAAGAGAGTCCAAAGGCATTTGACAGGCAATTGAGCCAATCCAGGAATGTAGTCAATTAGGCAAATTAGAGTTATAGAGTCACACAGCACGGCAACAGGCCCTTCGGCCCAACTCATCCATGTCATCCAACCTAGTCCCATTTGCCCATGTTTGGCCCATTTATTATCTATTATATCTATTATAATATTAAAACTCTGTGGCTGGCTGGCTGGCTGTGTGTGTGTGTGTGTGTTTCTGCCTGACTTGTGGGTGCCAGCCTTTGATTCGTTGCTACGCCAACACCAGACCCAGAAACGCCGAGATTTCCCCCCATTTCGGTAGAGATTTCACTTTTCATTCCAAGTATCCACTCCTCATTAAATTTCGTCGTGTTTATGTACACATTTTTTAATAAAACTCTTCTCCCCCCCCCCCTCACTCATTTTGTCGCGTCCTGCTGGCCAGCGACCATAACGGCTGCTGGCGCCCGCCTCTCGTCTCAAAGACGCCATTTAAAAACAGCCGCACTGCTGTGTGCTGGAATCTTATGTTCGGGAACAGCTTGAGTTGGAGGACCACGTCTCCCGAGGGAGCTACAGGTAGGGAACGGACGGCTGCGTTGGGGGAGCAGACCCAACGGGTCTGCACTTGGTCTAGTATACCTCTAAACCTTTCTTATCCATGTGCCTGTTCAGGTGTTTTTTAAATGGTGTTATTGCAAGAGGTAATCTAGCATTGTAGCATCAGGGAAGGTAATGGGCAGGTGACGTTTGGAGTTGGGAACCTTCATCAGATTGATTGGGGTTCAGTCTGAAGTAGGGTCCAGACCCAAAATGTTCCCTATCCATTTTTTGCCTGGTCCGCTAAGTTGCTCAAGCACTTCAAATTTTGCTCTTGAATCTTTGTTCTTCTCACTAATGGGCCTGTCCCACTTACGCGACTTTTTCGGCGACTGCCGGCACCCGTCATAGGTTGTTGCACGTCGCCGAAAATTTTCAAATGACGGCCAAGTGGGACAGGCCCTTAAGACTCTATGACACTCTCTCTTCTCCCCTCTGTCATCAGCCAAGTGTGAAAACTTACACCTCCAGATTCAGGGTAGACTGGAGATAGTGGAGAAGTGCTGCCTCACCCCGCTGAGTTACTCCAGCACTTTTGTCTACCTTCGATTTTTTTTATCATCTGCAGTTCATTCTTGAAAACCTCCAGATTCAGGAGCAGTTTATTCCCAGCTGTTATCAGGCAACTGAACCAAGACAGAACCTGTCGGCACTAGCAACGTCGACTGGCATTTTGTGCTCAGATCTCCGGAGAGAGGGTTGAACCCAATGGTGCAGAGTCAGATGTGATCAGTGCACTCTGTGAGGTTGCAACTTACACTTTCCCCTCTTTGTGGTGTTAACAGGTCTGGATATTTTAAGCACTTCTTTTCCCATGAACAGAGCAGATTCTCTCTCACCCGGGGCTATAATGTCTGTGCAAATGAGTCCTCTAACATATTTCATTAAAATTCCTTTGAGTGCTATTACCACTCAGCCATTAACTCAATTATATTAAACGGGTGACAATTGTATTAATAGGGAGATACTAAGGTATTTTATTTGAACACGTTAACCTGTGCGCTACCTCAGAATGGAGTGATGCTGGGAAACAAATGGGCTTTTTTTATTTGAATGCAGTCGATAAACAAAAGCAAACAATTATCACTGAAGGTAGGCACGAAAAGCTGGAGTAAATCTGGTCAGGCAGCATCTCTGGAGAAAAGGAATGGGTGACGTTTCAGATCGAGACCCTACTTCAGACTGAGAGTCGGGGAGCCATGTTCACATTGAATGGCGGTGCTGGCTCGAAGGGCCGAATGGCCTACTCCTGCACCTATTGTCTTTTGAGATAAAAGGTATGAAAAGGTACAACAGATCAGAGAGTGTTTTGTGGGGGAAGGAACCGCAGCTGCTGGTTAACACTGAAGATAAGACACAAAATGCTGGACTCAGCGGGACAGGCAGCATCTATGAAAAGTTGCAAAGACCAGATGGATGAAGCGAATTCACTTGATCTTTGTACCTTTTCATCTGGTTTCCCTCTCCCCTGACTATTGGTCTGAAGAAGGGTCTCAACCCGAGACGTCACCTATCCATTTTCTCCAGAGATGCTGCCTGACCCGTGGAGTTCCTCCAGCTTTTTGTGTCTATCCAGCATCTGCAGTTCCTTCCTACACAAACAATTGTCACTGCAGCAAGGGGACGTTCCAACCGAGGCATCCCATAACGTTGAGACGAGTTTATCGGCGGCATGCCTTCACGCACAGGAATTATGAAGTTAGTTAGCATTTCCTGAAGGTTTTTTAATCTATCTAGATTTCAACAGGGCCTTCTTGGTGCAACTTTCACAGCTGACTGGTATTCAATGAATGAAATTAAAGGTACAGGAGCCTGCAACGTCCAGGTTCAGAAATAGCCCTTCCCCACAGCCATCAGGCTATTAAACTCAACTCAAACATACTCTGAACATTAATAGACCATTATCTGTTTATTTGCACTTTATCTATTTATTTATTCATGTGTGTGTGTGTATAGATTTATATAATGGTATATGAACACACTGATCTGTTCTGTATTCATGCCAACTATATTCTGTTGTGCTGAAGCAAAGCAAGAATTTCATTGTCCTATCTGGGACACATGACAATAAACTCTCTTGAATCTTGAATCTTGAAATAGTGTTTAATAAAAAAAAAGAAACATTAAAAAAGAGCAGTTACTCGGAGAAGATTTCATCTTGTTACCAGTAAGGAACATGCAGTTTTTCCACTAACTGCATTGAATGTCAATTCCTCCCAAAGCGGGCATAACACGAACTAGCTGAATATTAAGCAACTATCAGCTCTGCACCAAATGCGTTCCTTTAACTCCATTCAATCAGGAAACATCGCACCACAGACTTTACCATGGTAACCCTTGCTGGTGACTATTTATTTATTTTCACTTCTCCAGGCACCTCACAATTGCAGAATAAGATTTAAATCTAGATGAAACGGAGAGGAATCTCTGATAACAATGCGACACAGTTCCGCAACTGGTGGAGCTACTTCCTCACAGTACCAGAGACACGGCTTTAGTTTAGTGTAATTTAGAAATAGAAACATAGGAAATAGGTGCAAGAGGAGGCCATTTGGCCCTTCGAGCCAGCACCGCCACTCATTGTGATCATGGCTGATCATCCACAATCAATAACCCGTGCCTGCCTTCTCCTCATATCCCTTGATTCCGCTAGCTCCTAGAGCTCTATCTAACTCTCTTTTAAATTCACCCAGTGAATTGGCCTCCGCTGCCCTCTATGGCAGAGAATTCCACAAATTCACACCTCTCTGGGTGAAAACGTTTCTTCTCATCGCA
Organism: Amblyraja radiata; assembly: GCF_010909765.2. Classification (NCBI taxonomy): domain Eukaryota; kingdom Metazoa; phylum Chordata; class Chondrichthyes; order Rajiformes; family Rajidae; genus Amblyraja; species Amblyraja radiata. The sequence goes on from NC_045979.1 coordinate 31,235,689, forward strand.
GTTTTAAATGGCCTCCCCTTTATTCTTAGACTGTGGCCCCTGGTTCTGGACTCCCCCAACATTGGGAACAATTTCCCTGCATCTAGCTTGTCCAGTCTTTTTATAATTTTATATGTTTCTATAAGATCTCCTCTCATCCTTCTAAATTCCAGTGAATACAAGCCCAGTCTTTCCAATCTTTCCTCATATGACAGTCCTGCCATCCCAGGTGCACTGCCTCAATAGCAAAGATGGCCTTCCTCAAATTAGGAGACCAAAACTGCACACACTACTCCAGATGTGGTCTCACCAGGGCCCTGTACAACTGCAGAAGGACCTCTTTACTCCTATACTCAAATCCTCTCGTTATGAAGGCCAACATGGAACATGGAACAGATACAGCATGGAAACAGGCCGTTCGGCCCACCTAGCCCGTGCCGGCCAACGATCATCCCGTACACCAGTTCTATCTATCCTACACATTAGGAACAAAGCCAATTAACCTACAAACCTGTACATCTGTGGTGTGTGGGAGAAAACCCATGTGGTCACAGAGAGAATGTACAAACTCCACACAGACAGCACCCGTAGTCGGGAACGAACCTGGGTCTCTGGCGCTGTAAGGCAGCAACTCTACCGCTTAAGAAGGGTATTAATGAAACTGAAGAAGGTTCTTGACCCGAAACGTCACCTATCCATGTTCTCCATAGATGCTGCCTGACTTACTGAGTTACTCTAGCACCGTGTTTTTTTTATGCTGTTATAGAGTCATGCAGCATGGAATCAGGTCCTTTGGCTAAACCTGGCCACGCTGCCTAAGATGCCCTGGTATAAACGCATAACATTGATAACATTGATAGAGCGGTCACGGTGGCGCAGCGGTGGAGTTGCTGCCTTACAGCGACCCGAGTTCGATCCCGACAACGGGCGCTGTCTGTACGGAGTTTGTACGTTCTCCCCGTGACCTGCGTGGGTTTTCTCCGAGAGCTTCGGTTTCCTCCCAGACGCCAAAGACGTGCAGGTATGTAGGTTAATTGGCTTGGTAAATGTAGAAATTGTCCCTGGTGGGTGTAGGATGGTGTTAATGTGCGGGGATCGCTGGTCGGCGCGGACCCGGTGGGCTGAAGGGCCTGCTTCCGTGCTGTATCTCTAAAACTAAAATATCAGTCATTTACAGTTCTGATGAAGGGTCACAAACAGCGAAACGCCGACTGTTCGTCTATCCACAGATTTGCTTGACCTTTGGAGTTCTTCCAGCTGTTTCTGTTTTTTGTTCTTATTCCTCCCATCTCCCTTCCTCGGCAACACAAAACTTAGTTATTTTCTAAACTGTCCCAGACCTGTAATGTTATCTCTCCCCTCAAATGTTGCCTAGCTTTATGAGTATTTCCAGCACTCTATTTTTCTACCTGTAGTTTTTTTGGGCTGTTCAGTCCCACTTCTGCTATTTGCGAAGGAACTGAATAAAATTTATTTCTCAAATCCAATTATCGTTACGTCTGAGAACAAAAACCTTGTTCCAAAAAAAAAAATGGACACAAAATGCTGGAGTAACTAAAGCGGGGGGAAGGCAGCATCTCTGGAGGACTTGGATAGACGATGTTTCAGGTCTGGAGCCCATATTCCATCCTCAGCACACATGACAATAAACGAAACTCAAACATACTCAAACTCCAAAAAGAGATGCATGTTACTCCAGCACTTTCTTTGTAAACCAGCAGTTCCTTAATTTGAGCTGATTTGAGCAATTTCAAATCAATTGTAAATCAGTGCCCGCGGTTCCTTGACATGGAATTCAACAACTGCAGATAACTAGTTCTCACAGTTTTTGTCAGAACTGCTCACTTATAGAGTAGAAATAAGGAACTGCAGATACTGGTTGATACACAAAAGGACACAAAGTGCTGGAGTAACTCAATGGGTCGGGCAGCATCCCTGGAGAACACAGACAGGTGACATTTCAGGTTGCGACCGTTCTTTTCCATCCATGTTCTACAGAGGCGATGGCTCTCCCGCTGAGATACTCCAGCACTTTGTGTCTTTTTTTTGTAAACAGGCATCTGCAGTTCCTTGTGTCCAACAATTTCAAATCATTTTTTTTAAATCAGCATCTGCGTTTCCTTGTGTCCACAAAGACCATGTTCACTTACTTTCCAAAGGCGAAACACTCCAGGTTTAGTGATTGCCCAGCTAAGGCGTAGGTTTCTGAGGGGAACCTTGCCCGGATATGCGGCGAGTGAGTCCGAACATCTCCTGGCAAAGGAAAGAAAGAAACAAGTTAGCCGGAGTTCTGCGACAAAGGATTTCAGTTGAAAATGTGATGGAAAAATCGAGTCTGAGTCCATGCAGTGGCTTCACCATGATTCAGTCCATCACCTCTCAATGCAGACCATGTAGACATTATTCCTGAGCTGCAACTTCAAGGTACTGCAGGTGCTGGAACCTTGCGTGGAGCACAAAATGCTGGAGTAACCCGATTATCCGTCTGAAGAAGGATCCTGACCCGAAACGGTGTCCAGAGATGCAACATAACCTGCTGAATTACTCCAGCACTTCTTGGCTGCTGAGTTCCTCCAGCACTTTGTGTTAAGAAATGTAAGTAAGTAAGTAAGTAAGTTTATTGGCCAAGTATTCACATACAAGGAATTTGCCTTGGTGCTCTGCCCATAAGTAACAACATGGCATACAGTGACAGTTACGATTGACTCAGAAAACACTAAACATTAATAATAATAAGACATTAATGATAAAACATCATTGATGACAATGGACAATAGGTGCAGGAGTAGGCCATTTGGCCCTTCGAGCCAGCACCTCCATTCACTGTGATCATGGCTGATCATCCACAATCTGTACCCCATTCCTGCCTTCTCTCCATATCCCTTGACTCCGCTATCTTTAAGAGCTCTATCTAACTCTCGCTTGAAAGCATCCAGAGAATTGGTCTCCACTGCCTTCTGAGGCAAAGAATTCCACAGATTCACAACTCTCTGATGAAAAAAGGTTTTTCCTCATATCCGTTCAAAATGGCCTACCCCTTATTTTTAAACTGTGGCCCCTGGTTCTGCACTCCCCCAACATTCTGTACATGTTTCCTGCCTCTAGCGTGTCCAACCCTTAATAATCTTATATGTTTCAATAAGATCACTTCTCATCCTAAATTCCAGTGTATACAAGCCCAATCGCTCCAACATAAATCAACCTCAGATCTTCCAGAATTCTTGGTGGATCTAATAGAATCAGACTGACAACTTTTAAAATTAGCGTTCCTTGCTGTTGTTTAAGTTGTTGAGGTGAGCTCTGTTGGTAGAAACAAGGAACTGCAGATGCTGGTTTCCAAAGAAAAAGGCACAAAGTGCAGGAGTAACTCAGCGGGTCAGGCAGCATTTCTGGAGAACATGGATAGGTGATGTTTCTGATTGGGATCCTTCTTCAGATTGCTTTCAGTTCGGGACCCATGTGCCATTCAAAAAGCCCCTTCACCTGTATCAACCCATCACTTGTGTAGGAAGGAACTGCAGATGCTGACTAAGGATAGGCCCAAAAAGCTGGAGTAACTCAATGGGTCAGGCAGCATCTCTGGAGAGAAGGAATGGATGAAGAAGGGTCTTAACCAGAAACGTCACCCATTCCTTCTCTCCAGAGATGCTGCCTGTCCCACTGAGTTACTCCAGCTTTTTGTGTCTATCTTTGGTCATCGGGAGTGAGGTTAATTGAAAAGCCAGGTTCCGTTTACCCTTACAGCAGTTAATGCTCACCCATATGTAACATCCCTGCTCTTCCATTACTTGACCTTCAGAATGGCTGACAAGTTAATGTTAGGTGGTCTGCTGACATAATTTCCTGCCTCTAGTGTGTCCAATCCCTTAATAATCTTATATGTTTCAATAAGATCCCAACTGGTGTTATTGCAGGAATGGAATATTTATTCAACATTTGTCCATCTTTTTGGGATGTGGACATCACCGACAGGAGCAGCAGCGGCAGAGTTGCTGCCTTACAGCGCCAGAGACTCGCGTTCATTCCTGACTAGGCGTGCTTGTCTGAACCGAGTCTGTACGTTCTCTCCGTGACCTGCTTGTGTTTTCTCCGGGGACAGCGGTTTCCTCCCACATTACAAAGACGCACAGGTTTGGAGGTTAGTTGGCTTAGTATAAATTGTAAATTGTCCCTAGTGTGTGTAGGGTAGTGTCAGTGTGCAGGGATTGTTTGGGCGGCGCGGACTCGGTGGGCCGAAGGGCCTGTTTTCACTCTGTATCTCTAAACTAAACTAACCTAAGTTTGAAGGTGGACACAAAATGCTGGAACAACTCAGCGGGTGAGGCAGCATCTCTGGAGAGAAGGAATGGGTGACGATCAGGTTGATACCCTTCTTCAGACCTGAAACGTCGCCCATTCTTTCTCACCATAGATGCTGCCTCACCCGCTGTTACTCCAGCATTTTGTGTCAACCTTTGATTTTATTAGCATCTGCAGTTATTTCTTAAACTAAGTTTGATACTGAAGATGAGTCCCGACGCAAAACGTCATCGATCCATGTTCTCCAGAGATGCTGCCTGACCCGCTGAGTTACTCCAGCACTCCCAGCTTGATACCAGTTCCTTAATGCAATGTTGCTGCATTTTGTACCATCTGCAAGATGCAATGAGGAGGATAATCTTTGACAGGACCATACTTCCATACAGGACTCCAGCATAAGTCTTTGATCGGACTTTACTTGCACTAAAAGTTATTCCTTAAAGGGCCTGTCCCACTTTCCCGATTTACTCACAAATTCTCCCGAGTTTTCCTCTTGATTCAAACTCGGAGAATGTCCGTAGCGAGTCCGTAGGAGGCCGTAGATATTTCGTAGCGGCTCGTTATGCATCCGTAGGTACTCGGGGCATCAGGTAAGTCGGGACGTTTTTTCCAGCATGACAAAAAAGTCCACGAGTAAAAAGATAGTCGTGAGGAGGAGTTCATATATCACTAAAATCTTGATTTTTTTTTTTTAAGGTCCTTTCAACTCGGCAGAGGACTCTGGAAAGTGGAACGGGCCCTTTATCACGTATCTGTACATTGTAATGGGGCTGTCCCACTGTACGAGCTAATTCAAGAGCTCTCCCGAGTTTACCCTGATTCGAACTCTGAGAAATACGGTAATGGCCGCTCGTAGGTACTCGGGGCTCTCGTGGACATTTTGCAACAAGTTGAAAAATCTTCACGAGCTTACCGCGTTTCCCGAGTACCTGCCGTTAGCGTTACGAGCCGCTAAGAGACGTCCCGAGCTCCGACGTACCCGCTACGTACATTCTACGTACTTCCCACGAGTTTGATTTATTTTTAAACTCGGGAGAGCTCTTGAATTAGCTCGTACAGTGGGACAGCTCCATGAATTGTAATCAAGTATTGTCTTTCCGCTGGTACACAAAATTGCTGGGGAAACTCAGCGGGTGCAGCAGCAGCATCTATGGAGCGAAGGAAATAGGCGACGTTTCGGGCCGAAACCCTTCCGCTGACTGGTTAGCACGCAACAAAAGCTTTTCACTGTACCTCGGTACACGTGACTATAAACTAAATTGAAACTGAAGAGAAGGAGGAGTATTCAGAAAGCATGACCTCCAGGATTGCCTCAACGTTACACATACCATCCTGGCCTGGATGTATATTACCTGGTCAAGATCCAGGTAAATCGCACGAATAACACACCGAACAGCCTAGCAGACAGCAGCAGGACAAGTGGATACATCAGCACAATCTTCTCCGGGGAAATTATGGAAGGACATAAAATGCTGATCTTGCTAAGGATGTGCACATCCCATGAATTAATAAATACAATTATCCTGATACGATACAATTTTCTACAATGATTGAAAGTGATTTAGTTTAATCTGATACCAGGCTGCTTAAATTTAAGTGGCGACGAGTTGAATTGATTGAAATATGCACCTTGGAAACAGGCCCTTCGGCCCATCGAGTCCTCACTGGTTATTGATCACCCGTTCACACTGGTTCTATGTCATTCCCAATTCCACATCCACTCCCTACACACTAGGGGCAATTTACAGAAGGCAATTAATCTACAAACCCGCTTGTCATAAGAATTATAGATTGAATGAAAAATACAGCATGGAAACAGGATTGTAATGAGAGGAAAAATCTTTAAACTCGAGAATGCCGAACCTTCTGAAATTTCTACACGTGATGTTTTCTAAGATTCAGTCGAGGATATTCAATGCGGAGACTGATAATTTTTTGAATGTTGAAGGACTCAAGGGATATGGAGTTAGTACAAGTATTGTAACACATACTACCCACTGTGGGGGGATGATTTTTTTTTTTGTCTAACTGTAGTCCTGTAGGTCTGTGTCCAAGATGGCTGCCGTGAAGGGAGAGTGGACGCTGGCACGAATTGGTTGCCGCTGCTCCCTCTTCACACTGTGTTTTTGATTTTCTGTTTTTGGATTGAATTCTGTTTTTAATTTGTGTCTCTGTGATGTCTTTATTATTTGTTATATTCCGATTTTATGTTATTCCGATTAAATGTCTTTTATTGTTATGTCTGTATTCTTTCTTTATGTGCTGCACGGAGAGGACGCTGGCGCTGTTTGTTCGCCGCTTCTCCGTTTGCTATTGTCTGTTACTATTGTAAAGCGACTTTGAGTCTTAGAAAAGCGCTATAAAAATAAAATTTATTATTATTATTATTATTACATACACATATGGTAAAATAACAGTTTCATCTTAATGAATGGTGAAGCTATTCAGGGTGTTCGATAATAAATAATAATAATGGATGGGATTTATATAGCGCCTTTCTAATACTCAAGGCACTTTACATCGCATTATTCAATCACTCCTCAGTCACACTCGGGGGTGGTAAGCTACTTCTGTAGCCACAGCTGCCCTGGGGCAGACTGACGGAAGCGTGGCTGCCAATCTGCGCCTACGGCCCCTCCGACCACCACCAGTCACTCACACACATTCACACACAGGCAAAGGTGGGTGAAGTGTCTTGCCCAAGGACACAACGACAGTATGCACTCCAAGCGGGATTCGAACCGGCTACCTTCCGGTTGCCAGCCGAACACTTAGCCCATTGTGCCATCTGTCATCCTGTTCGATGGTCTATAACAACTTGTATTTCCAATGTTATAAATTACTTAAAAAATGTGAAGGGTTTGAGCATTTTCATTGCAGAGTGGAGTCATAATGTCATATGTGATAGGAATGGAATTAGGCCATTCGGCCCATCTAGTCTTCTCTGTCATTCAATCATGGCTGATCTATCTCTCCCTCCTAACTCCATTCTCCTGCCTTCTCCCCATAAGCTCTGACACTGGTACTAACAAAAGTCCATACTAGACTAGCTACAGTCTTTCAACCTTCCAAGCTTACAACTCAGTGGGTATATTGATTTCCCTAACTTCCAGTAACCCTTGCATCCCCTCACCCTCCGTCCCTCCCCAACCCAAGTCGTTGTACTAGCTTCAAAGTCATCTTGTTGAGTCTCATTGCATGTAACTTTTCACCGAGCCCACAGCTAACAATGGTCTGTTTCCTTTCTCATCGTCACTTTTTCGCATACCATTCGTTCATTTGTTTAAGAGCTCTCCACATCACCGTCGATATATCTTGTTTACCTTTCCCCTGACTCTCAGTCCAAACAAGGGTCTCGACTCGAAGCATCACCTATTCCTTTTCTCCAGAGATTCTGTCGGACCAGTTGAGTTACTCTGGCTTTTTGTGTCTATCTTCGGTTTAAACCAGCATCTGCAGTTCCGTCGTACTCATCCAGGCTTTTCTTTCTGGATCAATAAGTTCAATATCTGATGGTTGTCCGATCGTACACGTTGCTGCTTCTCTCTGAACTCAGGCAGGTTAGTTTAGAGATACAGCACTGAAACAGGCCGTTCGGCCCAGCGAGTCCATGTCGACCAACGATCACCTGTTGTCCCAGTTTCACATCTTGCACGCTGGGGGAAATTCGTGGAAGCCAATTAACTTACAAACCTGCACGTCTTCGGAATGTGGGAGAGAATTCAGGCCCTTTTCCACGCCGCATCCCTAAAGCCTCAAGTAAATCTTCAGGGGATCAAGGGTTATAAGGGCTGGACAGGGAAATGGAGTCGAAGATCAGCCCTACTCCAGACCGCTATTGGAGTATTGTGAGCAGTTTTGGGCCCCGTATCCGAGGAAGGAAGGATGTGCTGGCATTAGAGAGGGTCCAGAGGAGGTTTACGAGAATGATCCCGGGGATGATTGAGTTAACATATGACGAGCATTTGACGGCTCTGGGCCTATACTCGCTGAAGTTTAATAGGATGGGGGGGGGGGGGGGGGGGGGGCTCTGTATCTCAAAACTAAACTAAACCAAACTAAACTGACGAGAAATTTGATAGGTTTGTTTTGTACCATCTTTCTGATTTGAACATGGCAATAAAAATAATTGAGAGGTTTATGCATCGATCGTGGCAATATTTGGCTGAATTGATAGATTCTTATTACACAAGTTATCTGATGTAACTGCTGACAATAGGCCTGTGGTTATTTAACGGGCACAATATCACTTATAATGCCAATTATCTGGCTAATAACAAGGCAACGCTTCAGATAGCAACAATACATTGCAGAATGCAAATAGTTATAAATATAGCTTTATGTTACCAATGCCAGATAGAAGTGCAATCACAGTTTGCTGGAAACATACAAATGAGTGACTTGCATCACACTAATGATTGTGTGGAGATATTGATTTACTAATCGATCGATTTCAATGAGCATGGTAGAATTACAAAATATTTCAGATCCATTATTTCCCACACATTACAGAGACATTGACTGTAACTGAAATAACTCTGAAGTGGTTGGCTGGCATCTCAGACATATCATTACAAGTGAAATTCATCCTTGACCCAGGGCCAATATCACGTCCCAGGATTTTGAGTAAGTCTGGGCAAACGTGGCTATTGTGGATTATTTCGATCTTCAAAACCGATCATTATCTTAGCTTTAGTTTCAGAAATACAGCACGCAATTCACGGGAGCATGACAGATCTTCCTCGTGGCGATCCCGGGGAGCGACGCCGCGATGCGCTCCGTGACACGTCGGGCGTCAATTCTGTCAGCGTGTTGGACGACGACAGAAGCCAACAGCGAGCTACATCATCTGACACATGGGCGAACGAACGCACGCACGCACGTAAACAGGCCCTTCTGCCCACCGCGTCCGCGCCGACCAGCGATCCCCGCACACTAGCGCTATCCTACACACTTGTACGTGTACGTGCTTGGAGTGTGGGGGGAAACCGGAGCACCCGGAGAAAACCCACGCAGGTCACGGGGAGTACGTGCAAACTCCGTACAGACAGCACCTGTAGTCGGGATCGAACCTGGGTCTCTGGCGCTGTAAGGCAGCAACTCTACCGCTGCGCCAATGTGCTGCCCTTGATTTCATCTCATTTGTGTCATTACAAGTGAAACTCAACCTTGGCCTAGGATTACAACTCTCATGCGAGTACATCCCAGGATTCTGTGTAATGCCCCTGTCCCACTTAGGAAACCTGAACGGAAACCTCTGGAGACTTTGCGCCCCACCCAAGGTTTCCGTGCGGTTCCCGGAGGTTGCAGGTGGTTGCCGGAGGTTGCAGGTAGTGGAAGCAGGTAGGGAGACTGGCAAAAACCTCCGGGAACCTCCAGGAACCGCACGGAAACCTTGGGTGGGGCGCAAAGTCTCCAGAGGTTTCTGTTCAGGTTTCCTAAGTGGGACAGGGGCATTAGTCTGGGCAGATTCCAGAATGTGGATATTGTGGATTAATTTTGATCTTGAAAACCCCGATCATTATCTTGATTTTAGTACTAGTGTTAGAGATGCAGCGCGAAAACAGGCCCTTCGGCCCCACCATGTCCGCACCGACCAGCGATTCCCACACACCAACACTATCCTACACACAATTTGGGACAATTTGTAATTTTTGCCAAAGCAAATTAACCTGCAAACCTGTACGTCGTTGGAGTGTGGGAAGAATCCGGAGATCTTGTGGAAAACCCACGCGGGTCACGGGGAGAGCGTACAAACTCTGTAAAGACAGCACCCGTAGTTAGAATCGAACCCGGGTCTCTGGCGCTGCAAGGCAGCAACTCTACCGCTGCGCCACCATGCCACCCTAAAGGGCCTGTCCCACGAGCATGCGACTGCATGCGGCGAGCGCGACCAAACCGGAAGCGGGGGCCACGCGGAGGTCGAGTGATCCCGTACGAGTTGACGTGAAGTTCGAGCGAAGTCCGCGGGAAGTTCGCGCTAGGCGTACGCCGTCAAGGCGCTGCGTGCGGCGTCAAGACGCTGCGTACGCCCGTCGAGGCGGCGCCTACGGCCTCAATGTGGCTGCGGGCCGGCAGGCCGTTGCCGCGCGGAATTTTTGAACAGTGTCAGTTTTTCAGAGCCCCACTCGATGTCGAGACCAGCTCCGCACAACTCCATACGGCTCCGGCGATCGAAGTGGGACCGGCCCCGCGAGGCCGTACGGCTCAAGCGACCACGTTAGGTCGCGCTTGCCGCATGGAGTCACATGCTCGTGGGCCAGGCCCTTAACTAACATGCAAACAAACAGCACCACAGCTGAAGCCTTGGCAACACTCACTGGGCATTGACTAACTCTTGTTTACATATCATGTTGTGATGGTTTTCTTATGAGTAATTCCGTAAGACAGCCGGCACAGATCAGCACGGAGCTCTGAACTGATTGTGAGCTGAGGTACGGATTATCACGTACCATTTCCATCCGATCCTCAACCCCTCATTCAAAAAGCCATGCAATGAAACCTCTGCTCACACGTCTCAAAATATCCCTCGTATATATCAACTCTGCACCACTTAGTACATTGAAGACAAAATGGGTAAAGGAACCCTCAGCAGATGGGGCATAATATTAGCATCTGCCATATTTTTGATGTCTGGCGTCTTTTAGAGATTTTATGTTCCATCTGTTTAATTAACCAGCATCACTAATCCCATCAACACCGTGTGTCTGCTTCTTGGTTGTGGCGTATTATTATTTTTTTCGCTATTTCTTTCACTGTATTCCTCTCATGATGTTTATCCTGCATAGTTTCTCGGGATCGCCCTAAAGTAGTCATTATTACTACACTGATAGTATTAATGTGGCACGATCTTTAATTTGTGCGTGTGCTTACATGTGTGTTTATAAAGGAAAAGGTACTCTCATCTTTCACAACCTCAGGATAACTGACAATCAAGTGTGTTTGTATACTCGCTGCAGTAACGGAGGAAATTCAGCTGCCAAGTCTCTCTCTATCTGTCTATCTCTCTATCTATCTATCTATCTATCTATCTATCTATCTATCTATCTATCAGTATTATCTAGCGATCGCCAAGATCGGCGCTCTCGCGAGCGCTCTCGCTCTGCTTCTCGCCTCTCGTCGCTATGGCTCTGGGTCTCTGGTATCGGGCTATGAGCGATCGAGAGAGCGGAGAGTCGCTATCTCGAGTCGCGTCTCGCTCTCTCTCGTCTGCTCTCTCTCTCTATCGCGCTAGCTCTCTCGCTGCTCTCGCTCCCTGCTCTCCTCGATCGCGCCTCTCTCTCTCTCGCTCTCTCTGTCTGTCTATCGATCTATAGATCTATCACATTATCTATCTATCTATCTATCGATCTACTATCCATCCATCATCCACCATCCATCATCCATCCATCATCATCCACATCATCATCATATCTATCATCTATCTCTCTCTCTCTCTCTCTCTCTCTCTCTCTCTGTCTGTCTGTCTATCTTTCCCTCCCCTGCATCCCTCCCTCCCTTCTTCAACCCCCTTCTCTCCCAACCCCCCTCTCCCTGTCTCTTCCTCTCTCTTTTTTCTACCACTCTCTCTCGCTCTCTCTCTCCCTTTTTCTCTCCTCCTCTTCTTCCTCATCCTGTCTTCCTTTCCCACGCTAGCTCTTCCTGTCGCCCTCTTTCTTCCCCTTTCTCTTTTTCTCTCCCTCTTTCTGCCCCCCCCCCTCCCCCCTCTCTCTCCTTCCTCACACACACGAGGGTGGAAAGCTGAGAGATGAAGATCATTGCAGAAACAATTACATGCAAGGCTAGGGTCGCCAACGTTCTCACTCCCAAGTAAGGGATAAAAGGTCAAAATAAGGGAAAAAGGAAGAAGTCCCGACACAAAACGTCACCTATCCACGTTCTACAAAGATGCTGCCTGCCCTGCTGAGTTACTCCAGCACTTTGTCTCCTTTTGTCTAAACCAGCATCTGCAGTTCCTTTTTCCTACTTTTCAACTTTGGGTTTTCAGTTTGAAGTCTAACACTCTTGAGATGAAGGTGGAAACCATTCAGCCCCTTAATCCTATCCCGCCACTCAGTTTGACCGCATATAATCCTCCATCTTCCTTCCAAAACAAATATCTATTTTAAGTTCACTCTTTGGAACTCAACATGTTTTAAACTTGGACTTTCCCACAGATCAAGATCAAGAGGAAACCACTGTCACTTTAGTTTAATTTAGTTTAGACATACAGTGCGGAAACAGGCCCTTCGGCCCACCGAGTCCGTGCCGACCAGCGACCCCCATACACTAGAACTATCCTACACACGAGGGATAATTTACGAGCTTTACTGAAGCCAATTGACCTACAAACCTGTACATCTTTGGAGTGTGGGAGGAAACCGGAGCACACGGTGGTTCATAAGTTCATACATTGTGGGAGCAAAATTACCCATTCGGTCCATCAAATCTATTCCGCCATACAATCATGGCTGATCTATCTCTCCCTCTCAACTCCATTCTCCTGCCTTCTCCCCATCACCCCTGATACCCGCACTAATGAAGAATCTGTTAATCTCTGCCTTAAAAATATCCATTGACTTGGCCTCCACAGCCGTCTGTGGCAATGAATTCCACAGACTCACCACCCTCTGGCTAAAGAAATTCCTCCTCAACTACTTTCTACATGGAGAACGTGCAAACTCCATGCAGACAAGCACCTGTAGCCTGGATTGAACCCGGGCCTCTGGCGCTGCGAGCTAGCAACTCTACCGCTGGGCCACCGTGACATAGAAACATAGAAACATAGAAAATAGGTGCAGGAGTAGGCCATTCGGCCCTTCGAGCCTGCACCGCCATTCAATAGATCATGGCTGATCATCCAACTCAGTATCCCATACCTGCCTTCTCTCCATACCCCCTGATCCCTTTAGCCACAAGGGCCACATCTAACTCCCTCTTAAATATAGCCAATGAACTGGCCTCAACTACCTTCTGTGGCAGAGAATTCCACAGATTCACCACTAAAAAACGATTTTCTCATCTCGGTCCTAAAATACTTCCCTCTTATCCTTAAACTGTGACTGCTTGTTCTGGACTTCCCCAACATCGGGAATAATCTTCCTACATCTAGCCTGTCCAACCCCTTAAGAAATTTTGTAGGTTTCAGACGCCCCACGTGTGCAGAACTGATGTAACGGAGTTGATGGCTACTCACCCACAGGTTGTACGATCAAAGGAATGGGCTTGCTGAAGACGCTGGTGGTAGCATAGTCAATGTGGCTGGTGAGGTAACAGGAATGGGTCCCTGTGTCTGACGTCTTGGCTTTGGCAATGTACAGGTTCCCTGTAACTTGTGAGATGAAGTGACGTTCATCGGGTGCAATGAAGTTTGGGATTTCATCGATAAACCAACGATAGGCTGGAACTGCAGTGCAAAGTAACATAAGAAGATAAATTAATCGTCTGACCGCACTTCAGGCAAATTATAAGAAAGTTTAATTTTAGTTTAGTTTAGTTTAGAGTTGGTGACCATCATTTATAGCAAGATTCCAAAGGCATAAAAGACATTAAGTTAAGAGATACAGCGCGGAAACAGACCCTTTGGCCCACCGAGCCCGCACCGACCAGTGATCCCCGCACACGAACACTATCCCACACACACTAGGGACAATTTTACATTTACACCAAGCCAATTAGCCTACAAACCTGTACGTATTTGGAGGGTGGGAGGATACCGAAGATCTCGGAGAAAACCCATGCAGGTCACAGGGGAGAATGTACAAACTCTGTCCAAACTCTGTACAGACAGCACCCATGGTCAGGATCGAACCCGTGTCCCTGGCACTGTAAGGCAGCGACCCTACCACTACGCCACATTGTTTTATATGTATCCCTCTCGTGGTTTACGCACACGAGTAAGCCACGAGAGAATTGCATCTTCTTCTTCTTGCGTATGTCGTGCACAGCCTAAAGTTGTAGGCCAACTTGTTCTGTTTGATCTTATTTGATTGTGCACGGCAGGTTGATTGCATTCGTCGAAACACGTGAAGGTTGCAATCTTCCACCCTATACAATTGCATCGAATAACCGGTTATAAGTTTTGCTGCTGGAATCTGAAAGGTTCAGCTCAGCAGAGAGTGCAGAGGAGATATCAGGCGTTGTCAACAATGGACTGTGGCGACAATTTTTGCTGTCGTGAGTTGTCTTAGGAGAATTCTATTAAAACTAGTCTCTGGCAGTCGCCTAAGTGGGACAGGCCAATGAGAGTCACGGCCACGGAGACACACAGAACACCAGGATCTGAGCTGCAGGGCAGGGAAAGCCGGAGGTCGACCCAATGTCTCTAAAATATTGAAGGGTTTTGATGGATTAGATGTGCAGAGAGTGTTTACGCTTGTGGGGCTGGTCAAAACTACGAGCAACAAATCTCAGATAGTTGCTGCAAATCCTACAGAGAATTCGGAGGAATCCTCCTGATCCTGAGTGCACAGTTAGAATGTGGAACTTGGCTGCACGCTGGGGGCAGTGAAGATCAATAGCAGAGACGCACTCGAGCTGGTGTGTGGGGGAGGAAAGAATTGGAACGCGATGCTGATAAGGTGAGATGAACAATCCCCAGCGTAGCGTGGGCGGATTCATATTGTGATTAATATCTTTCTGGCCGTGCTTTGGTGAAGGGAACGTGCCCGCCAACACAGTGCGGCCTAAATATATACAGAAGGGGCACCGATCTTTAATGTAGTTCAAAAGGGAACTGCAGATGCTGGAATATCGAAGGTACACAAAATTGCTGGGGAAACTCAGCGGGTGCAGCAGCATCTATGGAGCGAAGGAAATAGGCGACGTTTCGGGCCGAAACGTCGCCTATTTCCTTCGCTCCATAGATGCTGCTGCACCCGCTGAGTTTCCCCAGCAATTTTGTGTACCTTTAATGTAGTTCAGTTTAGTTTAGAGATACAGCGCAGAAACAGGCCCTTCGGCCCGTCGAGTCCGTACTGACCCGCGATCCCTGCACATTAACACTGCCCTATACACACTAGGGCCAATTTTTTACATGTTATACCAATTTATTCCCGTGCAGGTCACGGGGAGAACGTACAAACTCCATAGAGCCTATCACCCGTAGTTAGGATCGAACCTGGGCCTCTGGCGCTGTAAGGCAGTAGCTCTACTGCTGCGCCACCGTGCCGCCCTCTAGACTTTAGATGTTAGAGATCCAGCAAGGAAACAGGGATAATTTACAGAAGCCAATTGCCCTACAATCCTGAGGACAGATACAATAGGCCAGAGTAACTCCGTGGGCCAGGCAGCATGTCTGGAGATGTCAACTCCAGAGATGCTGCCTGACCCGCTGAGTTACTCCAGCCTTTTGTGTCTGTCTATGGTTTATCTGCCGTTCCTCCCTGCACAGACCTGCGCGTCTTTAGTTCAAAGTAAACTTTATTGTCAATTCAAATAATGCAACAAGTAGTTACACAGAGGATTGAAATTGCGTTTCCCCATACTCCAAATGTGCAAGTAATATTTATAACACAGACAGACTATATACCAATAAAGATAGACAATGGACATATACATTATATAATATATTCACAGTGTGCCAGAGTGTAGTAAAATTTTGAGGTATGTTATTAAGGTGCAATAATAAAAGGTGCAATATAGAAAAGGCAAATAGCATCCTGCAGACATTGAGTTAAAGTTATTTTGACAGTCAGTTGGTCTTTGTTTGTGTAATGTTCATGGAATTTTCTTGAGTGTGTTGAGTAGTCTGATGGCCTGAGGGACAAAGCTGTTTTTGAATCTGGAGGTTTTGCTCCGCATGCTGCGGTAGGGCTTGCCGGATGGTAGGAGGGTGAACAGTTTGTGTGCTGGGTGGGTGGTGTCTTTGATGATATTGGTTGGAGTGTGGGAGGAAACTGGAGCACCAGGGGGGGGGGGGAAACCAACGCGGTCACGGGGAGAACGTACAAACTCTGTACGGACAGCACCCTCAGGAGCAAGCCCTTGGTCTCTGACGCTCTGCATGTCTACTTGAGACTGTGGCTTGGAAGAGACCAGCAATGGAACTTCAGTCTGAAGAAGGGTTTCGGTCCGGAACGTTGCCTATTTCCTTCGCTCCATAGATGCTGCTGCACCCGCTGAGTTTCTCCAGCATTTTTGTGTACCTTCGATCTTCCAGCATCTGCAGTTCCTTCTTGAACACATGGAACTTCATGGGTTTGACTGGCCACACACACACACACACACAAGTTATACAAGGAAGCATCGGAAGGAAAGGAGTTAAGTTTGTGCGGTGATCACCTGGGTAATGTGGGGGTGGGTTACATGACACGATCACCCCGGTTCCTTCCACTATCTTTACTGTCTCCCGGTCCTCTGTGGAAAACTGCGAAAGATCTGTCAACAACAAAAGCATCGGTAGACAAACAGGTAGTTTACACCTCAGCCGTATCAACATGGACTTCTCTTGCTTTCCCCCTCCTTCCCCTCCCCCTTCCCAGTTCTCCCACTAGTCCTACTGTCTCCACCTCTTCCTTTCTTACCCCCTCCCCCCCCCCGACATCAGTCTAGACCCGAAACGTCGCCTATTCCTTCGCTCCATAGATGCTGCCTCACCCGCTGAGTTTCTCCAGCATTTTTTGTCTACCTTCCATTTTTCCAGCATCTGCAGTTCCTTCTTAAAAAATAACATAAGCATGTCAGTTTTAGCATGGGTCAATGAGAAGTTTCAATGATGCTGTTCACATTCGATCGTATCATGGAATTATCATGAAATCGACGCAGACTCTTCAGGGTCAAGGATGACTTGGACACAAATCTGAAGAAGGGTCTCGAGCCGAAACGTTGCCTACCCATGTTCTCCAGAGATGCTGCCTGACCCGCTGAGTTACTCCAGCACTTTGTGTCCGTTTCCATCTCCTCCATTCTCTATGGTTCTACGGTGACTGAAGAGATCCATTTGGAAGGTAGACACAAAGTGCTGGAGTAACTCAGCGGGACAGGCAGCATCTCTGGAGAGCAGGAATGGGTGGCGTTTCGGGTCGAGACCCTTCTTCAGACTCGACCCGAAACGTCACCCATTCCTTCTCTCCAGAGATGCTGCCTGTCCCGCTGAGTTACTCCAGCATTTTGTGTCTATCTTCGATTTAAACCAGCAACTGAAGTTCTTTCCTACACACTTAGTGGTGACTGATATGTGTTGGGTCTTTGTTGCTCTCTCTCCTATATTGCTCAACAGAAAGGTTGTTGGGTGTAATCCCAGCTCCAGGACAGAACTTGTCTGAAGAAGGGTCTCGACCTGAAACATCGCCCATTCCTTCTCTCCAGAGATGCTGCCTGCCCCGCTGAGTTACTCCAGCTTTGTAGTTTTAGGCACAAGGTACTGCAGATGCTGGAATCTTGGCTGCAACACATTCTAAAATGTAGCAATCTTAAAGAAGAAAGCCACAACGTGCTGGAGTAACTCAGCGGGTCAGGCAGCATCTCAGGAGAAGATGGATAGGTGACGTTTCGGGTCGAGACCCTTCCTCAGACTGGTTAAAATGTTGGGGTCTTAAGAAGGGTCTCCAGAACAAGGGGTCACAGTTTAAGGATAAGGGGGAAATCTTTTAGGACCGAGATGAGGAAAACATTTTTCACACAGAGAGTGGTGAATCTCTGGAATTCTCTGCCACAGAAGGTAGTTGAGGCCAGTTCATTGGCTATATTTAAGAGGGAGTTAGATGTGGCCCTTGTGGCTAAAGGGATCAGGGGGTATGGAGAGAAGGCAGGTACAGGATACTGAGTTGGATGATAAGCCATGATCATATTGAATGGCAGTGCAGGCTCGAAGGGCCGAATGGCCTACTCCTGCACCAATTTTCTATGTTTCTATGTTTCTAAGGGTCTCTACCCGAAACGCCAACTATCCACGTTCTCCAGAGATGCTGCCTGACCTGCTGAGGTACTCCAGCACTTTGTGTCTTTTTTTTTAGTAACCCAGCATCTGCATTTCCTTGTTTCTAGGATTTTAAAGAAGTATTAATTAACGCAAATATTAGTTATGGTTTGGGGATGGTGGTGTGGGTGGGGATGTAACTGCTCCTGAGGGGACGGGCAAGGCTGGCGTTGGAGAGAAGGGAGACAGATGGTCGCTGGTCAGGCCCTCTCATCGTGACAGGAAGACAAGTTGCCAGGTTTACAGATTGAGATCAAAGTCATTTCCTTCTCAACCTGTTGTGATGGATGAAGTGAAGCCAAGTTTTACACAGTGCCCTTTCTCAAGTCCTGCAGGAGATTTTCCACTTGCCAAAAATTGGTGCAGTAGCATATTGCTTCCCAATAATACTCAAATCTGTGCTCGTCCTATCTATAGAACAAATAGGCGCCATTTTATGGAGTAGTGGCCATTTTGTCCGTACACAGTAGGTTACAGTAGAGCTAGTGGAGTTGAAGTGGACATGTAAATAGACAGGAGACAAAAATGCTGGTGCTCCATAGATGCTGCCTCACCCGCTGAGTTTCTCCAGCATTTTTGTCTACCTTCGATTTTCCAGCATCTGCAGTTCCTTCTTAAACATGTAAATAGACAGCTTATGGCAGAGATTGCTACAAACAGTTGGTCCAGGAATGCTTTACCTCCTATGATATTAATGGCTAACAGCAAGAATAATGTCAATTTAGCAGAATAGGCAGGGTGTAAGACAACCAAGACTTGGAGGAGAGTTGCCTGTTTATTATTTATAAATATTCTGAGTGTGAGTTGTGACCTTTGAACCCATGGGAGTCACTTTGCGATGGAGGCATTATTTTCCAGCTGACCATCGGAGACATAGAAACATAGAAAATAGGTGCAGGAGTAGGCCATTCGGCCCTTCGAACCTGCACTGCCATTCAATATGATCATGGCTGATCATCCAACTCAGTATCCCATCCCTGCCTTCTCTCCATACCCCCTGATCCCTTAGATGTAGCCACATGGGCCACATCTAACTCCCTCTTAAATATAGCCAATGAACTGGCCTCAACTACCTTCTGTGGCAGAGAATTCCACAGATTCACCACTCTCTGTGTAAAAAATGATTTTCTCATCTCGGTCCTAAAAGACTTCCCCCTTATCCTTAAACTGTGACCCCTAGTTCTGGACTTCCCCAACATCAGGAATAATCTTCCTGCATCTAGCCTGTCCAACCCCTTAAGAATTTTGTAAGTTTCTATAAGATCCCCCCTCAATCTTCTAAATTCTAGCGTGTACAAGCCGAGTCTATCCAGTCTTTCTTCATGTGAAAGTCCTGCCATCCCAGGAATCAGTCTGGTGAACCTTCTCTGTACTCCCTCTATGGCAAGAATGTCTTTCCTCAGATTAGGAGACTAAATGGAACACTTTGCAACTTTGTTGGTGCATTATACGTGGCCACTCTTTGCATACCT